>NC_140719.1:9695000-10135000 GCF_050655825.1 Lonchura striata | reverse complement strand
TATCCCAGACCCGTGTGGTCACAGCCCTGGGCCATGTGCTGGGATGACCCTCCTTGAGCAGGAGGTCAGAGCAGCTGACCCACTGTGGACCCTCCCAGCCAGACATGTCCTGGATCCTGATGCCCATCCCAGTATCCTGATCCCATCCCAACATCCCAATGCTCTTCCCTGGATCCTGATCCTCATCCCTGGATCCTGATGCCCATCCCAGTATTCTGATCCCATCTCGGGATCCCAATGCCAATCCCTGGATCTTGATGCCCATCCTGATCCTTATCCCAGGATTCCAGTCCTCATCTCATGATCCTGATGCCCATTCCAGTATTCTGATGCCATCCCAGGATCTCAATGCCCATCTCAGGATTCTGATCCCATCCCTTGATCCTGATCCCCATCCTGGTATTCTGATCCTCATCCCAGGGTCCCGATGTCCATCCCTCAATACCAATTCCCATCCCTGGGATTCCGATGCCTGACCCAGGATCCCAATGCCCCTGCGGGATTCCGTCCCCAGTTCCCGATGCCATCCCCGATCCCGATGCCCACCCCGGGATTCCATCCCCGGTTCCCTATGCCCATCCCCGGTGCCCATCCCCCATCCTGATGCCCATCCCCGATCCCGATGCCCACCCTGGGATTCCACCCCAGGTTCCTGATGCCCACTGCAGGATTACATCCCGGTTCCCGATGCCCATCCCCGATACCCATCCCGGATCCCGATGCCCCCGCGGGATTCCATCCCTCCATCCCGATGCCCATCCTGGATCCCGATGTCCATCCCCGATCCCGATGCCCATCCCGATGTCCATCCCCGATCCCGATGTCCATCCCCGATCCCGATGCCCATCCTGGATCCCGATGTCCATCCCCGATCCCGATGCCCAACCCAGATCCCGATGTCCATCCCAGATCCCGATATCCATCCCGGATCCCGATGCCCACCCCGGATCCCGATGCCCATCCCGATGCCCATCCCCGATCCCAATGCCCATGCTGGATCCCGATGCCCATGCCGGATCCCCATGCCCATCCCGGATCCCGATGCCCATCCCCGATCCGGATGCCCATGCTGGATCCCGATGCCCATCCCGATGCCAATCCCCGATCCCGATGCCCATCCCCGGTCCCGATGCCCATCCCGATGCCCATCCCGGATCCCGATGCCCATCCCCGATCCTGATGCCCATCCCGATGCCCATCCCGGATCCCGATGTCCATCCCGGATCCCGATGCCCATCCCCGATCCCGATGCCCATCCCGGATCCCGATGCCTATCCCCGATCCCGATGCCCATCCCGGATCCCGATGCCCATCCCGATGCCCATCCCGGATCCCGATGCCCATCCCCGATCCCGATGCCGATCCCGATGCCCATCCCGGATCCCGATGCCCATCCCGGATCCCGATGCCCATCCCGGATCCCGATGCCCATCCCGATGCCCATCCCGGATCCCGATGCCCATCCCGGATCCCGATGCCCATCCCCGATCCCGATGCCCATCCCGATGCCCATCCCGGATCCCGATGCCCATCCCGATGCCCATCCCGATGCCCATCCCGGATCCCGATGCCCATCCCGGATCCCGATGCCCATCCCCGATCCCGATGCCCATCCCGGATCCCGATGCCCATCCCGATGCCCATCCTGGATCCCGATTCCCATCCCGGATCCCGATGCCCATCCCGGATCCCGATGCCCATCCCCGATCCCGATGCCCATCCCGATGCCCATCCCGGATCCCGATGCCCATCCCGGATCCCGATGCCCATCCCGATGCCCATCCCGGATCCCGATGCCCATCCCGGATCCCGATGCCCATCCCGATGCCCATCCCGGATCCCGATGCCCATCCCGGATCCCGATGCCCATCCCGGATCCCGATGCCCATCCCGATGCCCATCCCGGATCCCGATGCCCATCCCGGATCCCGATGCCCTCCGCAGCGCTCGGGCCCGCGGGGGTTCCTCGGGTGTTGCGCGCCCGCCGCGCCGCCGGCCCCGCCCCGCGGTTCCCGTTGCGGCCGGCAGGCGGCGCCGCGCTCCGGGCGTGCGCGCCGGGCGCCCCGGGCCGCCCCTTCCGCGGAGCGGGCAGGGGGCGGGCGCAGCTCCGCGGCCGCCGCTGGAGCCGCTCCCGCATCGCGCCCGGCTGCAGCGGCAGCCCGGCAGCCCGGCAGCCCGTGCGCCGCCGGGCCTGAGCGCCGAGCGCCGGCTCCGACATGTCCGGCAAGATCGAGAAAGCAGGTGAGCGGCGCGAGGCCCGCGGGCCGGGGGGACGCGCCGGGCCGGCCGCGCTCGCCGCCGCCCCGCGGAGCCGCCGGAGGAGCCGCGGGAGGTGCCGGCGGTGCCGCGGGCCCGGCGGGCGGGGGCAGCCGGGCAGGGACCCCCGTGCCCGGCGGGGCTCCCGACAGCGAGCGGGGCCGGGCCCGGGGCCGCGGGGATGCTCTGCCCGTCCCCCCGGGGGCTGGTCCTGCGGTGCCCGGGCGCTGTTTGGCTCGGGCTTTGTGTCTCCTCCGCGTTTTCCTTTTTCCTCGCCGTTTCCTTCTTTTTCCTCCCAACTCCTTTATTTGAATTTTTGTGTTCTTGCGCCCGTTCCGTCCTTGCCGGGCAGCCGAGCCATCAGCACAGCCGGGCGCTGCAGCGCTTTGGGGCCTAGGCGCAATGAATAATTTCAACTTCTCCCAACTTTCCTCTCCTGGTGTTGGTGCAGGATGAGAAAAAATGAGTCCGTGGGCAAATGTCAGAGGGAACTTGCAGGTTTTTTCCTCCCTCTTCTCTTATGCCTGGGGTGCTCACAAGAGCCAGTGCCAGGGGAGGCTGCTGAGGTTCCTCCAGCTCTCACAAGGAAACGCTCAGGCACGGATCATATTGTCTCTCTGTGCTTCTGGAGTCGTGCCTGCTTCTCAGTTGTCACTTTAGATGGTTCAATGACCCTGTTTTTCTCTGTAGTGGGAGTAGTACGCTTAAAGATTCAATTAGTGCTGTGCAAATCAAGCAGCGAACTTACGTAGTTTAATTATGTTGTATTTAATTAGCAGAGAAAAATCGATGCTGTTTTGTATATTTCATTGTGGGGAATAGCTCGGCTGTCTCCTTCTGGGGAACGCAGGGCAGCAGCCCGGCTAGGGCTGTGTGGAGCATCCAGGCTTCCCAGGACATCCGCCAGGGATGCAGGAGGGATGCCCGGTTCCAAGGAGAGCAGCGGGCAGCACTGGCCGTGCCCATCCCGCCCTGGTGTGTTCTGCGGGTTCTGGAGCAGCCCCGGGGGATGGATGAGCAGCCTGGCAGCCGTGCAGCACCTCGGCGTGAGTTACTGCCCGGCAAGCGTGCCCCGCATCAGCAGAACAAATGTGACTCCAGAAATATCGCAGGTTGATCCCGTGCTCCATCCCTCTCCGAGTATCCCAACTCCTTCTGAGCTTTTCCATGCTTGTCCTTTACTCCAGCGAGCAGGGAAGGTGTTAGCAGAGTACACAGACCTCGGGCCAGCTCTGGAATAATTGCCACTTGTTTATGCTGGAGGTGAATTTGGCTTGGGATTTAGTAACTGTAGACAGTAATTACAGACGTATAAATAAGTGATCACGTTTTGTTTATTCGCGTGCAGTAAATAACCCTGGGAGAATAGTAAATAGAGCTCCACACCAGAGAGGCAGCGTGAGGAGCTCAGGCACAGGAAGATGACTCTGGAGACACACACAAACTCAGCACGGTTCCATAAACAATGGAGCAGCGAGGCCAAGAAATACCATATAAATATAAATGCCATATGAAATACCATATAATAGCAATAAAATACCATATAAAATCATACCCTGCGCAAACTAGAGACCAGCCACACTGAGCTCCCACTGAAGGATTCAAGGATTGTGCGAGATCCATCCCCAGGTCAATGCTGTGAGTGTGCAGTTGGAAGATGCAGTGGGAGAAGCCCTGATGCAGGGACATTTGTTCTAGTGGAAGTCTTATCACAGTGATGATTTGCTGAACAAGAGAAACTGTAAATCTGGGAATCTGTCATCTTTCAACTGCTTGTACTTTCATTTCTTTAGGAAGGATATTTAAAAAAAAAAAACAACAAATCCAGTCCAAATATAAATGAGAGGAGAAGAGTCAGGAAAGGAGGGCTGGGAGCCAGCTGTTCCAGAGCAGCACTGTCTCCATCGCTGTTTCTGAGTGTTTGAACTTCTGATTGACACAAACAGTTTGGTTAATAGCGTCACCGAATAAACACAGCTTGTAGCACTACAGCCGTTCTGGGGTAATGTTTGTAAAAACGTGTACAGTAGCAGAACAAAGGATACAGACTTGTGAAACAAATGCTGTGGGGTCCAAGGTCTGTGCATTCGTGTACATTTGAATTTGTGGACAGAAATTGGTGCATTATGTTATAAATAAAATAGACTATTGCCTGGTCACAAGCCATGGGGACAGCCTCTGGAGTAGGCTTTGGTTTGACTCATGTGTCCATCTAGACAGGCTGCTGGAAAAAAATGTGTTACCCCTTGCAGGGTCAGACCCCCAGAGACCCTCATACATCTGCTCCCTGGGTCCTTAACTGAAACACCTTGTTGGCACTCCATAAAAAACAATAATAAATGATTAGAGATAACAGCTTCCATCCTGCCCATGAAGGAAGAGCAGACAAGGCTCCCTCTGGAGCCTCTCAGTGCTGCTGTTTTATCAACAGAAGGGTCACTGTAGAGCAATTCAGAGCTCTGCTTTAGACTGAAGGGTGGCCAGCTGGTAACGTAGGAGAAGATGGTTTATTTGGGGTTTGCTAGTGTTAGAGGCCCTGCTTTGTTAGGCTGCCACCATGAGACTTCCAGACACTTTTCCCAAGCAGAACCCTCCTTGGCTTGAAGAGAAGGAATGGCCATTGGCTTCCCTTTACTCCAGAACTGTGACTTTTTGTCTTCACTTTCAGAAAATATTTGCTCTTTCTGGTTTTGATGTGAAATCCAAAATAGGGATGCCAAGAAAGAGCAGAGGAGGTCACAGATTCTGCGTTGGTTTCCTGTTGCCATGGCGATGCACGAATTCCTGTTTTTATTTACCTGATGGATTACGTGCTGCAGGGAATTCAGCTACTCTCCGTCATTCAGGGAGAGTAAGGGAGGAATTAGACACCATCAGCTCTGAACCAAAAGCTTGTCATGAAACAAGTCAAAAATGCTCTTTTATTAAAACCAAAGAACATATGGGTGCCATATTTTGAAGGTTTATTCTACTTGGTTTTCAGTCTTAGTCTTGTTATTTCTTTCAGGGCTTTCATTTCCCTTGTGAACTTGTTTTTCTAATAGCTGCCTGCTAAAGGTTGTTTGAGAGAGCTGTTTCGGGTGTTAGCTACCTGGAGTGCAGGCAGTGATCTCTGTTCTGCTCAGGACTCAATGGGATGTGTTTATTCCCAGTAGACCAAAAACACTGTTGGCTTTACCTTTTACTCATAAGCACTTCCCTGATAAGCAAATTCACCTCAAATTCTCACCCTTTAGTTTTGGTGGGATAAACATTTAGGGGTAATTCCAGGAGAGCTCTGTTATTAAGAAAATGACAAAATTGAAGAAACAATTCAGGAGATCACATTATTCTCATCTTTGTAGAAATTTAATGTTCTATCTGGAGCCCTTCATGCCAATTTTTGTAATCCTGAATTGTTCATCTGTGGATGTTTTTGTACAAATGTGAAGTTTCCTGGAGATTTTGTTTTTGCAGAGGGTATATTTTGAACTGTCATCATGCCTTGGATCATTTTATGGAAATTAGCCTGCCTGTTTTATATACCTGTACAGTTTTGTGCAGTTTCTCTTTGTCTGTCATGTTTAGGTGTGTTACCAGGCAGGACTCTCTCAGCTCTGTTGTGTATTCACAGCTGTAAAATATTTCTCAATACTAAGTGAGGGGTTTCAGGTTAGAAAATTTTGCAGTTGACCAGCTTAAGTGCTTCTCTGCTGGTGGTTTTCAGACAAAGTAGGAGTTACCTGAAATCTGAAAATTAGACCCTTGAAAAAACTTACCTCTCAACCCCAAAGGCAGTTCAGTTCCAATTCTTCCTTAGTCAGGCTTTCAGCACCTCCTGTTTCCTCCTGTGTGCTGCTCCCATAGTGACATCCCACGTGTGTTTTACTGTAACTTCTTCAGACAGCATCAACCATTCAGGCTGGTTTTGTGTAGAGGTAAAATACAGGTACAAGATGATTGCTGATTTCTGCAAAGTGGCACAAGGAGCAGGATTTGGCATCTTTTGTAAGCCATTGTAGGTTGACAGGTGGTGTGTTCCGAAATGCAGCCTGTGGGATAACTGCTGCAGGATTGAGATGGTCTTAGCAGTTGTAAGAAGGAAGTGGGCAAGGAGTGGAGAAAAAAGACAGCTGAAGGCTACTGGAATGTGAAGCAGCTGGGTTGTGCCTTCGTCAGTGAAAATCAGAAACTGGAAACAATTGCTAAATTTATTTTCAGTGTAAGCAATCATTTTCCTTGAACCATGGTGACTAAATATATCTCTTGGTTGTGATTTTTATGTGGTGGTAACTCACTGGCTCTTGCTAACCTCCTGGCAGGCAGAGAGAGAAGTGGAAGTTCACTGTCAATCAAGATCATAAAACAAATATCCCTCATTTAGATCTCTTGATTCACTTGTGTGGTGCTGCTTGCTGCAATGTATTGCCCGAGTGGAAGAAACCTGGGTGTGTGTTTCTAGGGAAGGGAGTCAATCTGTAACTCCTCTTTCAGTTTTCACTGGGGTTTTGTTCATATTTTTGGAAGTTTTGAATTGCAGTTGATGCTCTAGTAACTCTACAATAGGTGCAGATAGATTATAATGCAAAGGTGTGGTCTTTTTTTTTTTTTTTTAAGAAATGCACATTAAGACCTTATTTATTCCAAAGTGGAAAGCCTGAGGGTAGAATTGGCAAAATGAGCTTTGCTGTTGATGTACAGATCTTTGGAAGGAGAGCATTCCATCCAGAATCTTAACAGCATTTGAACTGAAAGTGGAGGAAGATGAGGAGTTAACTTTCTAGACTTCATTTTAAAGAAGCTGGAGAGATGTTGTCCCTTCCTTGGCAGAGGCATTTGATGGCTAATGAGGTTTAATTCAATCCCTCCATCATTTATGTGTATTATAGGTAGCTCTCAGTTGAGCTAGTGGGAGCTGGAGTTGTTTGTTACCGTAGCACCCAGTTTGGAAGATCCCTTGTACCCCAGCAAAGGTAAGATGATAAAGAACATTTTTATGTCTTTGTGCCAGATAAAACACCTGAAACTATGTTGTATATTAAAAATAACAAATTACATGTCAGAATTACAGGTAAGGTGATTTAATAGCCTCCTTCCTCTCTCCCCCTCCTCACCACACCCATCATTTTGCATAGTTTGAATACATGTAGTGGATATAACTTGTTCAGTTTTCCAAAGCATATAATCACAGCATTTTTTCTGCTGAAACTTGAGATTTGGTGTATTTTGCTAGTTTGGGAAGCTCTTGTCCTCTGTACTGTTGCTTAGCATGAAATAAATCCTTCCAGCTTGTATTCTGCCTGTAGAGACATTACATTATCTAGAGAAAAATCCTATGCATGGAGAGGGGTCCTTCAGCTTCTCAGATTTGTGACAGAATAGGCTTTTTTCTCTGCAAAGAACTGAAATTTATTATGATGTAAGTGCCTGAATACTTGGAAAATTCTGCTTTGGAGTTATACTTTTCCTTTTTGTTTGTTAGCATATGACTGTGGGATTCAGCCAGTGTCATGGAGAGAGTATTAAAATCACATAGCTATTGCAAGGATATGAGCTTTGTTATTTGTAATTTTTTTCTAACTAACTAAAGTTTTGCTGCAGTTAAATATTGCAGAACATAATGGGATGAGGGGATGGTAAAGGAGAACAGGGTGTCATTCTCAGGGCTTGAGATCAGAGGAAAAGGGAGAGCAGGTTGAAGGAAAACTAGATTTATTGTCTTTGCAAGTTCGAATTTGCAGCCTCAGCATGTCAAGGTGTATAAAAAGGTGGCCAGAGAAGGAAAAGGGGCATCACATGTTGATGGAGTGTGCTGAAAGATGAGAAAATTGAGAGGATGCCCAACCCAGCAGTGATGGGAGAGGAGGGAGCGGGGGCTGAGTTGCGTGCAAGGAGAGCGGGGAGGAGAGGACGAGGCTGATGGCAAAGGGGGAAATCGGGCAAGGAGGACGTTCCCAACAGCTTTCATGGACTCTGTTCCAAGGCAAAGAGACAGAAGATGAATTTCAGCAATCCGGAAAAGCTGCAGGAATCCTGCAGGTTGGGACGTGCTGCCAGAGGAATGTTCTGCAGTTGTGCTGTTCACGTTTTACTGCATCCTGACAAATTACAGCTTTATTCCCTGACCCACAGCATCCACTCTTAAAAATACATTTCCAGTCTCTTCTTAAGGTGTCTGACATTGGCAGTGACAGAGCAAACAGTTTCATCTGTGTGACAGAGAAATGATGTCCTCACGTGTTCTGTGAAGCAGCCTGAGATCAGGCTGATGGATCACATTATTGATCTGCTTTTATTTGGGTTGCATATTTCAGTGGAAGCTCTCCAGCTTCAAAACAGTCTCTTCATGTTAAATCTCTTTGCTGTTTGAGCTGCTTGCACAGCTCACCTTCTGTGGGGTTTGTAAGAAAATGTTTCCTTGTTAGAGCAAGGGAGAAGTGAATAGGAAAAAGTAAATGAAAAAAACTGTATCAGTGTTCTCTTGGTGTTGTGGGAGGTACAATATTCACAGTATTTGGGAGGACTGCTTCTCCTACACCTCCTTTGTATTGTATTTAGGAAACTCTCTAAAAGATCTAGAAGATCTGAGAATTGATAAAAGCTATATTCTGAATAATTTTTTGCTTCCCATTTTATAACCACACTAAGGCTCAAATGAGCATGAGTAGCACTGAAGAAGAGATTTTTAATTATAGAAATGAGGCTTTTTGAAATGAAAATAAACCACATGTTTTGCATTATCTTACTTTATCTGGGTGACAGTGTCCGCTGCTTTGGGTAGAGGTTTTCTGGTGCCATGAAAATCCTGTGCACTTTGTGATGCAAGTTAACATCTTGGCATGGCCATCAGTACCTCTGAGGAAACCCTAATCCATTATTCTGCCCAGGGAGAGAGGTTAAAGCTTGCTTGCACTCTCATGCTCTCATTCTTTCTCTCTGAAGGCTTCATGGGGGGATGCCCTTTGTTGAGTACTTAACATATTCACTGAACCAGTCCCATTTATATTCTAAACAAGATCTTTAATTTCATCCCTGACGTGTACAAAATCTTGGAATTTGAAAGAAAATTCATGAGAATTTTCTGTTTTTAGGCTTCTGGAAAGAAAGGAAAAAAATCAGTGGAGGTTAAAATCAAAGAATAGTTACTCACAGCTGGTAAGGTTGGAGGAAGCAGATACTGCAGCTTGGTTGGTGGATTAAAGCTTGACAGAATTTTTACTGGAGACTGAATAAATAGTTCTGTAACCATTCAGCTGCACTTTGCAGGGAGTCTTTAATATTTAAAATAGGAACCAAAACAAGTGTGTTCCAAATATACAGCACATACTGTTTTATCCCTTTCCTTTTGATAGGTTTGACTGCGTCCTGTCTACCAGTCTGTCCTGTCTGTGCTGCCCAAGAGGTTCTACAGTAGCCTGAGGAATTAATTCCGTATTTAGAAAGTTTCCTTTATGAACCAAACGTAACAAAGGGCACCCAGGGAGATCAATATTGCAGTTCTGGTTGTAGAATACATTCCAATCAATTCTGGAGAGCAGAGCTCAGTGAATCCATCTGACAATGGGTTCAGTTAGCAGGACAATACTGTTTAAACACAGTTTTTCTTGGGTGCTTTATGATCCTTTCAGTTGTGCTCTAACTGCATTAACTTTGTCAATTTGAGCATTTTGCCTTTTTTTTCTTCCTTTTTGATGCAGCCTTGCATTTCACAGTTGACAGTGATGTATGCTACAGCTTTCACATACAAGAAAATTAAGTATCCCTCTTTGGATATGTATTTTCCATCTTAATTTTTTTAAGTCTCCATTTTCTACTTTTCTTAGTAGAACTATATATAAGAATAATACATTTGAGGAACTAGGGAATTCTGCCAAAAGGTTTAGTTAGAACTCATCTATGAATTTACAGGGATTTGCAGAAAATGTAGAGCACTGGTTTGTGCAGGAGGTGGTTTGTCTGTATAAATACCCTTGAAAGGTCACATGAAATCAGATGTTAAGGCTGATGCCAGATTTTTGACAGAGCATGGTAAGAGCAGTGCAGGGGTTGAGTTTAACTTTTGCTGCTTGGAATTGCTTCTCCTGAGCTTCTGTGTGGGAAAAATTTGTAGTACCCAAAACCATGGTGCATCTGATAGTCACACAACTTAAAAAAAACCCCATAATCTTGTATCATTATAAGCAATATCTAGAACATAACTGACAAACTGAGGTGGGGAGTTTCTTGGTTTTCAGCTTGTTTTTTCTGTTCTTAGGTGTGTAGCTGTTTGCTCTTTGTCATTGGAATCAGCAGCACTTCTGTCCCCTGCTCTGTCTGGGATGTTGTTTTTTTACAGGAGAAACACTTTGGAACATTGTAGAACCACCCTGTTAAAATGATGGAGTGAACTTTAGGAATGGTGTTTAAAGTACATGAACTGGCACTCTCAGCTCTGGCCAGTTTTGTGATATTCAGGTGCACAAAATCCCTTTAAAGAAGAAGCAGCAAGTCATCATGCATAACTTGGCACATCTCTGAGAGATAAGTTTGCTCCTTGTCTGCACCTCTCTTCCTTAATCTGTAACATCCTTACATAAAGCAGCTGTGATAGTTCATCCATCCTCTGTTACAACTCCTGGACTTACTGGCCAATTTCTGTCAAACTCTGTGGAGGAATGGATATTAAAATTTATTTAAATTTCTGCACATTTTCTGAGGAAGTCTGAGGAGATCAAAGAGGCTTCAGATAGGGCCTTCATTATGGCAAAGTTGAAAATGTAGCTGTCCCATGCTTGTAGCCATTTGGCAAACATGACTTGTGAATGGCCTGGAATGGGGAATGCCAAGGAAAAGCAAAACCTTTGTGGGGGAAAAAGCAAATATGTGTGTTTTGGAGGCAGTTCAGAGGAGCCAGTCGAGGGCAGTGAAGGGTGGTTTGCCAGTAAAAGCCTGGTAACAATTGCAGGGCAAAGAAACACTTAAAAACCATGCCAAGAGAGATTTTGGTTCTTATTAACTCTCTGTGCCTATTTCCAGGTAGCCTTTAAACAAAGATAGTTTTATTCCTGTGTGTCTCGGGTGAAAGCACTTGTATAAATTCCCTAAATATTCATTGGCAGCACTTACTCATAGATTTTATCCTGAAATACAACCTGTTTCATTAGACCTCAAATGTGAGGTGTGTGTTTCACTGTAAGGCTCAGAGGGCTCCCTGGGGACATCAGGTGCACCACAAGTGATACCCAGGAGAATTTCCCTGAGCTTCCATTTGGCTGCCAGCCTGGTGAGTGCCAAGCTGCAGGCTCCAAGCCCTCTTTTGCCCTGGGCAGAGGAATTTATCTATAAATCCTGAGGGTCTTTTGGCAACAAGATGTGTAAGAGTGTTAGTAACCATAAAAAGGATGTTGGAAGGTTGTTGATTGTCCACGTCATTGTTTGGATACGTCTCTGTGAGATTCCTTAAAATCAGAGGGTTTTAGGCACGTTGCAAAAAGCAAGCCTCAGAGACAACAAGATGGTAATTTAGAGCTAAGCAGTAGCTATAAGATTTGTCAGCAGAAAAATTATACAAGAAGTAGAAAGAAAGGACAAATAGAACAATAGTCTGTGTATTAATGCTTAAGTAAAATAACTCCCTAAGTTGCAGAAAAATATATCTAGTGAGATATTAAGAAGTTCTAAACTTAATAATGGAGTTCTGTACATTGTATCGTAAAGTTTACAAACAAATACTGTATTCAAAATAAGAGAACATTATTTTAACCAAAAGTTATGTGTATTTATAATGATTGGATATAACTACTGTCAATGTGCTTTTGCTTTGTGTGATTAGTCAAAAAGCTTTTAAAGTAAGTTAGAACATTAAGTTCCTAGTCTACTGCCTAAGATGTAAGCTGCTATCATCTTCCCATTGTCATAACCATGTAATGAGACTGATAGTAAAAAATAAACAACTCAAAATGAGTTCCACAGCAATCTCATCCCATTCGTGTTTTATACATAGCCCCCAACCAACAAGACTTCTCAAACTCTGTGAGGACTTTGTACCTAAAGTTGGTACATTGGTTTATCCACTCTGTCAGGGCTTCATTGGTAATGTCACCAAAAAATTCCCCCATCCACTGTGGGCACAGCTGCTTCTGAAATCATTGCCAGCATGAGCTGTTCCCGTGGCTGTGGGGCAGCATCCTGATCCAGGTCTGCAATGCCTGCAAAACCTTCTCAGCCATGTGCCAGGCCAGTGCTGTGGCTTGTCCTGTGAGAAGGCTCAGATTTTTCACTGAAAGAAGGGTCAGGCCTTGGAATAAGTTGCCCAGAAAAGTGGTGGAGTCGCCGTCTCTGGAAGTGTTCAGGAGATGCCTGGATGTGGCTTTTGGGAATGTGGTTTTGGGGAGATTATGGCTGACAGTTGGATCAGATCATCCTGAAGGTTTCTTCCAGCCTTGATGCTCCTGTGTTTCTGACAGCTCACAGGCTGTTAGCTTTATTATTATGTTAATTTGTTTTTACCATTTAATTCTTTTCAGATGAGATAATTCACATCTAAAAGGTTTGGCAACATAGTATACTAAGTTTCAATTATTATCATAATGGAAAAGAGTCATACTAGAAATATTAGTACCCAGTTGTATACATTTAATGAAATTGTTATTCAAAGCTTTTATGTCTAAAACAGCAACACTGGTTTGTGTTGGTGCTGCATGCTCTGATCCTAACCTTTGGGATGATAACAAAGCACAAAAACTGGCTCCTCCTGCAATCCTTTGCCCTTGAAGGAGTCATTTAGTTAAATTCCTGAATATTTTTGCAGCTGTGGTTGTGGTTTATTAACTGATGCTGCCTTGAAGAACAGTCTGTGTCTGCAGCAAAGTTTTCATTACTCATCTGTCAATACTTGCAGAGTAAAACAAATGGGTCTGAGTAGAGGTTTCTGCTCTTCAGTCTAAATAGTTTCTTTCCCTCCATCCCTGCTATTTTACCCAAGAGAGGGTAGAGAATAGTTTTGAGGCAGTGAGTGCAGAGTTGTACTCTGTTGGATAAGAAGGTCTGGGCTACTTTTGTCTGTCAGGATTATTTTAGGCTATGATGTTTAGAATTTATTAAATGAACTAGAGGGAATTAAAAACATCTCTTTTTTTCCTGAAATATTCTCACTTCTACAGCTGTGAAATGCCTTTTATCCTGATTCATACCAGCTGAAGAATCTCCAGAATTTCTCTTTTGCATTTGGTAAAATACGATTTTGGGCCAGTTTAACAACTTGCTTGTCAGGAGAAATCCGGGTGAGTTTGGTTTGGTTTTGGTTTGGCTTTGGTTTTGTTTTAACATAGTCCTCAAAACTGAAAGTCGGATAACCCAAAACTATTACATTGCTGTGTTTACCGATGCAAACTGCAAGTTCTGCAGTAATTGCCTTTGTGTGCCTCTGGGTGAAATGCAGGAGGGAGTTTATCTGCCTGGATTTTTGTGGGGGTATTTTTGCATGATAATTGCAGATGAAGTGCACATCTTATTTGGAAGGCCCTACAGAACAGGGATGTCACCTCTGGGAGGTGCTGAACGTGAATTTCGTACTGGTGAGCAGAAGCAATTGGAGGAACTGCTGTCTGATTGAGCAGTGGATAGAAAATGCTTTGGTGTGCCAGGGCAGAGCTGAAGGATGAGCTATAATAAGTAGGGGAGAAGCACTTGCAGAATGCAGGGGTCTGACTTCACTGGACCACGTGCTTCTCTTGAGTTTCATACTTGGCTGTGACAAATATCACAGGGAGTAGCAGCCAGGCTAGTGAGCAAGTGTGCTGAGAGCCAGAGCTCTGTGCTGACCTCTCTCTGTGCATGTGGTTTGGGTGGAAATATCAGAGTTCGTGTCTCCTTCTCCTGTTGTGCACTGTGGTTTTGCTTGCTTCTATCCTACTTCAGAACATCAGGGTGCTGTGAAAGCTCACACAGCAGTTCCCTGGGCATGAAGGTGTAAAAAACTACCCCCAGCCCAGTAAAGGTGACTCGTAACTGGAGCCTTGCTTTGTACCTCTGTACCTACCTTGGCCCATGGTAATGGTTGGTAAATTTGGGCTGGTTTTCTTAGCACATGGAGCTGCCATCAGCTGCATTTTAAAATCTGTCCAGTGGGAGACTGCCCTGAGAGTGGAAGAACCTAAACCTCTGCCAGACCTGGCTGCAAGCGTGTGGACCTCATTTGGAGATAAAAACTGATTAGTGGATAATTCCCCCAGAATGAATAATCTCTGCCTTAAAAGATGAGTTGCAGATGGTTTTGGATGAGAGAGATCAGGTTTAAAATGTCATTCTTTCAGTAACCTGAATCTCCTGACCTTATGTGACACTGCAGAGATTATTTCAGCCGAGTAAGACCAGGAGGAGAGGCTGGCTGGGGATGTGTGGCCAGTGCTTCCTGCCTTGAGCTGACCCTGAGCCCCAGTGTTATATTTACCTGGTAGTTTGAGAGGTCTTTTACTCCACAAGGTCAAGGAAAGCTTCCAAAATACAGGGAAGAGCCGTTTGTATCTCCCCAAGTGAGGATTAGTATCTGGCATGACTTCTTGAACTATTTTCAGATTGGTTATGTGTTTACTGATCTTTCACCTTTGCAAAGGTAACAGTACTTGTGTGTTTGCCTGTCCTTGACTGGAAAGGTTGCAGAAAACAAAACTGAAACTCATTACTAAGTTAAGGACTATTATGAGCAAGCTATGTCAATAAAAGCCATCATTTTGTGTGGCTGTGCAGCTTTTCTAATTACTCCAGTGAGACTCTCTTTACAAATGCTTTTGTATTTTGTCTGTTGACTCATCCATCTCAACACTCACAGTAACATTTCAGTGCTGTCTTATAAAGCCAGTGATTGAAACAAGGCTGTTCTTGGGCTGGTTCATCAACAGATGCAATTAATACAATGATGTTTGTTTTGACACCCTTGCTCACTGGCAGCATTGTAAGCAGCATTGCTATGCGAGGAGCTCGCTGTGGTTGAGGACTCCATGTACAGGCAGCTCACTCAATATTTGTATTCAGCTTAAAGTCAACACTGAAAGAGTTTCAGACCTCTCCTATGCTGGCAAACAGGCTCACTGGTGCTATCAGTGATGTTAACAAAAGGGCAAATCATAATCTGCAGCACTTCTAATTTATTTGCAGTCTTATAAAACGCTGGGTTTTCATTCTGTCGGAGAGCACCAGAAGTATAAAAGGAAAGCTCAGAGGGATTTTCTCCTTGTGCAAGTGTGGGAAGGTGGTGAAGGAAATACAATTTGGACTGAGATATTTATTCTTTCAATAGAACAATGTCAGTCCCAGACCAGTGCTTCTCAGATGTGCTTTACCCTGGGAACTTGTGTAAAATGTCTTCCTTTTCAGCTATTTCATTTTTAGCTGTATACAGGGTGTAACCATTGTTTAAGGGAGTGTCCTTGTCATGGAGCCAGTTGGTATCTAAAGCCTATCATGAATTGTTTTAAAGAGAGTATGATTTTCTGTACTGAGATATATTGATGACTATTTTTCAGGGCAGGAAGTACCTGCTGACTCCAGCAGTTGCCAGAGCAGCTGTTCATTATGAGTAAGCCACAGAAAAAATCTTGTGAAAGCCCTAATATCTCTAGGAAGCAGCTCAAGTTTAAATGATCAGTCTAGTTAAGCTGTATGAAGAACTGCTTTCATATTTTCACTTGCCTGGAATTTTATATTGGGGAAAAATATTCTGGTTCTTAGGGTATCAAAGTCTGTAGGACAGTTTACAGAGAGGTATTTAACTTCAGGCTAGTTAATATTTGTTAAGGCTTGTCTGGACACTCCCCAGACTCTTGCTCCAGGGTACAAATTTAATTGATTTACTCCATGTTGAGTTAATGCAGCAGTTTTTGTTTCTGCAGGTAGGCATCTCTGCTGGCTGCATGGCTTTGAGCATTCTCTGATGTTGTAGCACCCTGTGACCTAGCCTGGGTTTCTGCCAGGACCTGTGTTAGGCCAGGCACTCACTGGAAATGCACTGGTGATGAGCAAGTTGTGACTTCTTTTGTTATATTCTCTGGTTTTAATCACAGAGCTGACTTCTGATGAGATTATATATAGATTTCCATAGATTTCCGCCAAAAGATTTGTTTTGAATTAATGAACGTTTTTGTGAATTTCTGTAGTTGACATTATCTAGAAAAAGAAATTCTGATTTTGGTCCAGACCCCTCTGATCAGTACCAGGTGTGAGCAGCAGGCTCCAGAGGGCTCATCCAGGGTATGGGAGGTTGTAGCAGCACTGCTGACCTTTGGCTCACAGAAAAAACAGTGAGCAAGGAGTGCAATGCTCCAGATGTGAACCTGTCTGGAAGTTGAGTGTGCAGAGATAAGCTGCTGATGGGAAAAACCCTCTCCCCTACAGCTTCTTCATTATCCATGTGACCCCAGTGTCATAGCTCAGCTTCTGAGATACCTCCAGCCCGAGTTCAATCACTTCCTTCATTCTCCATTTGAGCTCTGGGTTTGGATTACTTTTCATTTTGTTCTGTCCTTTGTTGTCTTTGATACCAGGATATGATTTCCTCCCTGTCAGCTCTCCCTCCCCTTTGTTTCTCTTAGTTTGCAGGTTTTTTGGATGGTAACACTCATGTTGCTCATAGTGCATCCTCTGTGTCACAAGGTTTTGACTCGGCAGCGTTGTCCTGGAGATGTACAGGGATGTGCCAGCAAGCAGTGGTACATGTGTCACACAAAAGAACATCCTTGCACATCTTGCCCAAGCAGCAGAGCTCCTCTTGCTGCTCCGTGTGATTCTGGGTGATGGCTCATGAGAGTGGTAACAATGGGAAGTGTGGGATGTTCCGGCTTATTCTGAGATCAAGATTTCACTTCCCTTGCAATAATTTCATGAATCAAAAAGGAAAATGTGTAATGCTTAGTGTTCACCTAGAGCTTTACACTTTTAGAGTATTGTGCAGACATTTCTTCTGTACCTCTGACTTCATGATGGGTGGTGATGGAAAGTTGGAAAGAACAGTGAGTACAACTCCTGCCCTCCTTTCATTTTATGCTGTGTCTCCACGTGGTACTGTGGTCAAATGATCTCTGCTTCTCCAGGAGCTTCTGTGGGCTTTTCAGTCATCACTGGAGCTGTGTAGCCTGTGAGTGGGTTGTTAGTTGATGCTTTTAGGGATGTCACTAGGTAGTGAGAGTGGCAGACGTAGTGCTGTGTAGTGGTGACATCTGTCTGCGTGGGAAGATCCAGGTGATGCGTGCACAGATCATGCCACCTAGAGGAACGGAGCTGGCAAGCCTGCAGCCATTGCTGTGCTGCCCAAATTTTGGTGGTTGTTCCAGTGACTGTGTCGAGACCTTCTCCAAGCCGTGCCCTTTGTGGCCTCACCTCACAGTCCCTCATGAAGTCAAGTGAGATAAGGTTCCTTCACAGGCAGCTCTCCATCAACTCAACAAACATTTCTCAGCTTTTTACATGAGACAGCTTTTCCCAATTTAGCCTCCTAAATGTTGATCCTCATCTTTCCCAATGGTTCAAGAACCTGAAATTAAGTGGATCTCACTTCTTATTCCCCAGGAATTAGGGTGAGGAATCTAGCACAAGGTGTGATTTGATGGGATAACATTCTCCAAGCTCTCTGCTTTTTTTGGCTTGTATGTTGCAATCTCTTTTGTGGGAGACTGCTAAATTTCCCAGAAGATTATCCTAATTTCCAGAGTCTCAAAGTCTGAATTGTAATTAAGCACTTAATTTGATGAGGGCTTTTAGATGTCTTGCTAGTCTACTGGCAGCTTGGGGAAATACTTCCATCTTCGTCCCAGCTTCCCTTGCATAAGTTCAAGCTCAGAAAGCTGGGATATATTTAGAACTGGTAGAACTGCCAGCCAGGCCTCAGAAACTTGCTCCAAATCCCTGCTTTCTGGGTAGAATAAAGCCAAATTCAAAAGAAGCCTGACTTTTCTGAAGAAGTTGGGGTGATGACAATTTATCAGTAACAAATGGGCAGTGGGGAATTTTAATAATACATTTTATTGCTTGCAATTGAATTGAGATCCCTATTGCCACAAATGGCAGTAATCAGGACATCCAACAGGGAAGCAATTACTTTATTTCTTGATCATCCAGACAGTCAGTGAGTTGTGTTACAAGATAAGCACATGGTTTGACCAGAGGGTGTCACCTCTTTGGGAATGAATTTTCTTCCTGACCCACTTTAGTCTAATACATGGTACAGTAAGGTCAAGGCAGTGACTTGGGCTTACAGGATTTAATACACAGACAATAATGACTGAGTAGAGTCTTTTTCTTCTGTGCTGTTTGAGGTTAGGGCTTCTAGATTAAGTTTCTATTTTATGCTAAAATTTCTGTCTACTGTTTAAGTAAAGCATCCTTTCTTCCCCCTCTCTCCTGTGCTTCAACTGTTATGCCTAAAATCTCTGGAACAATCTTGAAGCCTTTATTCTGCTGTGCCTTTGAACTGACCCCCATGTATTTTCATCAAGACATTAGGATGGCCTTCCCATTTCCTTTTATTCTTAGTTGAAATTTTCCTGTTACGGGAATACTGAAAAAAAAACAAAACAAAACAAAACAAAAAAAAAAAAAAACCAAAACAAAACAACCTGAATTACAGTTAGTCATATGTTAAAATAACCAGACTAAAGCCAGCAGGAAGAGCATCCTCTCAGTGTCAGTGGATGAGGCAGTGTCCATGGGTTGGAATGAGATGATCCCTTCCAACCCAAAGCATCCCATGTTGCCTGTGGATGGATCTCTTGCCTCTATTGACCACTGGTGCATTTAACAGCCCCGTTCTGTGTTTCTCTCCATTTTTGCTGATAACTTTCTGGCCTCCAGGCTACTGACAGCTGTTGTCCACTTGCTGCTAATTAAGAAAGCAGCGTGAGCGATGGGAATGTGGATTGGAGAGATTGAACCCCCCTCTCCACAGCCAAGCGTTTCAACCTGATTAAAGAGTGGAGCGGCCTCTTTTTTCCTGCTGTCTCTCTGCAATAGCCTGGTTTTTATCAGAACTCCCAGGTCAGGTGCTCTCTGTGGCTCTGGATTTTTTAGATCCCATAACAATGGGCAGAGTGGGAACAGATTTGCCGTTCAAAGATGGGAATGTGTGAAATCTGAGCCACTATAAAGCCGCATCTTTAGCATGCAAAGCGTTGTGTACGTCTGTGCTCTTACTCAGAAATTCAAATGTAGGTCGTGTTTTTTAAATAAAGTGACACATACTACGTTGAAAATTTCCAACAAGCTATTGGAATCAAGATAATTTTGAATTAACAGCACTTAAGTGGATGGGCCAATGATTTCAAAGATTTTCTTTCTTTGTTTAAGGATTTCTCCTTGTTTGCTTTGTTTCCTTGTTTTGGTTTTCCTTGTTTTGCATCAAGTCCCAGTGGGAGACCTTTTGTGTGATACAGTAATGCTGGGATTTTTATGATCCAGCAAGAGAATGGGCTTGAACTCTGAAATTCCCTTCCTGGCCTGTGCCTCTGTGGAGGAAAAATGATTGACTGAGGTTAATATAATACAAGATTGTTGTGTTAGTACACAACCAGGAGGTGTCAATTCAAGTAAGAGTGGTGGTAATTTGGCAGAAGAAGCCTCTGGCAATGCTGATGCTCTCTGGAGCTGTTTACCCCCAGGAATATTATGACTCTCTGTATTTCAGATTAGACCTCCAGAATTCAATCTGAATTCTTACCTGTGATAAGTGGACTCTGTATAGCCCTGCATAGCCCCTAGCAAGCTTTCAAATCCATGTGATTTGCCCTTTTTTTCTGGAATTTAATGTCTCTTCTTCCTTGTGATTGTTCTCATGTTTGACTGTTACCTTTTACCCTGCAGTTTAATGTTTTTTGATGTTTTTTGGGGGTTCTCTTTAAAAGCACTATGTAATTATAGGTGTAATGTGTTTATTTAAATAAATAAATCACTGCCAGACATGGCTCCTTAGGTGTGTGAAAATCCTTTAACAATCCATGTCTGCCACAGTGTAATTGAACAGTAGGAACATGTCTAGGGACAGGAGGGTGTTCTTTGATTGTACCTATTGGTGTTCACCTTATTATGCCCATGATCACTTTGTGAAAGGAGCCTTGGAGCATGTGACTTCACCTTTTGTAATAAAGAAGTCTCTTATATTTGTCTGAAGTTGAGCAAGAGCTGCTTTACCAGTGTTACCCTATATTCACTAAACACTTACAATATTAAAGTAGTAGGAAATGCGAAGTGTGGTGTGCTCCTAATGAGCTGAACTAGGCAGACTCTTTGGGTCCTGGGTGATCCAGGGTGTGAAAATGCCATAATCTCCTTGGGCAGCTTTTTGTTTTCACATGAAGAGAGCAGATGCTGACACGGTGCAAACAGAAGAGAAAGCCTATCAGTAGATTGGCCCTGAGTCCCCTAGCTGTAGTCTGTAAATACAGTGATTTATGGGTATTAGAGATGAAAACAATGTTTCTTTCTTTCCTCCAAGCAAAATATTATTTCCAAATAGATCATCTCATTATTGGACTCTGGTTTGGCTAGTAATTCTATAAAATAAACCTAGTAGCCCTAATTTTAGAAAATTAATGGGTTGATTTCTCTACTACTGAGCATTTATGGAGGCTCCAAATCCCTGTCTGTCTTGCTGTGGGAGGTAATTAAGAATATGGAGGAGCAGTTTCTTGGTTTGAAATACTGAAAATGACTGTAAGCATTCATGCTGTTGCGTCTGGAGAGCTCGTTAGGGGTGGTGAGGTTGGTTCTGCTGGGTCATTTGCTGTGAGCATTGGTCATTTCTTTCACAGTAACCTGTTTATTGCTTGGGCAGCTTTGCCAAACTCTTTACTGTGTGCTGCCTGTGACCAGCAGCATGTTTCAAGCCCATTACAGGAATATTATGTGGCTTCAGGATCACAATTATTCCATTTGTCCTTCAAAGCTGCTCCTGGTGACTTCAGGAGTTGAGCTGCCATCACCCAGGTGGGTCATCTGCCAATGATGATGTGTTTCTGCATCTGTTCTGTGTGAGCTTTTCACATCACTGATGCTGTCACCTGCTCTGAATCCCCTCCTCATCAATTTTTGCCATGAATTTCTGGCTTGTAAAATGAGAAACCATCACACGGTCAGTTTGGAGACACAGAGATGGCAGTTTTCTCATTAAAGGGGCAAAAGTAACATTCTGCAGATTTCTGTGTGCAAACCAGCTGGCTGTTTGGTGCTAGGTCAGGCTTTGTTTAGACTATGGATCAAATGTAAGCCTAGAGCTGTGCTGCTGGGTCTGGAGCTGGCTTTCCCTGCCCTGAGTTCCTGAATGACAAAGTATTTCAGTGGAGCTGGTGCTTCTTCGTTGGGTTGTTTTGCAAATGCAGACCCAGTTCTTGACAGGAGAGCACAAAATAGGGTTTTCTGCTTTACAATGGAAAATGTTGAGGTTATGTCCTGATATCTTATTACACAGGAGTGTCCTTTAAATAAAAAAAAAATGACAGTTCATATAAGAAAAATCTCTTCCTTTGAGGTTTGTTATCTACTTCTGTTCAACAAAGCTTGACTTTATCTTTGAGAAACAACTTCCCATATATATGAGAACTATCTCTAAATATTGCCCTTTTGCCTTTTAATTAGCTAAATTTATTCTGCAAGTAGACAGTCATATTCCAAAATAAAACTTTGTAGGGAGTTAACTGGGAATAATACATGTGAGTTTCCAACTTTCACCTTGATTCAAGCTTTCCAGGATGGAGAAGCCCCCTCATTATAAAGTCTGAGCTACAGGGTTCTTGTGGTTTTGAATGTTGCCTGTTTTATCATGATAAATTCTGGTGTGTTACAGTTTGAAGTGATTTCCCTAAAAGTAGATTTGTACAATTGCCAGAAAACCAGCTCAGCTCTTCACCTGCTCTGTTTTCTGCCAAAAATAGCAAATTTACTTGACTGTACTTGAAGAAATATTTTTTTTATATTTTTTTAAATTCTCTATTTTTATAAGTGATTTGAATCCCTGTTGAAAGTATCTTCTGTGAGGGCTGTCTTTCAAAGTTCCCATATGGGTTCAGTTTCATAATTATCATTGTGACTGCTATATATAGTGTTGGTCTTCTATCAAATAGCAGCAATCAAGCCTTGAGAGGTGTTTTATACCTATGGCTGGTGTGTTATATCAGGGACAGACATGGAAATGGTACTGGTTAAAGTCATACAAAGCTGCAGGAGCCTTTTGCAGATGGACTTAGGAGTTTCAATACATTTTAATAAAGCAGCTTTTCCCAAACCTACCACCTTTTTCAAATTTTGTTTCAGCCATATTCCAGTTCTGCAATCTTTGCAGTAGATATAAAAGTGGCTCTCAGGTTAATGAGGAATGAGGGCACATTGAGTGTCTTCAGACTTCTGGCTGTAGAGTTGCCAAAAATGAAGCAGGAGAGCTCTCTTCCATCTGTCATTCCTCTACAGAAATCAGCAGTTTAGAAGTGGACGTAGCTGAGAGTTTATTTGCTGAGCTTCAAAGTTCATGAGTATACAGAGGAGAAAAAAGGCAAAATGTGTGTTTGTTTGGGGAGGGAGGCAAAGTGAGTTTGCTGTGTAAATTTGTAAACAGGGTAGAAAGGAAAGTTTCCTGAAAACGTGCTAAAATAAATGAGGTCCAAGCTCAGATTGCAAATCTTGTGAAGTCGTGCAGGGTGTTGTGGGAGAGTGGTCCTTGTGTGGAGCAGATGTTCCTGGAGGTCCTGCAGTCAATGCCTGCAGTGTCTGATTCCCCCTGAAACCCCTTCCTCACAACACAAGGTTGTTTCCTCTGAGCAGAAAAGGAAAAAAAAGATTCTTTTTTACTACATTGACACAAATCTCAGTGCTAGATTCTTATACTGCAAAGTGATATTAATAAACATGGATCATATATATGAAGTCAGTTCTGTGCTTGCAACATTATAGGTGGTTGTCTTTTACTTGAAAGATGATTTATAGTGTAATTTTTTGTACTTATTGGCTGGATCCTGGTGTAGACTCAAAATCCAGCTGGGGTGAAGCTTTTGTGGGCAGGTTGTGCATTACCAGTTGGTAACAGTGATCCCAGAAGATCTGGGAGGTGTTCACCCTTCCACAGTGCCACAGGTATTTCTATAAACATCTCTTGATGTCTCTCTGAACCCAGCTGTGTGACATGCTGAATGCACTGCACAAATCACTGGGTTATTGCCTGTTTTTCACAGTGAAGGAGCATAAAGTTAATCACAGTGAAGCTTTGACAGGGCACCAGGCTCGTGCTCTCCGGAGGCTGCGGAGCACAGCCTGGCCTGACCCTGCACCACATGGCTCCAGGCCTCGTGGAGCTGAAGTTTCCTCTTACAAACTGGCTGCTGTTTTCCAAACAGACCTCCTAAAGCTCCAAAGTATTGCTCAACAGACCACAAACTGAAATTAGTATTGATTCACCTTTCAGGGCTGATGGCAGGATCGCCACGGAGTCGCACGTTGTGTTGCACAGGCTTAAATAGCTTTGGCAGTTGTGGGTTTGCTGTTTTGTCAAAACCAAATTAAATAGAAATACAAAATTATTTCTTATTTATAGAATCTCAAGGTCTCTCTACCACAGAATCTGGGCACTGGCTTTTAAAGCATGTTATTTTTCTTGGAGTGGGTCATGGTCTTTCGATGCATTCGTGTGTCTTCCTGGCTGGCTCTGGTCAAGATCTCACTTTTGAAAGCCAATGCCATGCCCTGAATGGGATGGGATATGATCAGGAAATGGGATGTTGATAAAAACATCACTGAAGTAGCCCCAAGATTTATTCTGTGATAAGAGAATAGTTTCAGCAAGATTGTAAAGAGATGCTGAGATTAGGTTCTGCTTTGGTTTTGGTGAAATCCAGCCTGAGTTGGGTTCCCTTTGGCTGTTGGGTTCTTGTATATGAGTATGGAAGGTACTTCTTCTTGAAATTCAGGCCAGCTTCCAGTGTGAGCAAACTGAAAGTTCATTGAAAAATTGAAACTGATTCTTAGTAGGGCCCCCTTTTGGGACTTTCCATTAAAGATGACAGTAACTGTTAAATACAGATAGGGCGATACAAGATATGCCAGCAAAGAACGATGTGCCAAAGAAATCAGGCTCAGGTATCCCCTTGTTAAGTGGATTTTCAGACTTGTCACTGCATTAGGCTGAGTAATATTCTGAAGCAGCTGGAGAATAGCAGCTTTTTCCTCAAAATTAAATTAACAAGTAATATTCTAGTGGCTCTTTTCTGCTGCTGAAACCTCAAGTCTTCAGTAGGCTGAGATGAGTAAGAGATGGGATGAATTCCTTCAGGCTTGTTGTTGATGTTTGTACAAATCTGATGGGGTTTGCTGCTGCAGAAACTCAGTCTTCTGTATCTTTCAAAGTCAGGATCTGCCAAAAAGAGTGGGGAGAACTGCAGGTGTTGGTGTCAGTATGCCTTTCCCTTGAAACCTGTTGACCATAGACCAGTGTAACCAGGAGATTCTAATTCAGGCATGAGGACATGGGATAAAATAGAAAGCTGCCACAAATAATTGTTTCCTGTTAAAGTAACTTTCATGTTTATGTGCAGCAGAGTGAAAGACAGACATCCCACTTAGACTCCCTAAGGTACTTCATGTTTCCTGCCATGGTGGTGTAGGGATATGCTAATCCTACAGCTAAGGAAGGGAAGAGGGAGCTCCCTCCTGGGCTGCTCAGTTCAATTAACATCTTGGTTTCCCCTTGCTGGAGGCACTGATGTTTCAAATCATGCTTATAGAAGACTAATATTTTCTCCTGCCCGTAGGCAGGCAATAAAGCTGGTGATTTGGTTGCAGATCCTATCAGGTATAGAACGAGTATGGAATTGAGGATATGGCCTGCAGCTCCTTAACCCTTTACAGAGCAGCACAACAATAATGTCAGAGCAGCTTCTGACCTGATTACATCAGAAATTTCACACCTGCAGTGCTGCTGTATTGCTTCACACACACACTTGTCTGGGTGTGTGGAGATAGAGAGCTGCTCCTTTGGGGCAACAGGAGAGCAGTACTTCAAAGTTGAGGGATTTGCATAGCCCTCCTGTGATGCCTTGTTTTATTGAGTAAGCAGTATTAGGGAAGTTTACACTGGTATTGCAGTGCCCCTAGGAGATAGTGCTGGCTTGGTTCCTGAAATTCATTTTTCTCTCTCGTGCAGAGATGTGAGCCCCCAGCATGGTGCACTGGAGTTGTGCAGACATGTTTAATCTTACTGAAGTGAATATCTGCTTTTCAGCATCTGAGCCCTGAGGATACAGTGCTAGTCAGAACAGTGAGAAATGAGGCTCCTGTGTGGAGAAGCTAGCTCATCTCGGGACATGCATGGAAAAGAGCTTACATCACACTTTCACCTGGACTGCTGCCCTTGATCTGTGGCACTTGCTAAAGAAGGAAGTAAAACCGAGCATGTTTAAGCAAATGCTTTCCATGTTTTCAATCTTATTTCTTGTGCTCAGCTCGGATGAGTGTGGGCGGTGGCTTTTGGGCAGGGTATAAGGTTCCTCCCAAGCCTACTAGAAAAGAGGGGTTATCTTTGCCATTCAGACTGAATGTGCAAAGAGTCTGTAATCAGAGGTCAAAAATAAAGATGACTATAATTAGCAATGTCCAAAGCAACTGGAAATTGTGTCAGGCAGATCTGAGCCAGCTTCTCTTTTTTTTTTTTTTTTTTTCCATTGCCTGATGAATGAGAGCAGAGGTTACTCTCCAAGGATGAAAGAGGGCTGAGTTTTTCCCATTCAGAGCCGGTGCTGTGGGGCAGACAAGAAGCCAAGGCTTCACTTACAACCTTGTCTGTCGGCTGTTGAACCTGTGGCCAGGTTGTGAGCAATTAGGCTTTCCCTATAGCATCTGAAATAATGCCTTTCTGCTTGGTGGCCTGCCAAGTGCCTGTGACGACATCCTGTCACCTTGGAGATGAATAAACAGCTTCAGCAACATTGGGTTATAATCTTTCAGCTCTGACTTTCAAAGCTGACGGCCGCAAGACTGAAACCCAAGCCCAGCAAAGGTTTTTTGGGAAGAACTTAAACGGGCTTGAGAGAATGAGAGGAGGGGAGAAGGAGCTGAAGCAGAGCTCGGTGATGAGGTTTTTGCTTGGCCATGGCAGTGGTGTCAATGGAATAGATGAGTTTGGCTCCCGGGCTCCCACAGCCCGGAGTGACTCAGGTGCTGCGCACGCACTTGTGCCTGCAGGGCTTTATTTTTAGATGTCTGAATCACTGTCATGACCATATCCTCCAGAAGCTGCTAGACAAGTGGGGATGCCCACGGACCCCATATTAAGTCATGTTTGGTGAGCAGGGAAGTTCAGCAGATTCCCTCTCAACCGTTGCAATTTCTGTGTTAGGAGCCGTTTGCTGAGGTAATTCAGATGCTATGCCTGGTAGCTGGATTATTTTTTTCATTTAAAACAAAATGTTTAGGTAACATCCTTGGTGGCTTTCATGGGTAGAACAGGGTGAGCAAGGACCACATTGTTCAGTTGGCGTAGGAGGCTACTTGAGTCTCTTGTTGTTCTAGTGCTGTTGGCACTGGGGGAGTTACGAGTCATGTTACCAGTGTTGTAATCCCATCAGTTCTCTGGGGCTTGCAGGGCTGTGCAAAATCAGTTCTTAGATGGGAAATTACCAGAGACTCGCCAGATGCTGCACAAAGGTTTGCTGGTGATTGCTGGTGTTTCTGCTTGGGGGTTGATATGGCACCAGTCTGCTGGAGCAGCTTTTGATAAAACACAGCAGAAGTCCTGTCTGCTGCTTATCAATACATTACAGTATCTTGTTCAAAAAGAAATCTCAAAGCCAGACTGAACTTGGGTAGCAGTTTTACTTCCTTAAATCTCTCCTTGTTTGATTTATTTTAGCTTTTTGCCTTTTAAATTTCTTTTTCCCCCTGTAAATCAGTTGAGCAATACTGCTGCAGTTTTCAGCAGGTAAAGGATTCCCGGTTTATCGGCAAACAAGGAGATTTCTCTATTCTGAAATACCAGCCAAAAAGAGTAGAGGGGGATCTGATCAGCTGCTCTGAACTTCTGCTTGCTGGATTGTGTGCATCTTCCTTGCAACCTGAAGATTTGCTTCCAGATATGATACTGAAGAAAGAAGAGATGTAGTGCTAATGCACCATAAAATTAATGTTGTTGACTAAGCCAGTCCTTTTCAGTGCAGTTGGGAGACATGGCTGAATTGATGAGTTACCCTCTCTGCCTTCCAATTCCCTTGCAAACACTGCGAGCTCTTTCCATGTGAGGTTGCTGCAGCTGGAGATCCCTCATTCATGGCTGCTTAGAAAGAAAAAAAAAAATCAAAATAAAAATGTGCTCTCTGACGAATAAAAATGTTTTGCTTCCTCTGGAGGCCCCAGAGGGCGGCATAAAAATAATGAAGCCTGTGAGTCAGTGAGCATTGCCTGGCCAGCTGAGAGGGAACTGAGCCTCCCTTTTCCAGAGAAGTTTGTGTGCTGTCATTGCACATCATTAATGCTCGCTGGTTTATGCTCATTCACTGTAATGTTGCCAGAAAAGAAAAAGGGCAGTCGGGCTTTCCGCTCCCAAAAGCTGGCTGCTTCCAAGGTGACGTGATGTTGGAGGAGAAGTTCCTTTAGCACTCGAGAATGATTGTTTGATTCTCAGCTGCCCTTCCTCCATCGTTTTCCTCTAAAACCTGGCAGCTCTCCTAGCAATTGGATTCCCTGGAGAAGGACTTGGAGCAGCTTACAAACAACTCCACCTAAGGTACAAAGGTTAGGGTGGGCAAACTTCCTGATTGACACCGGACCCTCCCTTTTTTTTTTTCCTTTCCAGGTCCCCTACCAGGTCTTTTTTTGTTTCTGCTTTAATTCTCTTGCTTCAGTCTCTGGGGATAATGGCAAAGTTGAGGAAAGCAAACTCACAGAGCTGGGAGTAGTAGGTCTGAGGCTTTTGAGCACCCATGATGCAGCAGTGATATGCTGATACACTTACAAGGGATATTTTAATTCTGTTCTGTCGCATTCTGCCTTTTCTGTACTCAGGATCCCAGTTCATCCTTTTGGGAACACACAGCATTGCACAAGTGCTGCATATCAGCATTTTTAGGCTTCTAAACATCCTCAGGACTTCTGGAGAAAGAGGGTGCGAAAAGTAGCTGAAGGTTGTTTGCAGTGTAATGGGAGAGCTAGCAGCACCTGCAGGTGTGAAAGGGTGGAGAATTTATCTGGGGTCCTCCTCATCTGTTCCTTCAATCCTCCTTGAAACCTTGTGCTTTCTCTCCACCTTCATAGACACTTTGGCAGGCTTAAACATTTTGTCACAAGACAGGATTATTAAAATTTATTTTTACAAGTGCCCCTGCAGTTGTTTTCTCTTGCCCACAGCTCACTGGTGAGCATCACACTGTGCCTCCTGTGCCAGTTCTCCTGCAGAGGAGCTCTGCTGTTTCCTGCAAAGCTCAAAGGCTTGGATTTTCTGTCAGTCACTGATTTTAATATTTGCATTACAAGAGAGCCCAAAAGCTATAGCCAGGGCACAGCCCCCCTGATCTGTGAGCTTACAGGTATGTAACAGATACAGCCCTTGCCCTAAGGGTGGAAGGAAGCTGTTGGGAATTCTAGTAATATTCCTATACAATCTAGGAAGATGTTTGCTTTGCAGAATGTTTTGTGATTATTGTGGTAAGCTCGCATCTGCCTGTCTGCCCATCCTGAGTCACCTGTTTTCCTGTGTTTCTGAGAGCAGAATTGCTTCTGCAGTAAGCCCCAGAGCCTCTCGCTGGGTGCTGCATCACAGCACAGACATCCTCAGCAGAAAGGTCATTTTGAACTCTGGCTCGTTATTTTTGCCTTTTGCTTCAGAACCCCTAAAGTCCCTGTCAGCTAGGGTTTAGCTGAAGCCTTGCAACTTGCCTTTTGTCTTCTCAAATGATGGAGCTGAGCCCAAGGGAACAAATGCCATTTTAATGGGCATTGTTGTGTAACTCATTACATAAGTCACTGTTGCCTTCAAAGGACTCGTGGCAAAAGTGGCAGGAGCAGTTGATTAAAAATGTGCACAATAGCTTCATTATGACATAGGGAGAGATGTCCGCTGATATTTTTAATCTGATAGTTTTTAAATATGTGCATCCAGCAGAGACCTAAATGGCCTTTGAAAAAGGAACCATTTGTGGAATAAGATTTTTAGATTCCACTTCGTTCTTTCTAACAAGGTGCAAGAGTCAGGACAAGCTGGAAAATTAACTATAACCCCTTTTTTAAGGTTGTGTCCCCTCTAAAGCTGCAGGGTTTTGGTGTCCAAACACACATAGAGAGAAGATGGAGGGTTTAGTTTTTCAGGTGAAGGAAAGAAAAGGTACTGTAATCTAAAGTTTGTGGGGTTTTAAATAAGTCTATATTCAATTAGTTTTATATGATCCAAGCACTAGACAGGTTGAGCAGCTTGTCCCAGCTGTTGGAGCCTCCCTGCCATGGAACAGTAGTGACAAAAACAGGACCAGGAGGTGCAGAAGCAGGCAGGGCATTATTTCCCATTTCTGAAGGTTCCCATGTGCTGGTTACACGAGGCTGGCGAGTGGCACCCAGCAGATGGAAATTCTGTTATGACTGAGCTCTGTAAAAGGCTGAACTTTCACTTTGACATTAAAGCAGATAATTTGCTACTGGCTTAGCTTGGTGGAATTCACCAGCTTGTGTGTGTTTTGACTTATTCTGGCCTTTATTTGAACTCAAGTGGAGAGTAACCATTTGACTATGGCAGAGGTGGATGTTGGGCTTTGACTTGCAGGCTTTCTCCTAAGCATCCTTAGTTTCTTTTCCCACAAGCACATAAGCTGATTTATCTGCCTTCCCTTTTAACCTGAAACCTGCAGTTCTTTCCTCACCACATTTAGCTTTCTGTTGGCAAACTGGCAGCAGCAGCACCAGTTGCTGGAGTTTGGGGCGTGGTGGGGAATCGGGTGGCTCTGAGTTGGCCGTGGTCTCCTTAGCCAAGGTGTGCCTGGTCCGGGGGCTGGGGGGATACTGCAGACCCCTCTGGGCACAGCTGGCAGCAGGGCTGGTTGGATCAGGCCTGTCAGGTGAGCTCCTGGTGGTGTGTGTGTGGTCAGACCCCAGACACGAGCCTGGGAGCTGAGCAGGGCCATGACTCAACAGCTGGAGCACGTTCAAGTACGGCGGAGTGGGAGCCTCTCTGACAGGGGATGGAATTAGCTATGAAACGAGTGATGTTGTGAAGCTCCCAGTCAGAAATCAAAAAACTCAGATCTCTAATAAAGACATTTTGAAGGGCTTTTTTTTCCAGTTGTGCGCAGCAGCAGAGAGCATCCAGACAGGTGAAATATGAGGGGATGGAAAGTCAGGGGTTCCTTTGAGACAGAAATACTTTGATACAACTTTTTTCTTTCCCCCTTCCAGTTGAAATCACTTCATTGAGTTTATTACCCTGACTTTTCCCATTCATCTCACAAATATTTTGACTCTTCATAGAAGTAAGTGTGGGGTACCCTCCTCCTGCACACCAGAGAGGAGAAAGCCACTGCTGAGACTCCAGCTAAACACTGCTGGCTATTCATCAACAAGAAGTGAGGGTAATATGATAGAATAATTTCCAGTGGGCAAGCTCCCAAGCTAAGAACAATCTCAATGCTGCATTAAGGGGTTTGGTTACTGTAGATAGGCAGGAAGGAGCAGAGGGACAGAAGTGGTTTGAGCATTGCCATGGCTCTGTTTTCTGTATGTTATCAAATTATTTAATCTGTAAAGGCATTCTCTGCTGTTTGAACTTTTTAACTGGACAGACACACAGGACACGTAAGATATTTCAATTAGGATATAGTATTAAAAAAATAACTTTTTCAAAGCAGTGCTGTGGTAACCAGTCTAGGATGTTTTGCTCAGCTGTGCTCTTTGGAGGAGAGTTTCAGGCTTTGTCTGTAAAAGCTTAGGTCCCTTACACCTGTGAGCTGGAATCCCTTCCTGCTCAAGTGTCACTTCTCTTTTATACCACTTCATCCAGATTCATTACAAAGCAAATTCTGTTTATAATGCTTGAATGATGTATCAGCTTGCAAACTGTAAAGCCCAGTGTGCCGAATAATTCTGTTGGCATTCACTGAACACAATCACAGGAGCTCCACAGCTCGATCCATGAACAGGGGGAGAGGCCAAGGGCCGGCAGAGTGATGGAGATGCTGTACCAGAGTCACTGACTCACCCTCTGCTCTGTTTAGACAAGTTGCTTCACCTCTGTGCCTGCTTCCCATCTGCAGAGTGAGGTTAAGGCCTGACTGTTTAAGGATGAGAACGATGTGTTTGTAATGTGCTTGGAACAAGAAAAGCGCTATTTTAAGTGCTAAGTGTAATTGAGTGTGAGAGAATATTGGTTTGTGACTCATTTGTTTAACTGCAAATGCATCAGAAACTTGTGAGCAGATGAGAGCTGGAAAGTGCTTGGTGTAGACAGAAAGCCATGGCAGTAAAAAGCTGCATTAATTTGTGATCTTCAAAGCAGGACTTAGCAGGGCTGTTCAAACAGTAACGTTTATTATTTTTGCAAATGTCAGCTGGTTTACTTCACCAGTACTATTTTAAGCAGTTCCTATTCTGCTCCAGCCACTTGCTTCTGTCCTTGCTGTGTGTGTCTATCTCCCCTCAGACTGTGCCACACAAATTATTTGTTGTGACCAAAGGATAAAAAGAACAAAGGGGTAGTGGTTGGCTGGTGGTGGTGGTGAAGAGGATCTGCTGTCAGCAGAAAAGGAACTTTCTCTGATGGCAGCTCCTTTTGGAGGTTCCTGACCATGCAGACACATTGGTTCAGCCATTCACATGCTTGCCACATGAAGCTGGGTAGAGATGTCTAGTGGCAGGGAGGAAAGAAAATGTTAATCTTTTAAAATCTTTCTCCCTTCCAAATATCTTGTCTCTACAATGCAAAATTATCACCATAGGTGACCAAGGGTTTTGTAGGCACTGAGTGTTTTCTTACTGAGACCTGCAGTTTGGATCTCACTGCAGCCCATGGAGGAGCCAGACATAATTTGTTGCTGTCACCATTACTTCCCTGTAGATTAATTATTGTAATTGTTTGCCAGTTCTCAAAAAATTAATTCAGAGCCATGACTTTTCATGGCAAGCGTGCATGTGTGTGCAAATATGGAAATTCTCATATGGTGTATGGAATAAATGCAAATTATTTTCTGGGGAGGAGCTCAAGAGTGTTATCACAGCAGCCAGGAACTCTCTTCAGTGGTGACCTTCAGCACCCTGTGGAGACGAGAGGTTTTAAAGGTTTGGAGATCCTCTTGTGGATGTAAAGCACTGACGTAAATTGTTGCTAAGTTGGGGTGCCAGCTGCTGTAAGTGATTCTTCAGAGGCCAACTGATACGCCTGGATTTATCTGCAGTGGCCAAGGTTTTTAGTGCCTCCCTCCTCAGAGCACTAAGCAGGACTTTAGGATACAAAGAAAACCTGGGAAAACATTTACTCCTGTAAGTGGAGAACAGGTCTGCAGCCAGCCCAGATTAGGATCGGTGCTCATGTAGCTTCCATTTGTAGGATGCCTGCAAAATCTTGGTCTGGGGGACATACCTAACCTGAGTGCTGGTGGGTGTGCTCACAGAGGTCAGAGCTGCTGCCAGGAAACCAGGTTTAAAGGGAGACAGGTTCTTTCCTTGAGCTGTGGTTGGTGGTTTTGAGTATGAGGAGCAGCACTGCTCTGTGGTGTTTAGCTGCTGGGTGCTAGATTTGACTCAGCAGCATTTGCTGTTTGCAGTCTGCATGCTTAATGAGGTGCTGCAGTGCTGCATGCATGGGGCTGTCCTCTGGACTCATTACAGCCAGTGCACTTAATGCTCAAAGAACCTAAAAGAAAAATGAAACATACGGCAAAACTGTGTACTTTCCTTGATAATGTAATTAGAGACAAGTTGGGGAACTTCTGCTGAATTATCTGGGTCACTAGAGAGCAACTCAGACCTTAATTTATTAAAGTGCTCTTTGCTCAAAATACTCTCTAAATTGCTCTCTACAAGACAGCTTAGTTTTATTTAGCTTCATGGTTAAACAGATAAAAATGTATTTCAGCAGTATGTCTGCGTACGGCATGATTGCAAACCTTTGAGACTTCTTCTTTTAGGTATTCAAAAAACAATGAAAATACAATTTTTGAAAGGGCTGAGCACTTCTGCAGTTCAGTTTCTTGAAGGATGCGCTGGTATCAAAGGGGTTCCTCTGTTTTTTTCTGGTACACTGGAAATGAAATCCATTGCAGATGACAAGGGCTGGCATTTTTGTTCAGATTATCCGTGGGGCCACATTCAAAATTGGTGCTGCAGAGTGGGTAGAGATCAACATCCTGGCAAGGGCATGACCTGGGATTGTGGCACTGACCTGCAGCCAAGGGCTGTGAAGGAGTCACTTCATCCCCTTGACTCAGTTGCTCATCTGCCAAAGAGGCACGATGATTGCCTCCTTTGTAAAGTACTTCAGGACCTTCTGCGGAGAAGTGCTTTGAAGAGAGGTGTTTTTCCTCTTCCCTCCAAGGCACAGAGCAGTAGCAGTCCCACTGTCCCTGCCTCTGCTTTGCAGTGTTCCTGCCTCCAAGGGAAAGCAGGAAATGCTGGTGATACTGTGGTTGAGGAAAGCAGGAAATTATGGTGGTGTTGTGGTTTGAAACATAATATAGAGCAGTAGCTTATTCGTTATTATCTTCCACTTAATAAATTTACATGGTGCAAGTGTCTTCCAGACAGATAATGCTGTAACATCCCTGGTTTCAACATATTTGCCTTAATCCAGTAATGCTTTTCTGTGTTTTTCTAGATTCTGAGCGTTCCCATCTCTCCTCGTTCACAATGAAGTTGAAGGGCAAGTTTCATTCACCCAAAATAAAGAGAACACCCTCAAAGAAAGGAAAGCAAGCTGACCTGACAGTGAAAACACCAGAGAAGTCAGTGAACAAAGTAAGCAAAGGCCATGTTCTGTTATCCTGATGGTTTCTTGCTTCCTGGTACTCAGTTTATCATAATCTGATGTGTGAATTTGTCCTCTGCATAATTCTGCAGCTCAGGGATCCTCAGGGCCACTTTATGGTTGCCTATAAACAGCACTGTGTAGTATTAAATCAAGATGTGTGCTTCCCTTTGGAGAGCATGATGAGACCTCCTTCCATAAGCATTTAAATATCTCATTATGGAACATGGTGTATGGCCTGACACATCCTCCCCACACGCACACCCTGTGGGTTATGCTTACAGCTTCCAAAAAACTGCCTGGTTTTGGGGTGTGATCCTTTCAAAAACCCCAGACCCAGGCCAGCACATCCTTGAAGCTGGTCCAAAGATGTGCTCAATCTCTGATGACACCAGCAGGGAGAGTCACACAGAAGTGTTGGAGCAGCTGCTGATCCAGCACCATGTTCCTCACACCAAATGTACTCCAGGTCCTCTAAGAAATGAGGTCACAAACTGATCTGTGTTATCTCCTCTCCCGTTGTGACCTGATTATGGAGCTGGAGACTTTTCTCTGTGACAACAGTGTTGCAGTCAGTTTTCAAGTACAAATGGAAGCCAGAAGTTAAGAACAGTTGAGGTTGTTTTGGATAATTAAACATCATTCTCAGCTGTTCAAAGTCTCATCCAGTGTGCAGCGCCAGACATGCAGAATTTTTCAGATTATCTCTGTTGAGAGTTGTTGTGGAGTTACTGAGAGCAGCCAGCAAGATAAAGTTTTCTTAGGCTGTGTGACTTGCTTAACACCCAGAAAAGTCTCTGCAGCCTTCCTCACCCTATTCTGCTCCATCAGGTAGAAGATGATGACAGTTTTTTTTTTTTTTTCCCAGGAGGCTGTGGAAATGCTTTCTAGGGAGCCAAACACCTTTCACTGCTGAGTACTATTTAGAAATAAATATTAAAAAAACACAAAGCAACAGTGAGAGTACTCCTTGAAGGCTTTTAATTCCAATGATGTTTCAGGATGGTATCTTGAGATAATTTAGTGGCCTACTTTTAAATTGATGTGTGACCACATTAAATACATTAGAAAATGAAGAGCCTTTTTCAAAATGTGGTCTATAGCAAATGCATGTTAATAATAGATGAAGTCTCTGCTGTTCTATTTTTCCCCTAAAAACAGTGCAAGAGGATTTACTAATAAGCCATGCTGGACATTAAAATATTTTTTTGTACAGATTGGGAATTTTTAAATTGGAAAACAAAACACTTGACATTTTTTTTATTACTGTACATGATTATTTAATCTGCATTCATTTTTATACTGAGAAATATTGTTGATTTCTGGCTCATTCCTTACCTATTTTAATAGCTACTGCCCAACTAATCAATTAGTTGGATGTAGTCAGCTCATTTGCTTTAGTGGAGGGAGTGGGAAGAGGATGTGCCTGGATTGTCGCCAGGTTTTCTCACTGGAACAGACATCAGTTGACAAATGGGAGATCTTCTGTCAGAAGGCTCACTTGATAAACCAAATATCATCCTTTTCTCCCTCCCTCTTAACTATTTAAGATGCTATTTTTGTGCTCTTGAAGTAGATAATCACCGTAGAGCAGAAATAGCAATACTAAAAATTAATGTAAAATCACAATGTATAAGCTGAAGGATATGCTCAGCTCATGCAAACATCATCATCTCCTGTTTCCCTTTATGTCTGGAAGGGGGCAACATTGGGGGTGTTCTTTTCACAACCTTCTTTTGTCCCCTGAACCCTATCTGTGATTCTTACCCTGTTGTAGGACCAGGACTGTCCTTCAGTGTTATATACAGACTTATGATAGGTTTTACACTGCCAAAATGTAAGGAAAAAGAGGATGATTCCAGCTTTTGTAATTGGGTGTATTCTGTACAGCTCACTGTGACCCTTTCAGCTGTGTCTCATACATGATGCATTTGCAATTTGATTATTAAGGGAAAATTTCAGAAATCATCCAAAAATATCTATATGTGTCAGGCAGGGAGTGGAGAGATGTTGTTTTGCCTGAGTTGTAACTTTTTCCCATTTAATGCCTAAAAGAGATATGGGTGGTTGCCCCATCCCTGGAAGTGTTCCAATGCAGGTTGGACAGGGCTTGGGGCAGTCTGGTCTGGTGGAAGTTGTGGCAAGGGGATAAAAGTGAGATGAGATTTAAGGTCCCTTCCAACCCAAACCATTCCATGGTTCTGTGCACACCTACAAATGATGCCTTTGGGCCTTGGGAGAGGATTCATTACAAAGTGCTCCTGGGGAATGTCACCCAAAGGACTAGCAGGGGGAAAAAAACCAAACAAAATAAAAACAAACAAACAAACAAAAAAACAAAACAAAACCCACCCAAAACAAGTGTTGTGTCCCCGCCAGTGTCCGGTGGCTGGATTCACATCCCTTGGTGTGCTCAGCAGAAGGATTTGTGTTTCCAGTTGTCATTCTCAGCCCTGAACTCTGTCAGGCCCATCCCTTCTGCACACCAGCACACCAGGAGAGTGTTTAAGCTATTAAGTCACAAGCCTTTCTACAGGAAACAGTTGTTGAATGAAACCCATAAACAGCCATGGGAGCAGGAACTGCAGTCTGCATTTTTTGACTACTGTTGGAGAGCTTTGACTGCTGGACCATGGTCCTGCTTACCCAGGGAATTCACAGACCAGACTCTCTGATCCCTAAATTGTGTGACATTTCATATGAAGTGCAAAACCTTGGAAGAGGCCGAGGTTCTCCATAGATTAATGGCTGAACTCAATGATCCTGGAGGTTATCTCTGACCTAAATGTTTTTAAGATTCTGTATCCTGGAATAAACTCTGCAGTGGTGAGGACACATCCCTACAAAATGGGAAATGTCATTTTTTATCCCAGTGAGTTGCCAGGATGCTCCTCAGCAAGGGAGTTCAGGGCACTGTGGGCTGTAGATCAGGACTTGAGGTTCCTGGCAAGAAATGTTGTCCAAAGGGGAAGCAGCAGCAGATTTTGGGCACTGCCCAGATGAGATGGAAAATGACAGGGTGGTTTGCAATTCTTGGATTGGGACTTAGACTTCTGAAGTTGGAGCTAGATGGAACTTGGGATTCTAACCCTTTTATGCAACTGGCCCCAAATTACTAACCAGTGCTGTCTATAAATTGTTCTTCCTAAAACCTTTTGGGCTGCTGGTCTGATTTTGCAGAAAAGCAACAGTTTAACAGCTGACAAGAATATGGGGAGCACACAATGCCCATAGGTCATTAATTCCTGAAGCTGAATTTACTGAGGAGATAATGGATGAAATCTGTCTCTGCTAAGCTCTCTGCTCCTTTTCTAGCAGTGTTCAGTAGTTAATTTAAATCTCATTTAGAAACTACTTGTGGCCTTAAAAGTCCTCCAGGCATCCTGTTGTAAACTTTTAAGAACTATCACAGTCCAAAATGCCATTTAGGTATCATGTATCACTTCTGAATTTCCTCCTCTTGTGTTTGTGATGGCACAGAAATTAGTGACCACAACTCAGCTTTATTCCAGTGAATTGTTCCCTTCTGCAACATTCATTCACCAGTGCCAAAACTTAGCTTTTACAGTTGGCCCTCGTGGAAATTGTGTGAGTTCTCTTGTTCCAACAGCATCACAAAATGATTCAGGTTAGAGGCTAATCAGAGTGGAGTTTATTTGGGTGTTTTCATGTATTTTACAAGGACGTGTAGTAATTGCACAAGGGGTGTTGCCTTTCAATTGGCAGAGGGCAGGGTTTAGGTTAGATAATAGGAAATTCTTCCCGATGAGGGTGGTGGGGCCCTGGCACAGGTTACCCAGAGCGACTTTGGCTGCCCCATCCCTGGAAGTGTCCCAGGCCAGGTTGGATGGGGCTTGGACAGCCTGGGATGGTGAAAGGTGTTCCTGCCCATGGCAGGGGGTAGAGATGGGCTTTATGATCCCTTCCAACCAAACCATTCTGTGAAATGTTTTTTCTTTCACTGGCCCAGTTTAGGGTATGGGTTTCAAAGCAGAGTCCTTGATGTCATCAGTGGTGCTAATCTTAGCCCAAAACTGATCAAGATCAGCCTTCAGTTTGGAATGCAGGTAATTCTGAAGGTTAAAGTGAGGGTTTAATCTTGCACTACGGATTCCTTTGAAAGAGTAGTAATTCAATTTAAAGGTGTTTGTGGTAGAAGGGGGTTTTTGCACTCCTCCTGGAACACACCTCAGTGTCACCAAACTTTGGGTTTGTTAAAGGAACTCTACCCTTAAAAGTACTGAAATTTTAACATATCTCTCCTTTTCTTCCCTCCTCTTCAGAATGTATCATGGCTAGAGGAAAAGGAGAAGGAAGTTGTCAGTGCCTTGCGCTACTTTAAGACTATTGTGGACAAAATGGCAATTGATAACAAAGTGTTGGAGATGCTGCCAGGCTCAGCAAGTAAAGTGCTGGAAGCCATCCTGCCCTTGGTGCAAACTGACCCACGCATCCAGCAAAGGTGAGTTTCCTTTTTGGGTTTTGGGACCATGAGAGACCAACAGGCTCCTGCTTTATCTGAGGAACCACATCACAAGAGAAGCTGATGAAGTGGCTGCTATTTTTACTAATTATGTGGTGGTTTTCAGACATCATTTAAAAGCAGATTCCCTGCTGTGAAAGAATCTCATGCTGTGGAAAGATAAAGCAAATCAGGCTGCTTTCAGAGTGGAGGAAGGGATGGTTCTTAGCATAAACTTGGAAATTAATTGTTTTCTAGAGGGAGATTCTCTTCAGATGCTATTCCTGTTTCTGCAGTCCATGGTGGTATCCTAAAAGCTAACAAATCAATAGCTTCACCTGAAAAAGGAGTTTATCTTCAGAGTAATCCTTTTCTGTGCTCATTTTATCCACCCTGATATTACAGAAGTCTGAGCCTGCTCTCTTAACTGCTTTTTTTGGATTTTGCTGGATCAGATACAGAAGTAAATAGATGTACTTCAGCAGATTAACCAGTCCAAGTTCATTCCTGCCTCACTCAACAGATTATTGTTTTATGTTTTAACAGATTATGTCTATTACGTTTTTACCAGTTAGGCAGTGGGTTTGAAGCCAGGAAAGAAATAGAAATTTGGCAAAGCCAAGCTCAGCATAGTTTGTAAGAATTTGTGGTGTTGCCAAGCCACAGAGATATTGTTGGTGTTCATCCCATGGGTGCTGGAGCAATTGATTTGAAACAGAAAACAAACAAACATTGTTGAATAATACTGAAAGAGCAAAGTTAACACAGAGAAAAGCACAGAACTAAACAGAGAAATGCAGGTGTTTGGTTCCTGAAGTCCTGCCAGTTTTTGTGCTGTTCCTGTTTGTTTCTCATTAAATATCTCCAAATTTTTTTTTCTTTCAAGATGCTTATTTCAGTGCTGGCACAGGGAAGGTTTATAATGTAGTTGGGGTAGCACTGGGTGCCAAATACTTTGCAAATAGAGATGGTCAGTTGTGTTTGGCCCCAGTGCTGAGGCCAGGGCTGCTCTGGCAAAAGGAAGGAGAAAATGGATGAGTATCACACCTGTGGCTGGGACAGGTAAGATCCAGTTGAGGCTGGATCTGTTGACCCATAGTGAGCAAATCTGTTAAAATGGGAATATCCTCTACACAGTGATAAATCTCTCTTTCTAGAAGCACTGTGCATTAAAGCACAGATCCCATGTCCATGCCCTGCCTTGCTTAGCCTCCCAAAAAACCCAGATGGGGATCTGGCTTTCTCAAAAAGCCATGTCCTGCTCTCCCTACCTGTGTACTTCAGTGGCAGGACACAAAGGGCTGACTCTGATGGCAAGAAAAGTGAGCAAGACTTGTGTCAGTGACACAGAAATCCCTATAAATATTGCTGGACTTCTTTTTACTTTAAGGGAAGCATTTGCATCAAGGAAAAAAGTAATTAAATCTTGCACAAAATGGGCTTTCAATTACTGCCTCAGAAGGAAGCAGACTGAAGATTAATGGCAAAGAAATCAAAGCCTTAGAAAGAGATGGGGAGGGCCCTGCTTAGGAACTATCTCCTACCAAGCTAATTTTATTTCAAATGAGAACAAATGGCAAGCAGCAAACCTTAAAAAAAAACCCCAAACAATCAAGTCCTTGCCATTGTTTGTATCCCCTGGTTGAAACTTGACAGTAGTTCTTTCCCCAGTCCTGCAGAGCTCATTCACCTAAATAAACTCATTGGAGCTCGTGGGCTTGATTCTTTTCTCACCGATAATGAAGTTACTGGAGTTAAGCCAATGTAGAATGGATACCAGAGAGAAATGGGAGGATTTGGAACAACTTGTATCAGTAATGATTGCAAGATTACACCTTCTCTTATCTGTTTATGGTTTTGATGCAGTTTGAAATTGATTTAACGTGACAAAGAATTGCTGAAGCATTGCCATCGGCAGAGCTGTTAACACACCTTGTTTAGTAATGAAGTCAGTGTTTTCAGAATGGCCAGGAAAATGCCTGGGAGCACTGTTGTTACAGTTAACTTTTATTTAAAGTTGTCATCCTTCCAAAAGTTTTTTTTTTCCCTTCAGAACAATAGATTAAATTCTGTTTCTCATTAAAAACAAAACAAAGCAACACCCTTCCTCTTTCAAACCTGAAATTCATTCAGTTCAGTTTCTCTAAAGAAGTAATTTTAATTACATGTTTTCAGGCATTATAAACAGCGAGGCAGTGATTTGTAAAGGAATTAATAGAGTCAGCTCTCAGTGGTCCAAGGTGGTTTTGGGGAGAGCTAATAAGGAAGAAGGATAATACTGAAATAACATAGCTTCAACTTAAATGTAGAGCTTTAATGCTTATCTTTAACATTTAGGCATAGGATGGAGCTGTAAATTAAGATGGAAAGAATTTTTTTTAGCATTGCGGTGTTAATCTGCATCCTAGATAATTCCTTCTGATACTTGGGGATGAGCTGTTGGTGGTTTGTACCTTCAAACTGTCATCATTTGGTGCTAGAGGACGGGAGAGCAGCTGCAGTGGAGGAGCAGCCTGAGCTTTGTCACCTGCTCAACACGAATTCTGAGTGTCAGAGAGCAAAGCAGTGAAACGCACAGTGTGAAACTCACTCTCGTAACATTCTAGAACATCTCCAAAATTTTTTTTTTTTTTTTTTGTTCTTCTTTTTCAACTGCTCCCTCTCCTGCTGTGCAGTTCTGCCATCTCATCCTGCTACAGCCGAGTGTACCAGAGCCTGGCCAACCTCATCCGCTGGTCTGACCAGGTGATGCTGGAGGGGGTGAATTCAGAGGACAAGGAGATGGTGACAACAGTCAAGGATGTCATAAAAGCTGTTCTGGATGGAGTCAAGGTACATGAGACAAATACTGTAAATTTTATTATAAAGAGCATATAATAATGTATTTTTGAAGAGGTCTGTGTAAACTAGATTTTTAAGTGCAGGTAAAATATGAAAGTCCTATTTCTGCCTTCAGTAAACTACCACTTAAATCAACTGTTCCATAAGCAATGTTCCTCCTTGGAGTGCTAGTTAAAGACTAGCACAGTTTGGCTCTGAATGTGAACTTCTGGCATGTTCAACCAGGCATTTAGATGAATTGGAAGAAGCAATGGGTCTTTCTTCAGTATTGCATTGAATTTTCAGAGAGTCATTCCCAGTCTCCCATGCAGATTATGAGATGTGGTTTGCACATTTTCTATCTCAGCAAAATAAAAGGAAAATGCTCCCTGTCAATGCCCATAGAGAATGAAAGACTGCAGCTCCATTTTTTAAGAGAAATTCCAAGGGATTTGTCAGTGATACATCCCCACTCTAAGCAGCTGGATTAGGGTGTGGAAAAGGTGATGAGCTCAGCTCAGTTTTCTGGAGATTAGTTTTACATTGCTAATGGAACCGTTTAACAGAAACCTTTGTGTCCATTGTCTGACCTGCTCGTAGCATTCCCTCCCTGTTCCACCCTGGAAAAGCTCTTGGCTGCCCTCCTGCCTCCTGGGAAGGTTCTTGTAGCCATTATTTCTGTGTCCCAGGCTGTCTCTGGGCTGATCACTCACCTGCCCTAGCAGTGTTGCTAAAAGTTTGGTTGATCTGGGCTTCAGGAACCAGTGGACAGACTCATACCTCCTGGGAATCTTATTTTGGAAACTGTAGAGGAAGTTAAATCTCTTTCAAGAGCAGGGCTGAATTTAAAGGGGAATGTTTAAATCAACTGTACAAGGAAAATTGGGATAGAGTTTAAGAACTGCAGCAGGTGCTTCACCTGGAGTTATGCATCAGGAGCAGGTACCTTCCACTGTACTCAGACTCAGCTTTATTAAATGGAACCAAATGTAAAAATGAATTGGATCTCCCAAGCTTTGATTATCACATTTTCAGGCCTCTTGGTTTGGTGTCCGCATCATCTGGGTATCTCTTTAATGTCACTCAAACACAGATACTAAAATCTGCTATTAATTTACAAGCCTTTTAAATAAGTATCTTTGAGACAAATAATTTATAGCACCTAAAGAACATGGATTTTCTAGGATTATTTTGCACACTATGCTCTTTAACTTTAAGCTACACATTTTAAAAGTAAAGCTGATCTTAAATTTGCACAGCAGGAGAGAGGAAAAGAGTTTAGCCTAAAATCTCAGCTGCTGTTAGTGCTGGAATTCAGCAGCAATTTGCAGGATGTGAAAATCTGTGCTGTAATTTCCCAGCAAATGGTGAGTTATCACTGACTGAATCTGCACAATCCTAGGGAGAGATGTGTTATCCCAGATCTGGAACAGAGTTGTGTGGTCTCATGGCAGGAAACTTGGGCACACAACTTGGGAGTTGTTCTTTGACTTTAAGCCATATTTAAACCCTTGGTACCTGTTGCCTTTCAGCCAGAGCTGTGTCTTCTGCAGACTGGGGAAGGTCTTGGAGGTCTTTTCATGAGCCAGCCCAGCCTGGGAGCACATGAACATGTCCATGGGCTGTGGAGCCCTGCTCAGCACCATAGATATATCAGTCTCTGCTTTGTTTTTAGATTAAAAGTTATTTTGGCCTTCCAGTTGGAGCTGGCTGATGTCTGGCCAGCCTTAGAGCAGATGTGTGGCTGTCTGGGGAGATGGGAGAGTATTTGCCCATCAAGAGGTCAGCAACTGGAAGCAGCATGCTTTCACCTCCTGCACAGCAAGGAACAAAGTTTATTTTAGAAAGGCCAAGCCACATTTCAAATCTGGAAGCAGAACTGAGAAGATGGAGACTTCTCTCCACAGCAGAGCCTATTTGGTTTTTCTGGCAGATAACACACGATCCACTTCCACGTTTCAATGCTTACTTCTTTATTTTCGGAATTAAGTATAAAGGAGATTCTTGTTCACCTCTGTTACTTGATATTTTGATCTCAGGTTTTAGGGCTTTGCTAGGCAGGAAAAAAATTGCTTGGTTTGATTACATAACTTTTCAAAAATCCATCTCATTGTGGAATTTTCAGCTTGCTGAAGTAGCATAGTTTGTAGAGTGGCTTTAATTATCTCTAATTACTGCTGCAGGAATCTCTTTCCTTGTTGATAAGGAATAGCATAATGTGCATCTGGCTCAGTTGTGTGCACATTACCTCTGTGTGTATGCTAAAGATTTTGGCTTGATTTCCAAATGCTAGTTCTCATTTGGGGATAGCAGAGAGGAGAAACATTCAGGGTCTGGTGATATTTGCAAAGTTGGAAGGGGAACTGATCCTCTCAGGTAATTGCAGTCATGCATTGGTGCTTCCACTGGAAGGTGCTTTGGGTTTTTTTCCCCCAGTCCTAATGATTTGAATAATTCTGAAGATACTTTTGAGCCAAATTGGATTGCTTTTCTCCTGTTTTAACCTGCATTCCCATGTGGTAGACCACTGGGTGTCCATTATGACTGGCAAAATAGGAAAATGGAGCACTTCAGTCCTGGGGCTCCTCAGCACTGCTGCAGCACAAGCCACCACCACGGTCTGCAGTGTTGGCCTGGCTTTGGTGTAAGGTGGTGAAGAAAGGTCAGGAAAAGGAGACATTACACTTTCCCTTCCATTGCCTTCTCAGGGGGATGTTTAAGGAGTATTTTGGCTTTTGGTTTGATGCCCATACATTTTATTTCCCTTATTGTGCTCCTGCCTGCTTGCAGTCCTCGCTGGCTGCTACTCCAGAGACACACAGGGTCCAGCCCTGAGTCTGTTAAAGTGCATGAGGATCTCCAAAAACCTTGTCAGCACTGGAATTTTGTCAAGAGGGCAGAAAGGTGGCAATCCATTGAGTCATCACTCAGCCCCAAAATACCAAATGCAGCCAAAAGAGTCAAGTGATGTTACTCATCAGGACACTTCTCAGAACAGGCTGTTCCTCACCAGGGCTCTCAGTCCCAGCAGGGACATCTTCACAGTTTTGGTCCCCATGGACATCTGTTTGTGCTCCCTCTTCCCCCAGCCTGTGTGGGATGTTCCAGGACAGCTTCTGGAAAGCTGAGTTTTTGGGTAACACAGTGTACGTTCTGTGGAGCATAAGAGTGTAAGTAGAGCATGGAGACCAAAGTCAGCTGTGGTGGACACTTGGATGGTGTTTGCACTTTATTCCTCTTGTTGTGTTTGTGTTAACTTCAGCTTTCAGTAGAGCCTTGTGTAAAAGTGCCAGAACTGGAGTATTTTCCTTGCTCAGAGGGATGATGGCAGTGACATTCCAGCTACAGCCACTGCACTGAGAGAGCAATGCCAGTTGTTTCCAAAATCTCCGGACAAGGACACAAAGATGATACTGGAATGATCACACTGTACTTCAGGCTGCTTAAAAAAATAAAATAAATTAAAATTGATCCCTTACAGTTTCCTTTGTGTAATATGCTGGGAAGCCAATAGTGGCAGGAAGCACTGCCAGTTTTCCAGCCTGCCTGTAAGAGGGGCATGTGTTTGTATCTGTGGGCAGGAGATCTATTTGTCAGACTGAGACATCCATGAAATGTTCTCTCTGTCTTTCTGGCGTGAATGATTGTTGCTTTGACTGCTGGCAGACTTAGAGTTCAGGATTATCATGCCCTTATCTCTTTATCCAGAGCTTTATCTGCCTCTAACAGATACTCTACAGTAGCTTCTTGAATGATTAAGTCTTCTATTGCTAATGTGTTAAAAGGTGGCTTCAGGGGAAGCAGGCCTGTTAAATGAAGGTGTTCTCTGTTTAATTTTTGGTTGGGCATTTTACAGAAAACTTGCTTTTTGAAACAAATACATTCTTATTTATAAAATGTAAAGCAATTATTTAATGTTGGTTTTGGCTAGATGAAGTACTCCACCGGGTAAGGCTGTTTTTTACTTAGATCTGTGTATGTAAAGCCAATTTACCATTATCTAGGATATTGTGTGGACTGGAACACATTTGTGAGACAGAGGAAAGAGGAAATACAGCAAAAAGACACACATATGGGTTTGTGCAGAATCCCCATACAGTCAGGGGTAATGAACTTCACTCAAATACTGCCAAAACTTCCTCTGGGTGCAGGCTGCTCCTTAGCAGCTGTTCTGCATCATTTGTGTGGCTCTGTACCAGACTTAAACCCAGCTCAGCTCTCTCTGTGTCCACACCATCATTAAACCATAACCAAGAGTTTACTGCAGTAGCATCCCTTTGTGTTCTGGGATGTTTAAGTGCAGCATTCAACAAATAGTGACTATTCTCTTTTTCTTCTCTCCATCCATCAGGAGCTGGTCAGACTCACGATTGAAAAGCAGGAGCATCCCTCTCCCACAAGCCCAGTTAAACCCAGTTTACCAGCATGTAAATCTGACAGGTGGGTCACTGATTTTTTCTGCAGGCAGGACTGATAGAGAAGAGATAATTTCTGACTGCTGAGAGTTGAGTTAAATATTCAGCTGTTCTTCACAGAGGGTGGTGGTGTTCTTAATGTAGCCCCCCATCTATTTCAGCAGGATTGCTAAAAGAGAAGATGCTGTGGTAGGAAAGACACCAAAATCTGGCAGTGAAACAACCTTTGAGTCACATGCACACTGAGCTCTGCATATACATGGAATTCCACCTGCAGATGCAAATTCTGCCTTCTGCTCTAGGTGCCTGTCTGATAGCACATGATTGAAAATAGGTTTGAACCTGTCAGGGCTGTGTTCCAGCTGTGGTTTATGATCTGCAATCTGTGTTTTGCATGTTGCAGCCCATCAGAGCTTCCCCTCACAGACCGAGAAATGGAGATCCTCAACAAAACAACTAACATGACTCAATCCAACGAGCTGCTGACTGACTCCATGGATGAAGAAGTTGCACCTCCTAAACCCCCTCTGCCCAGCATTCGTGTGGCAGAGAACAGGTAATACTGCCCAGCCAGCTGACCAGAGAACACCAGTATCCCTGTTGGTTTTTATACAATGTGCACAAGAGAGGAGGGTCAGTGTTGCTTTTGAATTTCCAGTCCTCCAGAGCAATTTTTCCCTGCTCCTGGACTCTGCTTTGTGTTCTGTCTCTCATATTATTTTTTTGTGTCTTTTCCTTTCTTTCTTTTTATGTGAGGATAGTGCCACGCCCTGACATCCACGCATGAGAGGCATCACATAAATCCATAATAACCTCACATAAAACTGTATGATTTCTACACTGTACAAGTGTCTTAGGCTGCTGTATCCCATGAGAAATGTTCCTTTAACCTTGAGGGGCAGTTACTAATCTGTCCTGCACAGCCAGGTTGTTCAGCTTTGCCTATCAGCTTAAGAGTGAAAGCCAAGAGTGTGTGAAAAAACCCCTTGTGCTTAGTTGTTCATACTCTGTTCTAAGAGTAACCACATGAAAGTTTCTATGTTCTATTTTGAGAAGGAAGAGAAAACCCCCAATTTGCAGGTTTTTGTGTGTGTGTTGTTTTTCTTCTCTAGTACTGGTGCTAATGGCTGGTGTGAACAATACGTGTTGTGGTAATTTGAAAACGTGGCATCAAGGCCTGTGGCTGATAAAAAGAATCACATTTCTGTGTATTTCATGAATTCTCAAAGGTTATATAAAAATTTCGTGGTATGTTCCAAGAACAGACTCTGTGTGCTCTTGGGAACTTCTCAGGCTTGATGACTACCAGAATTACGTGTCATTAGAAGCAAAAGTTGAAAGTCAAAGGGTTAAACTCTCACAAGTTATTGTAAATGTGTGGGTCTGACACAGATTCATGCCAAAACGTGGGGCCCTCACAGTGCCCCTGGTGAGAGCAGCTCTGACCCTTTTGTTCCCTGAAGTTCACCAAGAAAGCAAAGACCAAAAAAGATAATTTTCCTGTCCTGTAAATCTGTGAAACTTTGAGCATTTTTCACATCTGGAAGGAAGGTTTGAGGAGGGGGAAGGACTTCTGTAAATGGAAATAATATTTGGGTCAACCAAAACATGTAATTTGGATTTTCACTGCTTTTATTAAGAAATAATTGCCATGCTAATTAGCACCATTCAGAATACTTTTAACAACAGCATTTGTTTTTGTTTGAGAAACACCAACCTTAAAAAATAATTCACTTACCAGGACCTTACCTGTGAGAGTATTCTTAAATCAATATTTTTAGTGGATACATTTTGCTGAATAGCTCCTGTCTGACAAAAGCTTTCTGGAAAACATCTTGTGAAGCCTCTGAAAATCTTTTTTTTCCTGGAAGAGTGATGGAAGCATCAATTCCTCTTGTGTCTTGCAGCCCTCCACCAGCATTGCCCCCTAAAAAACGTCAGTCTGCACCTTCCCCAACCAGAGTGGCTGTTGTGGCCCCCATGAGCCGAGCTACCAGTGGGTCCAGTTTACCTGTTGGGATCAACAGACAGGTAATGGCACAACCCCTTTGTGAGAGCCAAGGGGCTTTGTGTGCTGTGAGCTGCAGGAAGAGCTCAGGGAGTTGCTGAGAGCTGCAGGTCCCTGCCTGCAGTGGGAGTGGCAGTGGCAGAAGCAGCAGTGTCATAAATAATGTGGACAGCTTAATTTTTTTATTTTTTTTTTACAGTGTTGTTGTGTTTAATTAACAAATTGCTACAAACTTTGTTGCCTTGAGGGGTAATAGTGTGAGGATGGGAGTGACTGAGTCTTGCCATGTCCAATAGATCAGGGGGCAGCTGAGCTCCCTGACATCTCACCAGGGTTTACTCTGAGATCAGAAGTCTGTCTTCATCCAGTCACAATTTCAAACATCTTTTAACTCAAGCCATAGTTTGAGCTACTGCTCTGACCGCTGCCGGTGCTTTGGGGAAATTTGTACATTTTCTGATAGAAAAATGGGAAAGTTGTTTGTGTGTTAATCACATTCCATTTCTTGTGCTTGTCTGGGGTTTATGAGGTTGTAAATGGCTGGGTTTGCTTTACCCATTCAGGAACTTACTAGCTCAGCAGTGAGGACCTGGATCATATCAAATTGCATAAAAATCAAATCTTGTCCTCATCCCCAAAGCCTCAGCTTTGGCTTAGGGAGCCTCTGCAGTCATTTGGCTGACTCAGATAGAGCTGTGGCCACTCTTCAGTTGAAATTAGAGTCACACTAATGTTGTTCTGACAGAGTGGGAATAAGTGAGGGGTTCACTCACAGGTTAATAAGCTTGAGGTAATTTCTGAAATGGGACCATCGCCATAGGCACAGAAAGTTGTATCTCACTGTAGTTTGTTTTCCCTTTGCATGCACCTGAGGTAACCAAGTATTTGCTGAAGCCCCAGGTATGTCATGAGAAATCTTGCAGTGTCATTCCCTTGTCTCAGTGTCATGACAAGCAGTCATCAGTCACGTAGCTGTGAAGAACTTGGTTATCTTCTCAGCATCTGTAAAGTCCAGTGGGGGCCCAGCAAGCCTTGCTTGAAATTAAGAACACACAGAGCTCCCTGGCATGGGCTCTTTACCACATCAGAGGGTTTCTGTGTCCTCCATGAGCTTAGAGAGGGCCTGCAGCAATGATCCTCTCCCCTCCTTTGAGGTCTTTGCTCCTCGAGCTGCATCTTCCTCACCAGCGAGCTGCCAAGAGTGATGGTGACTTGATGTTTTTTTACTTTTTTATTTTTTGTCCCGAAGGATTTTGATGTTGACTGCTATGCCCAGAGGAGGTTGTCAGGTGGAAGCCACTCCTACGGGGGAGAGTCTCCTCGCCTCTCTCCGTGCAGCAGCATTGGCAAACTGAGCAAGTCTGACGAGCAGCTCTCCTCTCTGGACCGCGACAGCGGCCAGTGCTCCCGCAACACAAGCTGTGAAACCCTGGGTAAGAGGGGCTGCTGGGGCCTGGCCTCTGCTCTGCAGCTGAGGTGCAGGAGGTGATGTAGTAAATGCACTGCACTTGCAGCTGCTGTCTTGGAGCTGCTGCAGGCAGCTCAGTGCAGAGCTGTTCTGTTGTCAGAATCCAGGGCATCCCTCTGGCTGCCCTGGCAGGGGTCAGGAACCCCCCTGGACAGAGCCCCCAGAGACACTGTCTGTGATCTCTGTCTATGGAAAAGAATTTTCAATCTTACAGGATGAATTACCAGCTCTGAGTGTTTGATATCAGTAATAATTAAGTGTGGCACGGGTGCAAAAGTAAAATTTTAGGATTCTAGATGAGGGGTCCAAAGGGGACAAGATGGAGGAAATTGGGTGTGCCTTGTCCTTTTTCTCCTTCTTCATGCCCTCCATGTTTCACTGTGGTGTTGGCATTTTTCTGTTGGTTCAGGCTGGGGACACACTGTCCAAGGTAGGTGACAGATATTGGCACGTTATTGTAAATGCAGCCCAGGGAGTTTCTGGTATTTAATGTTTGTCACATCCCACTGAGGGCAGAGCCCCACACGCTGCCCTGCAGGACAGAGCTGGGCAGGGCAGCAGAACATGTGAGAGATCAACAGAATAAACAACCTGGAAACCAGCACAGACCAATTATGGCTTCTGCTTTGGCAGCGGGGCTGACAGACAGAGATATTCTACAATCTCAGAATCATCAATACCACAGATTCCTACATTCTGTCAGAGAGGAAAAAGCCCAGGGGAATGTGTTTCCCTTGCTGTAGGTGATGGTTCTCAAATTCAATTCAGCTCTCAAGTGGAATGTTTTCTTCATTTCAGCCCTGTCTGCAGAAATTACAGTCCTGGTAGACAAAAGCAGTGCTGTTTCTACATGCTAGGAAAGAAAATAAAAATATAAGTATGACACAAATTATGCAGCTGTCTACCTATTGAATTTTTGTTATTTGTTTGCTAGTGTAAAGAATTAATTATGAGTTATATGAAGTCTGTGTGTTAAAGAAAGTGTAAAAAGATAGTCCCAGCTGCAAGGAAGTTCCACTCTGATTAAAATGAACTGATTAATTAACTTAGAGAATAGGAGGGACAGAACTGAGAAGGGCTAAAGAGTAAAAGAGAGAAACTAACACATCATCCTCTGTTTACCCAGATCAATCGGATCACTATGATCCAGACTACGAATTCCTGCAGCAGGACCTCTCCAACGCTGATCAGATACCTCCTCAGGGGCCAGGCGTCCTCAGCCCATTGCCAGAGTCCTTGGGTGAGTCTGGCTCCCCTTTCCACGGACACACTTTCCAGCTGCCGCAGGGCAGCTCTCCTCCACTGGAATTCTGCAGCCTCTCGGGAGCAGCGCAGCCGACAGAGACTCCCCCAGCTCTGCCCGAGAAGAAGAGGAGGAGTGCAGCCTCGCAGACCTCGGAGAGCTCGGGCTGCAGGGTGTCCTACGAGCGGCACCCGTCCCAGTACGACAACATCTCCGAGGACGACCTGCAGAGCGCCGTGCTCGTCCCGTCAGTGCCCTTCACCCCCTTCGCTGCTGTGCTGCCTTTCCAGCAAGGAAACTCTTCAGCACCAGTGGAATTCATGGCTGATTTTGCTGCTCCAGATTCCAACAGTGACCCAGAAAAGCCGCCACCTCTGCCAGAGAAGAAAAACAAGCACAGTAAGCGAGTTCCTGCGTTTGGGTTTTGGTTTCTTGCCTTGCAGTTGTGGTGCTTCTGATCATTACTAAGTCATGGTGATGCTCTTAACTAGTTGAGTCTGAGTGTCAAAAGCAGTTGGTCAATATCAAAGATATGGAGGGGAAGTGGCAGTGCTGTGGTGGGCAGGGAGTGATTCCTGGGACCAAGATCAATCCAGGCCCAGGGGATCTGGAATCACACAGCTTCTTCATTACTGTAGTGAGATCTTGTTACTTTTCTGTTCACCTGAATGTGAGTCTTTGAGGCACTCTGGCTTGCAGATCTTTCTGGTCTGTTCTCCCTTTTTAAGTCAGTTCATTCCCCCCCTTCCTCAATTTTATTTTCCCACTGCAGAGGAGAGTTGGGTCCTCTCCAAGAGCTCAGAGAAAGGACTATTTTTCTGTCCAAAACCCAGCCTTGCCAGAGCAGTTCTTGGCAATAGGAGCACAGTCACCCACATAGCTGTGCAAGACAACACTATTAACTGGAGTCCAGTACTGCTGTTTTGCTACAGGATCTTATTTCCTTTGGATGCCTGAGAATTTCCCACATCATTAAAACAAGCAGCCTCTAAAAGCAAAGGCTCTTGTCCCCAGCCAGACTCCTGGCACACCAGGGCTGACCACATCTCAAGCTCACAACCATCTTCTGATTTCCTTAATGTTCATGGCTGAAAAATATGAAATCTCTTGCCAAACAGGCAGCCACAGTGCTCTGCCAGGGAAGGCTGTGGACTACACAGTGAGATCCAGCAGATATTGGTTTACTGGTCACTGGCTGCCTTTGCAGCTGTGTGTTGCATGAGGAGGTAATGTATACAATATCTGGAGGAAGAGCATTACATTGCATGGCTGGCTGCCCAAGAGAAGAGCTGATTTCAAAGTGCTGAGTTGGCCTTCTGGCTCCTTCCTGCAGTTTATAGACTTCTCACTGAGAATAATTTTTTTCCAGAGGGGTTGTGGACTCCCTGTCCCTGGAGGTGTTCCAGGACAGGCTGGATGGGACTCTGAGCAACCTTGTTCGGTGGAAGGTGTCCCTGTCCATGGCAGAGGGTTGAAACTGGATTCTTTAAGGTTCCTTCCAACCCAAACCAGTCTAAGATGCTGCAATTCTATGTGTAAGGGTGGGAGTAAGAGGGGTGTGTGGTGTCAGGGTGTATTCTCTCCATTCCTATGTAGTGTACTGCCAGTCACTTCTTTAAAAATATGCCTTGTCTAAAAGCATTTCCATTATCCCTGAATGACCTGTCCACATGAGTAACCCTCAGGGATTTTACTCAGAGCACAGGGATTGACCCACCTCGAAGTGAGGGTCATAAAAGTGTCCCCATATGCAGGAAATCTCTTTTGTTCCTCTCTGGTAATCAAGCAGTTAAAGACACTAAAATCAGCTAAAAAAGAGGATGAGATGGACAACAGAGAGGAAGTAAATAGGCACAGGCCAAGGTGTTATAGCTTGTGCTGTTCAAAATCCTCACCTGAAGCACGAGCTGCCAGGGGCTGTGATATAGAGCACGTTAGTGCAGGATCAGATCCTTGTGGATCTGCTGTTGCACCACTCAGGCTGGGATGGATGCAGGGAAATGCACCTCTGTGCACGTAGGCAGCTTCAGTGGAGGGGAGATTCCTGGGTGAGTCTTGGGTAAGAGGAAGTCTTGACATTTGAAAGAGAGATCTGAGTTGTTTGCTTGTGTCTTCAAGCCCCATGTCTTTGTTTTCTGGTATCACACAAGATGCCAAAAAGTTACTTGAAAACAAGTTTAAAAGCAATTTGCATTACTGCTTGAGCACAACTTTAACCTCAGTACCAAGGCCTTGTGTGAATCTTCTTTGATGTTGGATTAGAGGGAGTATTGATCAGATTGCATTGTTAGGAGAGGTAGGAGCTGTTTCCTAATGTGTTGTCAACGCTGATTTGATAAAGCATCCTTGCTGCAAAACTTGTTGGTAGTCCTGGGGCTGATACCTGACGGCTGCAAATGTTTTAGTTGCATTCATGTGACACTGAGAACTTGTTTTCGGTTGTTTTTACTCCACAGTATATCACACCATGGATTTGTGGTTGCTAGTTTTACTTTTTCAGCATTTAAAAGGCCAGTCAAACATTACTCAAGCTCTGTGGTGACACCCAGGATATTTTTTGCCCAGAGGCTGATGCATGTGGATATTCTTGTGTAATCACACAGCGCTGCTTCCACAACCTCAACAAGCTCCTGGGACCTGGAGGAGATGCATAGATTTGTTAAAAAGATCCAGAGATGGGAATTGGTTGTAGTGCCTTTGTTGTGGGACATCTCTTGGTAGCTGGCAGTAAGTGTTGCATCAGAGACACTGATGGTCTTTATTGGTAATACACAGAAGATCTGCTTGAGTTAACCTTGTGTATTGCTGTGAGCTGTGCTCAGAGGGACCTCCAAGAGTTGATTTCTGTATAATTTACACAGAGGAGTGATAGAGCTTTTAGTCTGGCATGAGTTATGGTTATTTTACTGTGCTGTAAGAGCACATGTTGCTGTGCTAAGGGCAAATTACTCCAGACTGCTGCTTGAGCACCAGCGTCGTGTTCCTACTGAACAAGACACAGACACGGAACAGCTTCTGCCATTAAGAGCCCAGAGTCAGAAATAACAAGATCCTTTCCCCAAACAGCTTGGAAACTACTGGTGAGGCACTTATTCACGTTTCCCTCGCTGTCAGTGGGAACAAAACGCAGCCTGGTGCCCAGTGAGCAGCTGGTATTTAACTGCAGGAACCATGCTGAGGGCAGGCTGGGCTTAGCCAGCGGATAATGCCAGCTCTGTGAAGAACAGCTCTGCTCCCAGAGGTGACAGCAACGACTGCCTCATTGACCTTGACTTCTCCACTGAGTTGCTGTGTGGTATAGCTTAAGAATGTCCATTATTTTGGCTCTTGCCCATGCACACAAATCTGTTGTGCCCGTGCAGGGCCCAGCTGCCAACAGCACCAGGGTCGGGCTGGGCTGTCAGGGAGTCCTCCAGGGGGGATGCTGGTGTGCCTCACCTTACTGCAGGTGTGCCCTGGTGCTGATCATCTCCTAATTACCCCTTTGGACTCCAACAACCACTGGTTCTCTCCTGCAGATGAGGGGAGCAGGCTCCAGGAGAGCAGTACCTGTGACTTCTGCCATATGGGCAGAGCTGGTGTGTGCTGGAAATCCCTGAGCAGCTTTAGCTCCTTCAGAAATGACAGTCAAGGCACTGCAAGCAGATTGCTGGGAAGGTGTTCCAGCCTCAGTCTGAGATTTCATGGTTTTTTTTTTTTTATTTCACATATTTTCTGTCTGGGTTAAGAACTGACATAAACTGGGCATGTGGTGGGAGAGGTTTCTCACTCACGCCTCCCTTCTCTCCCGGGGTGCTGCCTTGAGACTGTCACTCCACCCCAGCTGCTCACTGGGGAGTTGCAGCCCCCATCCCTCCCTCTGCACAGTTGCTGCAGGGCGTGCAGCCTGAGCTGAGCTGCTGATGTAATTTCCCATCTGCTTTTAAATTTCTGCCTTGTTAAAAACCAGTGGGAAAGGGGGAGAGAAGACCCTTTGCAAACAGGAGTCAAGGGAGTGCTCTTGCTCTCTTACTCTCCTGTTCAAGACTGGCAGGATTTTAATGATGCCTATTTTGATTTGCACTCTGCAGTGCCAGGTTTGTATTTCACCATCCCAACTGATTTTCACTTTGCCTGCAAACCAAGATGACAAAGTAGAGGCAGAGACATGCTCACCTGCCCAGGACCAGTTGGAACAAGCCAGGCAGGGGAACTGCCATGACAATGGGATGCATTAGCCCCATAAAGAGCTGAGATAAAAGAGCTCTTCATTATTCCCTTGCAGATTGAGTTAAGGCTCCCGACAGCATTCAGGCTCACTGCCCTGAGTTGCAGTGATTTAATTTTACCCAAGTGTCTAATGTGATGCCCTTTTCATCAACACTTGTGAGCTGTGGTGTCATTGCAGTGCTTGGTGCTGTTCCAGGAGCTCTCAGCTATGGATCCCCAGTGGTGTCTGCAGACCTGGGTGTTCAGTGAAGCACTGCTTTGTGTAGGTGACTCAACACGAAGGGTTGATCTGGATTCAGCAGTCTCTGCTGCATTTGTGCCAGCGCTGCCAGGCCTGCCTTCTTGGCTTTTGTCCTGCTCAGTTGATGAGCTCTCAAAATGTGGTCTTTCCCTCAAGCTCTCGTCTTCTGCACTTCTGCAAGGACTCCTGATCCTTAGTTCAGTTTTGCTGCTAGAGAAATAGCTTTTAGAAGCCTTCTTTAGATCTTGTCCCCTGAAGTTGTTATATGATATCAAGGCATTTTCCAGGGCACAGGAGCACCTTAGCCAACTTGAAAGGACTGTTTTAGTAATTCTGTATTTCCTGCACCATCACCATGATTCCAAATAAGACAGTATTTCCAGAACATGCTTCCTTTCACAGTGAGGTTGTTCTGGGAAAGAGCAGGGATTCTGAGGAAGGAAGAAGGGCAGGCTCAGGTGGCAGGGAGAGCTGGAGGTCGGAATTCCAGCAGCTTTGGCAGAGCTGTGCAGGACTGGCTGTACTGCAGGACATGAGCAGGTTGTCCACTGGCAGGACTGAGGGGTCACAGGGTGGGGACAGCAGGTGTTACCGGTCAGGACTGAAATCCATCAGCTCCATTTCCTGTGCTCCCATTGCCTTGACCTGTTTTTTTTTTTGGTTTTTTTTTTTTCATTATTTCTTTTTTTCTTTATTCTATTTTTTTGGAAGAGGGTTATAATTGTTTTGGGGAAGGGCAGCTGTGTTAACTCCCTTTCTAAATAGAGTTTAAAATATTAGAGGAAATCTGAAAAAAGGTGCCCAAGACAGGTGCAAAGCCACTCCTTCCTGCTGACACATTTGCAGGGCTGTATCCTGTTTAAAGCTGGCCTGGGGGGTCTGCCTTGGCAGGTGAACAGAGGACTTTGCCTTGCAGCCAGTGTGGGAACCAACTTCATGGTGTGCAAATCCTGCATTGTTCTCCTTGCATTTGTGGCTTTCACTGAAGTCATCCACTCCTTTCAGCTGTACAACTGAAATGCCAGCAGAAGATGAATAATGGCCACCGAATGACCAGATTTACAAAAAGTAACAACTGCTTGTTTATCAGGAGGAAGGGAGGGATGATCACAGTGCCTGGTGCATGACAGCATGTTTACAAGAAGGCCTTGGTTAGTCCTTCCCATGACACTTGTATCTGTTTCTCCTGCTCTCAGTTGTACAGAAACAGGTTCTTCCTTTGTTTTACATTATTCAGCACACTTTGATCCTTAATAATGGGGGTGGGTTTGTAGTAGTCTTTCTGTGGCACTGGATAGCATCCTCCCCCTCCAACACTAAAATTTGCAGCAGTAACTAAATTCTCTGTCAGAGCTGCCTAGGCTCACCTGTGTGGGTTTTTTTATAAATTTTGGAAGGTGTATTGTACAGATGAAAAGTCCTCTAGACAAGGTTTGATCCCATTTAAATTTCCATTGAGCCACATCTCACAAAAGCTTGTGAATCCACTGAGTTTGAAAACTGGAGATGGTAAGTTGCTTTAAAAAGGGATGGGAGCAAAGGGTGTCAGATTTGAGCTAAGGAGGTAGGAGCACGTGGATAGGGACACTTTCAGGAGTAATTACTTTGTGATTAAGTATTTTGTACCAGGATTGGCAGTGGCATTTAAACAGCTGAGGGAGAGGCACATGCAGTCTCACAGATAGGTGTTCTCTGATAACAATGGAGAATGGAGAATTGCTAGAATGGAGAAACACTGTATGCCTCCTTGTTCTAGAAATCTTGCTGACTGCAGATATGAGACTTACTGTGGTCACAAGAATTATTAGAGACTTATTGTCCAGGTTGCATTGTTACACTCTTAAAAAGCAGACTGACACCATTATGGTTTTTTTTGGTGACTTTGGACATTAGCTGTTGAGGAATATTCTCAGAATTGCCATGGATTAGGTGAGGATTTGGGCTAAGCATCAGTGAATGAGACTTCTCAAGAGCTCACTGGTTCCAGAGTATTATCAGCTGTGTTTGTGGCCTGGGATGGTGCTTGTTGTGTGCTGGCTTGCAGGAGGAATATTTACATTTACAAGGTGGATGGCAGCTGTGGGTGCCCTTCTGAGGACAAGCAGCTGCCTGCTGACCCTCAGCTGGGGTTTGCAGAGCAGGACAGTGAGTGTCAGCTCTCTTTGCCTTGCAGTGATGGCCTACATGCAGTTTGTGGAAGACTACTCAGAGCCGCAGCCGTCCATGTTCTACCAGACCCCTCAGAACGAGCACATCTACCAGAAGAAGAACAAGTACCTCAGGGAAGTCTACGGGATCAATGACTCCTTTATCAGCTTAGACTCCTCTCAAGATCTGGCACCTCCTCCTGCTCTCCCACCCAAGCAGCGGCAGCTGGTGAGTGACACCTCGGGGACACCCGGCAGGGCCACCAGGAGCAGCTCTGCTCTTCTGCTCCTGGTTCTGACAGGCAGAGCTGGTGGGAGGATGTCTCACTGGTGTCTCACATCGTGCTCCTTGGCAGCTTGTGAACGTGGTTTTAGGCATTTTGCATCGTGTGTGGTTTTGCTGCTTTCCGACTCCACGTTCAGACCGTTCCCCGTAAGCTTTGAAAGTCCTAAAATGCCCTAAAAATGAAACGTTTGTCTTCCACATGGCAGGGCTGAATCTGTGCCAGGCTTGTGTAACGACAACTGCTTGGAAGATTTTGACACACTGAGCAACACTATTTTCAAGAGGTTGCTGCACTGTTGTTCCCACTGCTGTTTTGAAACTGTTGTCAGAGATGCCACTAATAATAACTGTTTAAACAGAATAACTGCTGTTATGTTGTCATGCACAGACCTTGGGTACAGCCACTACTTCACTCATGTTTCCTTCACCTTAGTCCCCTTGTGTGAGTGAGGATTTTACCTGTTTCTCAGTGTTCTGCTGGCCCCCAGCCTGCCAGCAGGGAAAAGCACATCCACATGTGTGTGGGTGGTGGGTTTAACAGCACAGAAAGGGCCATTTTCCATGTGGGGAATAAAATCCTGACCTCACTGATGGCAGCAGCAGTTTTGTTTCCAACCTCAGTGGAGGGTGGAATTTTGTCCCATTTCCTTTAGAGGGTTTTCATTTAATTTCTTTTCTCTCTCTTTTTTTTTTTTTCTCCAACTCCAACCCAAGGTATTTTGTTTATATTAATTATCTTATTTGTTCTGTTTAAAAAAAAGATTATTTTGTTCTGATGTAGCTTACTTAAATTGGCTATGGCATTAACAAAATGGGAAGAAATGTGGGAACAGAGCCATAGTCTAAGCATTGTGAGGGTGACTCTTGCAATATTTCTTCATATTGTACGTGCCCCAGAGTGTTACTTTTTAACTCTAATTTTGGGATTTGCATAACTACATTCCTGTGATGCAAGTAGGAGTCCTAAAAAGATAAAGTGACATTTTTGGCTAAGCTGAACTGAGTATTATGCATTAATTATTTCTGGGGACAAGACCTTAAATGCTGGCATCCCATTTGCTATGCAGGGATACTATAGAGTCTACAGGACTCATCTCTGGAGGATCAGGCAGTTCTCCAGGGTCTGTGGTCCCCATCAGTGTGACCCTTGCACTGTCACTTGTTCCTTGCAGTCCCTTGCCTGCCTTCCCCTCCTGGAGGTGGCTGCACTTCAGTGACATTTCTAGAGGTCACTTGGGCTGCACAGTCATGGTCAGAGTTTGCAAAGCACAGATTTGCTGCAGCCATTGTGCAGAAGGGAAATTCTTCTCCTGTCCTGAATTTGATGGCTGAAGTAAAGCATTTCTTTGCTTCCCTTTAATCATTTTCTGGACAGCCAAGATGTCACTGCTTTGCCTGCCGGCCATTTTTGTCATTTTACAAGCTGATACCATCAAGGTGTTGCTTGCAGTTCCCCTGAAGCAAAGGTTTCTTCAAGTGCAGCCTCCCTCCCTTCATCCCTCTGTCGGGAAAGAGGTGCAAGCAGGTGATGGCTTATATGCCACAGTCCCTGTAAAAGCCACCACACTCTTGTTCCTCTGCTCCTGCTGCCCTGGGAGATTTTATTTGGCAAATTAAATGGGAATCAGCTGCTCTAGGAGCAGCAAGTTTTGCTGGATGGACTCTTCTATAATATAATAATGAGGAAGTCCTTTCTTGTCAGCTTCAGATCTTAATCAAAAATAAGATTGTATGCTTACATTGTATGTTTTATTCAACAAGTCTGAGAAAGCCTGAATATACCTTATCCTCTCTCAGTCTCCTTACCATAGGGGAATTCAGGAGAAACTCCTTGCCAGGATTTTTCACTTAGGGTGTAATAGCTGCCTCCTGTGCAAATGATTATAATCTTGGACTGGACAGAGAAATGGCAGGATGTCACTGTCACCCAGTCTCACAGCAGTACCAGTGAGGATCCACTGGAGAGGCCAAGTTCCCAATCTGCAGGTTGCCAGAAAAAAATAGTAATGTGCAAGAAGTGTGTGCTCAGAGGCAGTTCCTCCTTTGGGTGTCTGCCCCCACGGCAAGGGGACAAAAGGGCAGCCAGGAGCAGCTTGTCTGTGCCAGCAGCAGCTGTCCATGGGTGAGCGGGGAGGGGGAGGCAGGAGTTCATTTTTTAAGGGATTTGTGAAACAAAGAAGATTTGAATTGTGATTTTTGTCGTGCCTCTTGAGCTCAAGGAAGGGATATTGGTGTGTCTGGCTCTGATGAGCTGCATGAATAGCTGTTTGTTTAGCCAGCCATTATATGCATTGTTTTACAGCTAGCATTTCTTTCCCTTTATTCATCACCTTTTCTGTGCTCTCTTTCTCTGTGTCTTGTGTCTCCTGCTTTCTCCCCCCTCCTCAGCAGGCCTCCTATGCTGCCTCTTCTTTCTCTTCTGTCTCCTACTGTGTCCAGCAGCCTAAAGTGCCCTTCACCCCCGAGGACTGCGGTGCCACTCAGGGCCTCACTATGTCAGTGTCTAACTCCTTTCTGAGCCGGCACAGCTCCTTTCCTGTGCACTCGGTGAGTTCTCTGCGCTTGGAACACGGGGGTATTGTCTTACTGCTCATCCCTGCTGTGCCACTTCTCTGCTTCCCTCTCAGGTCAAGGTGGAGGTTCCTTTGGGGGCTTTTGAACTCCTGTAGTCGCCAGCCAGGTGGGAGAAACGGTGTGTAAATCATCTCACCCAGTGTAAATCTCACCCAGTGTAAATCTCACCAAGTGTAAATCTCACCAAGTGTAAATCTCACCCAGTGAAGCCAGGGCAGGTGTAGCTTTCTTCACACGATGTGTCCATGTTGACATTTGTGGCAGGGGACTGAGGAAGGAGAGCTGGCCCGTGTGCCCAGGCACACTCCTGTGACCTGTGTGTGCCCCAGGCTGCACGTTGGAGCTGCAAAGTATTTTTTGTCCTATTGCATAATGCCAGTGATGTGGATGAGTCAATTAAAGGCTGCTGTGTGAGCTTGGCCTTGGGAGAAATAACAAGATGCTGTCCCCAAAATCCATAGATTTAGTCAAACATGTGGAACAGGGGCTGCAGCTCTTTAATTTTTTATTTCTAGAAAACAGCCTCTACTGGATCTTCCACCTCATTTTTGCCTGTCTGCTTCCCTTCACATCTCCATGGTCCCAAACAAGCTCAGTTTGCCTGTATGGTTTGCTGATGGATGAGCAGGGTTTTCTACAGCACTTGTGAGCAGCCTGAAGAGAAAATGGCAGGAGGAGCTGGAAATAATTTAAATCAAAGTAGTATTAGAGCACTGCTTAAATCTCTGATCAGCTGCTTAAATTAAATGGTAGTAATAACAAAGTGTTATTATAATGAAATTAAACTCAGCCATGGGATTCCACCAGCTCATCAGTGTGGGGCTCGTTTTCATGTAAAACTATGTGGTTATGCTCTGATTGCCATGTGATGACAAGTGAGAATACACTGGTTTTTGACAGTGACCTGGATGTTTAGTAAATTAGTCTTCTTCTGGAGAAGAAATTATCAGACAAGACTTAAGAAGATTCCAAAGTGTTCCATTAGTTTAATATTAAATGTTTGAAAACAGTATCCTCCCACTGTGCCACTGCTATCTTCCCATTTCAGCACTTACTCATTCTTTAAAAATTAGTGATAATCACTGGTCCAAAGAAGAAAGTATTCAAGTGCTTTACAAGTAGAGCTACTTCACAAGCCATGAATGAAAGCTTTTCGCTTCTACTTGTGTGAGAGAGAGCAGCTTTGCTGCACAGATGAAAAGGCTGAGGGGTGGCAAGGTTAGTGTCTGCATAAATTTGTGGTAAACAGTTCTGAAATTTGAAGGAAAAGTCCTGAGTTGTACAGCTCTCTTACTTGGTAGTGGTCCTTGCTAGCAAAACATGGAACTGTAGGACTAGATAAAAGTATCTGACTATTTTTGATTTAATTGAGAGGCTATAAATATGTTCTATAATGTTCTAAAAATACGTGGGCACTTTGATTTAAAAAGGCGTCCTTGTTGGATTAAATGGTTACTACCTATTAAATTGTTCTGACCCATTCTCATCTCACTTTGGACTACATTACTGTGAATATATTATTTTAAGAAATATTAAAACTTCATTAAAAAATCCTTCCTCATTTTTGCAAGGATTTGGTGAGGGGTAAAATAAATGGCTGGAGCATGAGGAACAGTGAGAACAATGAGACAGTGCACTGTCAAATGCACAAAGGAAATAAGCTGAATTAAAAATGGTGATTTTTCCATTAGTGCCTTTAAATTAGGATAATTCCATAATTTCATTACTTTATCTGGTCTATTTTTTCACAGCCAAAAATGAGATTTTCACTATGGAAGTGTCTCTTTGAGCTACGAAATACCAATGTCCTTACATGCATCATAGCTGACCCATGTAATACCAATATTCCATTTGCCCTATCCCTAATAAGACAGAGATGTGACACAGCTGTGGGGGTTTGGATCCCTCCCAGGGTGACACCCTCCATCAGCACTGGAAGGAGCAAAGCCCCTCCTGCAATCTGCCCCAGGAGGTTTCACTCAAGGGATGCCACGAGCTGCACCAGGAGCATTCCGCCTGCTGCTCTGCTCCTCGTGTGCTCTTGTCTTCATTTCTCCTCTCTCCCTAGAGAAAGGGCACTCAAGTGAGTGCTGGTGAACAATAAACCTGGCAAAAATCAGCATTAGCTGCCACCAGCCCCAATGAGGGTGAGCACACCTTCCAGGCACTGCCAGCTGAGCACTTGGCCTCTTGTGTACCCAGCTAGCAGCACTGGCTATCAGATCTCCTAAAATTACATGTCTCCAATGTAAACTGTTCTCATTCTGCACAGGAAGCAAAAACCTCCTTGGATCAATAGCAGGAATTCCAAGCTGCTCAACTCGATGGCTGTCCACTGACCCAGTGTCAGCAAGGCTCTGCAAGTGTAGCCAGTTTTCTGAAAGTGCCCTGTGATTGTTTTCCTTCCCTGGAGGCTGGTCTAGGGAGGCCACAGGAGTCACTCCCAGGGAGGACCTGTCCCTGTCCCCATCTGTTCCCATGCCAGCAGCAGGCAGGCCAAACCAGCGCCACGTTCTGCTTGTTATCCCCTTGGCTCTGGTGAAGGATTAGTGCCTTACTCCTGATTTACATGGCTTAACAAGACTGTTTTCCGACAGCAGAAAAGAGGTGAAGTTGTTCAGAGCATCTTTTATTTTTTTAATGGATGAGTTTTTCTAGAGCCCTGACTGCTTTCTCTCCAGTCAGCACTGCAGGGGCTGTTGCAGCCCAGCTGCCACTGCTGCTCTGTCAGCCCACTAATTGTGCTTTTCCCTCCTTTGCAGGAAATTGTGTCAGAGGTAATAGCTTTTACTGGATAGAGGCAGATCTTGAGCAACTGGATCAGACCTCATAGGTTTGGCAAGTTGGGCTGTTTTTTATCCGAGTCTGACTCGTGTCTGGCCTCTGTGCCAGCAGGGCTTGTGTTGGTAGTGTGGGCTGGTGTTTTAAGGAACTGCATCATGTTCCCCATCCCATGGACAGCTGAGCCATTAAATCCCACACTGGGGGGACAACTGTCAAGAATCATTCAAGGGATTCCCAACTCTTTTGAGAGTTCTAAGCAGTGGGGAAGGAGCTTTTCAACAAGAAGGCATCATCCTTCTGTGGCTGGCAGCAGTTTCTCTCCAGCTGATCACCTCCCTCCCTTCTTGTGAGCACAGAGCTGTTGTCCTGTGGTTTAATCAATCCTTGTGCTGTTTGCCTGGAAATGGGTGGGCAGGTATCCGAGCAGCAGGAATAATCAGATTTTGAAATCCAGTTACTTCCTGGCAGCTGGAGAACTCTGCAGTGGGAGAGGAAATATCTCCTGCAGCAAGCTCCACTGCTGCCCATCCACAGCTTTTGCACCAAGGGCTGCAGAAAGTCTTGTGGAAGCCTTTCCTCACTGAAACAAGGAACAGTTGAATCTCCAAGGCATGTACATGCCATTAGTGGAAATTTGGCTGCGTCCTTCACTGTGGAGGAATAAGTTGCCTTTCTCAAAATGTTGGGTTTTTTCCTATATTTTCTTTTTAATTAAGAAACATTTCTGGTAATTTACCAGAAACCAATTGGCTGTCAGGTTCCAGCAGAAGGCGCAAGTGATTTCCTTATGAAAGCTCCAGTTCAGCGCTTCTGTTCTCACTTGTTCTCACCATTCTTGAGCAAATTGAGCAAGTGCACAGAAAATTCACAGCAACTGTTCTTCTTTCTTGTGTGTTCACAGCAACTGTTCTTCTTTCTTGTGTGCGTGCTAACGTATGTTCAGGAAAAGGGGGGTCAGATAAGTGATTAAAGGCGTGCACGATGCAGCCATGTGCTTCCCACGTTTTTCCTGCCTTGTTCTTATTCCTGGAGCTCACTTCCAGCCTGCAGCACACACCAGGCTCTGGCCCTCAGCAGAGACTGAGCTGTTTCCATTCATATGGTGAGAGCCTCAGTTGAACCACAGCTGGGAAGTCATAACGTGTTTGCTCGTTTCTGTCCTAAGGTTTTGGCTCCTTAATTTGGAGCAGAGGGAAGGGGGATTGAAAAGTTTGCATCCCTTTAACCAGCTGCTCTGACTTAGGTATTGTTTTGCCTTTCCTGTTTAGCATTCTTTCTGTGTTTGTGTTCATTTCCACTGCCCGTGGCAGGCCTGGACACTGACATTAATAGTGCTGTTGCCTGCTGGCATCATTGGATCTTCTGGGGTGGTGGAAACCACTTCCTCTGGGGGTTCATACATTTTCCTCGCAGTTGGAACACTGCAGGTCTCTGTAGATCTTTCTGACCAGTCCCATGTTGACTTCATAGGCCACACACCCCATGTTTTTCATGGACTGATCTTTTAGAAGTCTTGGTCTCCAGATTCTGTCTTTTCCAAATCTGCCATCTTGATCTGGGGACTTTGTCCACAAGCTGAAGAGTTGATGCTGTAGGTGCAACAGAATTGAATTCTGGTATTTTCCAAAGAGGGATGCGTGACAGCATGGCTGATAAATCTTACAAAGGTTTTCTTCCCCTGCTGCCCCCTTATTTATTCTGTTGCAAAGACGTGCAGGAATCTCTCCTCCATGAGGAAAAGTTTGGATTTTGTGTTTTCTTGTGCAGAAGCCAGGAGACACAAGAAGCCCCATCCATCCCTATACTGTGGTTACCATCAATTAAAACCAGGGAGGTCAGCTCTGCAGCCAGGTCAGAGGCCTTGCTGAGAAACATTCCAGCCTGAGGAGTTGCTGCCTTTCCTGTGGCAGTGCTTGAAGCCATTCTGTTGGCAGCTTGTGTTTCCAGCCATTCATTGCAGGAGCATTTCCTTCCTCATTAGCAAAAGTACCTGGAAGCCCAGCATTGTGTTATGAGATAGGAAGTCTTTTCAAATAGTTGTCTGTGCAATTATATTCTTAGGGACTAATGACTTTGCAACACCCAGTATTTTGTGAACATAGTTCTGTACTGTTACAATTTGGGCATCCAGTTCTGGCACATTGCCCACATAGTTCCCTTATTAACATTAGCAGAGATCTAAAAGATTGATCCTTTCCTCTGATAGCTTCATACTTTGGGAATCTGATGCTCTACCTGATCTGGGAGTGTCTGGCAGGATGGCAAATTCATTTGGCAGAAGTCCATAGGGTAACTGAGAAGGCTGTGCTTAAAAGGTAAAAACTGTGTCTGCTGATGCTGCAGATGCTCTCTCAGCCATATAATTGAATTCAGCTTCAGATTTGGGCTGGAGAATGCTGAAACTTGCAACCACTGACTCTCTGCATATATACCCCTGTCTCCCTGTTAGCTGTGGTCAGCCATGCCTAGTGAGTGTGAAGAAGCATCTCTCCTGAAACAAGTTTTAATAGAAAAAAGTGCTTGTGTCCTGCCATCTAATTCAAATAAACAGCCAGAATGTCACTGACCTTTGGGACATCCTGGATCAAGGCTTCTAATGATGGAAAGCTGTTCTGAAATATTCACAGTTGCCAAAAATCAAAGGCAGCAAATTGAAAAGGTTGAAAGATGCTGTCTCTGGGAGACCTCTGTGTGTCACGGTGTGTGGTAAATGTTCAGGGCCAGGCACGTTTGCTTCCTGCTGTTCCCAGGAGATGAGACTGCTCCCAGCTTAAAGCTGGCTTTGTGCAAGCACTTCCCAAGTGGCAGAGAGGTCTTTTTAAAAACCCCTGCCCTGGTGAGAGGAGGGGGAGCTCTCTCTGCTCCCTGTCTCGGCCGTTTGCTGTCACAAGTCCTGGTCACTCATGCTGGGACCCCCTCTTCTGGTCCTGTGGTGGGAGCTGGCAGTGTGGCCAGAGTTTGGATACAGGGAGAGCATCCTTTCCCACAGATTCCTGTTGCCCCCTGTTTTGTAGCTTTCCCAGAAGTTATTTGGAAGTACTTCACTTAAAGCAAAGCCACGGAGTAGGAGGTTGTGTCCGTGAAGCCATAGCCGAGGCCTGACTGACCCTGCAGGAAACCTCTGAGAAGCTGATTAAAACAAGCACTGATTTGTTTCCAAGATAAACTGTTGCCTCTTGGGGGGAGCGCTGAAGGATGGCTCGTTTCCTTGTGACAATTGTGTTGAATGGACTGTCCCCTCCCCAAAAAGTATTCATTTTAGAGGATGACAAGGCTTCCAGGAGATGGACAACACCCAGATCCCATGGAAGCCATTGCTGCAATTCCTGGGGCAGCTGCTGGCTGGGCTGGGTCAGGCTGGGGAGCAGCAGGAATGGGTGCCATATGGACATCATCTCCACTGCAGGGTGGGTTTTTTTTTACCCTTTGAAAAGTATGCTTCACTCTTGGCTCTTATCCCAGCATGGCTGCATAGCTGGAATTCCAGAGCTGCTTGCAGGCTCCAGAGGAAGGAGGGGGCTCCCTGGCTCCCTTTCTAAAAGATGCAACTTTACAAGAAGATTGGAAGTTGAGAGCAGGCTGACTAATTAATGCCAGCACACCAAAGGCTTCTCTGCACTGTTCCCTTTGTTAACGGCATGCTGAGAGCCTGTCTGCATCCTTAAATGATTGTTCACGGATCACATAATGAAGATGAATGCATTTTCATGGGCACCTGGCCCTTAAACTGGCATTTTCAACATATCTCATGCCAAGAAGTTGTTCTGAAGGTGTATTATGAGACCAGGGAGAGAGAAACATACAGTGATTGTCAATACTGACTTATCTGCATTCAAACTTCTAACATTTCTTCAGTGTTGTTATATTTAGGTCTAAATTGCCTTCAAATTAGGATTAATGTGTGTGAAGCTCCTCCAGGCAGGAGCTGTGCAAATGTTCCTGCCCCAGGAGCAGTAACTCATGTCCCTGAGCTGCTGGTGCAGGCAGGGAAGTCTGCCCTGAGCTAACCCTGCCAGCGCCTCACGCAGGGCTCTGCTTGTCCCAGAGTGACTTGGCTGAGGACAGTCATTTCCTTTCACTCCTGCCCTGCGTGAGCTCCACTGCTGCTTTGCAACAGCCTGGCTTCTCCTCTGGGTTCAGCAGATCAGGGACAAAACCCCCTGGACCTCCTGGGTGGACGATGTCCATCAACTACAAAGTGAAGGACAGCGTGTGCCGCCTGTGTCATGGGGGTGCAGGAAATCCAGCAATGGGGGAGCTGGCACAGGGCTTCTGCTGGAGCTAATTATTTCCTCTACAGGAGCAAAGGATCCTCTGATCAGCACAGCAGTTTTTTTGAGTGCCTTCTAGAGCTGTTGAGCAGTGGTTTGGGGTCTAGGCTGGGACTTGGGGTGATCATTGGAATATTAGTGCCAGTGAGCTCATGGAATACCAGGCAGGCATAATGAATCTGCTGAGCCAAGATGATGTCATGAGCCCGGCGTCTTACGAGGGATTTAGTGGTTTGTGCCGTGCAAGTGAAAATGAATAAATGTAGAGCATTTATCCAGGCAGAAAGTAAATACAGAGATTAGACTTGTCATTGTTACTGAGGCAGCTCCAAAAGCTGACAGTGTCCCTGGAGCCGGCGCTGCTCATCCGGAAAGAAATGGGCAGGAAGAGAGAGGAGCCTGTCCTAGAGCCAGTCTCCTTTTAGCCACAGACACATGGAGGGGATTTGCATTTTAATTATTTTTCAGTAGTCTTTTAAGCTCTCTTTCCAAAGCATCCCCCTCCTCTCCTCTGTATTATGGCCTGCAATTTGTTTTGGGCCCTGAGAATACACCCGGAGCACTGCTGGACTCCATGCAAGGCACAAGGCACAGCCACTCAAGGATTAAGGTGGTGGAAGGTAAAGTCTCCTCGTTGACCTTTACATTTCCTTCCCTTTGTAGTGGAAAAGTTTTTTTTTGACCAGACCTCTGGCCTGAGGCTGTTCTCAGTTTAAATTTTTAAGCCCACACCTTTCCTAGGTAGAAACAAAAATACCACTGCTGAGCTGGGTGCTGCTGCTGGGGCTCAGGTGATGGACTAAGCTTTGCTTTTTCTTAACTGCTCAACTCTCCTGAGAAAATGTAGCCTGAATTCTCCAATTCCTGCCTTTGATTCCTTTCTTTCTACATCACAGTGGTGTCACTTTTCAGCCTGGTTTGAGCAAGTTGTGTCAGTGCTTCTTGAGAGCTCTGTACTGCACAGTCCTTCTGCAGCAGATCCCTCAACGGAGCAGCACCACAATTGTGTTCCAGCCTGGGTTTTTTTGGATGATGTGATTCTTCTTTCAGTCCACTTGACTATGACCAGCTTTGCAAGTTTTAAAATAAACTCCTCTCCAGCAGATTTAGCATTATTGTCTTTTTTTTTTTTTTTTTTTTTTTTTTTTTAATGGTAGTCAGCTTTGTTTTGGACTTACCCTGATGGCAAATCTTACTAGCACCAGATGTTAAAAGACAGAGGGCTGCTCTTGTTTTTCTTGGCACAATATATTCCCACTGCACCCTGTTTAATATTATCTGAACAGTAATCTGATGATTAGGAGAGATAGTGAAAGAAAGCTTTACGCAGATGATCTCTTTTCATCTCTTCAGCTGACTCTTCAAGGCACTGCATTAAAGGATTGGTTTGATAAGGAATTCATCACTCCGGAGGGCAATTACCATTTCTGCTCCCTGTTTTTCACGAATGGGAAGGAGTAGCAGCATAATCTCCTTTATCCTTCAGTGTAACTTTGAAGGCAGTATCCAGCCACTCCTCCCTGGGAGCTGTGTGTTCTGGAACAGACTTGACACAGTAGCTGTTAAATTACAGGGCTGGAGCAAAAAGCATCTTAAATTTGGATCCTGTGGAAAATCCCAGAAAAGCAATAAGCGCTTGAAGTAGTTTTCTCTATGTCGATACTTCCAGCATGCTCAGAGTTGTGCTTTCTGTGTGCCTTCACATCCTTTCCTCCACTCGGGTGATTTTCAGGGTCACTGCAGTAGCAGTTCTGAGCTGTCCAGGTTTTGCCCTGCCCAGCAAAGGCTGGATACCTGCAGGTCACACCTTGCTGCTCACTTTCCCTTGGTGAGATGAGCAGCCAGGCTGCTGGTGGTGCAAGAACACGCCTCTCCAGGAAAAGCCTGGCTGTTGTATCTCAGGTAGCAGTTCCTGTTATAACATGTGGATAGTAAAATAGTGCTGCCTGTGTTAGAAATGCCTTGTGCTGTCACTGCTATGCTGCTGCCAATCTAATTACTTTTTCTTTTGTCTGTGTCTCTTTCCTTTCCCCGTCTTCCTTGTTTTTGTGTTGTGTCTCTGCGTCCCGCAGTACAAATCTGTGTTTAGGTCCTACTCCCAGGACTTTGTGCCTCACAACCAAGTCTCCATACCTCCTTTCCTCTCTTCTACCTCCACCTCCTGCTCCACCCCGCCTTTCCCACCCGTCCATCTGTCCCAGAGCCCCGACCTAGCGGTGCCCGCTGCAGCCAGCCAGTCACCCAGCACTGTGGATGTGCCAAACTCCTCTTCTCAGGAGAGCAGCTTTAACGGGAATGCTCCTGTCTGCCTTCCTTCTGAAACCTCTTTCACTGATTCTCTCCAGACGCCTTCGGTGAGACTATCCTAAGGGATGATAACGCACCTTAACGCAAGGCTGCCTTTATTTGGTGGGGTTTTTCTTTTGAACAAAATGTCTCTTGTATTGATACATGCTAAATTGTGGTCTGGTCTGGTTTCCAAATGTGTGTGAATCGCAGAGAAGAAATTTCATATAAAAATGGACAACCTCAGCAGGTTTTAGAAAATGTTACACGTGTGTAGGAAGCACAAAATGTCAAATGCTGGTGAAGGGGAGAGTTGGCTGTAGCTTCCTGCAATTGTAAGATAAAGCTGAGGGAGGTAAAGGAGTGTTTTGTGAGGTTGATAGTTATGAAATGCAGGCTCCTACAGCAGTTCACATCCTGCAGTTGCCACCTGCTCCTTCCCGAGTCACCAGGAGCAGTGAGTACAGTCCAGCTCTGTCTCTCCTGTGCATAAAACCTCTTGTTCTCTCCAGGCTCCTGCTCTTCCAAGTTCCCATCAGCCCCAGCTCTGTGCTTGGTGGCAGGTTGTCTAATGTTGGTGAAGTGAGGCTAACACTGTTCCCACTCTGCTAGCTTGAGGTCCCAGATCACTTTGCACATCACTGAGCAGGTCTGTCCATTACAGATACCTTTTTGAACACCTCATTTTCAAGACAGTTCCTCTTTCATCTGCTGCACAGCCGAGAGTTGATGGGATTAGAGCTGTCAGCACAGGGCACGCCAGTGCTGCCTCTCTGCCAAGTTTGGAAGAGGGTCACTGATTACAGAATAAATGTGCAGCTTTTCACGCTTTGGACGTGACCTTGCTTTGCATCTTCCTTGCACCAGGTCCTTGTTATATCCCAGAAGGCCTCAGGTTTGGTTTATTCTGGCGTGATGGGTCTAGTCCATGCTTGTAGCCTACTTTGGGGGATACCTTTGATGCCCATGGGGCTGAGGGCTGGTCTGTGCTCAGCAGGACTGCCCTGGATAGGACAGGAGCTCTGTGTCCAGCTCCGAATATTCCACTTCCAGCACCTTGAAATCCGCCAGCTGCACCTTGGCAGTCCCACCTGGAGTCCACAGCTCTTGCAGAGCAGAGCCTGCTGCTGCCCAGGGCCTTCAGGATAGTCCTCCAGAGCCAGAAATAATGACTCCCAGGATGGTGCAGCCTCCGTGGCCGCTGTTGGCCGCAGAGACAGAGAACAGCTCCGAGGGAGGTGCCAGCAGCTGCCGAGGGCAGAAGCGCTGGTGAGGGGCACCATCACGTATCTCCTTTCATCCTGTCTCCTTCAGAGTGAAAACGCCAGTGAGGAGGCTGGTGAGGGTGAATATGTCAATCTGTATTCCTCTGGCCAGAGCAACGGGGAACTCCCAGGCTCTGAAGGAGTAAGTAACAGCCCGGAGAGCCCCGGGAGGGGCTGCCTGGTGCATGCTGAGCTCACGCCGGGGCTCTCGCGCTTGGCACCGGCCTCTTCCGCACACCCTGGAGCTCCCTGTCCATCCTGCTGCCCCGGCTCCCCAGCCATCCCTCTGCTTGCCCACTCCTGGCTGCAGGTTTGGGGGCCCTCTTGGTGCAGGTGCAGAGCAGGAGATGTTTTTGGGGTCAGGGATGGCTTCTCCTGCCGCGCTGTTTCCTCTGCGCTTCGCTGGCTGCTCGGAGCTGCTTGCGTGAAGTTCCCTTCCAGAGAGCTGCACCCTGGGCCACATCTTTTCTTGTAACTGCTTTGCCTTCCCTATTTTAATACAGAAAGCCTAAATGCTAGCACTAAATACTTATTTTTTCCTTCACTGTTTGGTTGCAAAGTAAATGATTGATTCAGCATTGTACTCACACACTGTTTCTTCCTTTACTCGAGCCTTGTATCTTAGATGTTTCCTAGAGGAGCCCAGGGCGTTTTCCATTCCAGGGAGGTCTCATCTTCCTGTTGGGTCATAGGAAACTGGCAGGAGTCCGTGGTGATCCTTTTGCCTGCCCTCCTCTTGGAAGGCACATCTCCTGCGGGATGTCCCCAAGACCTTTATCCCTGGTGGTGTTGAATACACCAAGAGATGGTGCTCCCATCACTTCCCCTCAGGAGACACATCTGGGCAGGCCCATCCTTTTGGGCAGCTGTGAGCGGGTTGTCAACTTTGAAGCAAAGGGATTTGCAGATAAGAGCCTGGAAAAATCCTGCAGACACCAAGAAACCCTGGCTCAGCAGGGTGTTTCCATGCTGAGTGGATAGCATGGAGGTGGTTTCAGTCCTGTCTGCTCACTGGCTTCACTCTGCATGATGTTAAATAATTCTGAACTCCGACACTGTTGGATTAATATTCCCATTTGCTGTTCATGGCTATTTGTCTCCTTAATAAATGGCTAATTTAAAATGCTGTATCTTTGCTCTGAGCTCTCTACCTGCTGTTCCATGCCACGGGTTCAGCTGGTTCTGCTTTTTTGCATTAGCCTCATTTCCACAGCCCTGAGTCGTGGAGTGGAAACGTTGCATCATTGCAAAACCTCTTCTGATGGGAGAGAAGGGAGGTAGGAGGCAGTGAGCATCCACCCCCTGAGGCAGGGGGGCTGTGGTCAGGAGGGGAACTGAAACTGGAGAGCTTAGAGCTGATTGTGTCTCTTTGGATTAAAGCAGGAGGCAAAGTGTATTTCAGCAGGAAGGGCTGGAGGAAAAATAAAAGGTCATGAGAGGGTTAAAATCCAAGACAACATCTGACTTGTGTTGTAACTTTCAGCATCATTTCACAATGTTAAGAGCAAACAGTACTAATTACACTAGTCGCCAGAGATGGTCCCAAATTTCCTGTCTGATTAACTTCTGTGTTTTCCTGGCATTTGGCATTAACTTGCATCAATCTTTAACTGCTCTGTAGGAATTTACAGTAAAGGGCCATTTAGAGGCAGGCAGACTGTAAATGCAAGGCTGGCTGGGCTCAAGGACCCCGTGTAATGATGAAAAACTCCTTTCTCTTGGCAGGAATCTCCCCCTGTCAAAGATGGCCACTCCAAAGACTCGGCTTTGAACAGCAGTGCCATGGGGAAGGAGGGCAAAGATGGTGCTGAAAGGTGAGCCTTGACCCCCTGGTGTCCTCCTTCCAGGTTCAAAGGGTGCAGAGCCCCAACATCCCCTCTGCCAGACCATCCTCGGGGTGCCTGGTGTGCCCTAAACCTCCTCCATGTTGTCTAAATTTCTAAGCCTGCTTTTTTTTGCACAGCCAGTGCCTGGTGGGATCCTGCTGAACGAGGAGAACCCTGGCAAGATGTCCTTGCTGAGCTCAGGGAGCCCACTGGGTTAATGCAGCCTGTGTTAGCATCCTCAGTCCCTGACACTGGCTGCTCCCTCCTGCTTCCAGGGAAATGTGTGAAAAGAGTCTGTATTGCTGTTGGGAATAGTCTTGCAGAGGGAAATTCTTCCTAACCCTGCTAGTTAGGGGCTGGCTGAGGCCCCGGAGCAGGAGGCTTTATATCCCTTCTAATGCTCTTAGCTGTCATTTGCCTATGTAAATGAAGAGGTGCAAGCTGTAACAGATGGGCTTCAGGAGGAGTGGAGTGAGTGCTTCCCTGCTGCTCGAGATTGCTCTGCAATTGCATTTCTAAAGCAAAAACAGAGAACAGCCTTGATTTGTGTGTGACAATCAACTTCCCTCCCCCCCATTTTCCTGCAGTTGGTTTGAGGGTTTTAATCCCTGCAGTGAAGGAGACAACACAAGAGTGCTCTGCAAAGCTCACTATCTACCCAAAATATTGACTGTGCACCGGATTTTGGCCTGGGTAAAGCTATGAGGAACATAAGTACTTAATTTTTGGTTTTTGGGGGTTTTTTTTAAGAAATACAGGCACAGAGAGGGCATGTCCTGGCACAAGAGTACCAGCCTTTGTGGGTAGGAATTCTAGAGGGGGATGTACACCAAAAAAATGGTCATGATTTTCTGCTCTATTTTTCCTGCAGCACAAGAGCCTGTCATCTCCCCTTGTCTCAGTACAACGGGTCATGAACTGACTAAGATGTGTATGAGTAGAGTGTGCTCAGTTCTCTATACACTTGAGGAAGGGCTTAGATTTGTGTGCACTAAAAATTTGGTGGATTAAGGAGACATGGAAGTGTGTACTTATAGTAAAATCCTGTCTGCCAGAAATGCAGATAGACAAGTGTTGATGTCCTAAAGGTTTATCTTTCTCTTTTTCAAGAGATGCACAAAGCAACAGAGTTAGAGAGAGACATTTGGGCTTGTTTGCAAAAGATTTACCTCCAGAGTCTCTGTGTACTTACTGTCATTTGATGAAGGTTATTTCCCCTTTATTTCACAGGCAGCCACAGTCACCAGATGCTTTGGAGTCATCACAGCTGGAGGAAGAGGTAGATGAGCTGTCCCTTATTGACCACAGTGAAATCATGTCTAGATTAACACTGAAGCAAGAGGTAGGTGCATTCAGAGTTTGTTTTCATACTCTTTGGTTTACTCTGAGTTGAAATCTGATTCTCTGTGTGCACAAACAAGGCATCACCTTTTATTAGATAGGAAAAACTAGGTTGCAGCAGAGGTGGGGTGTGTGTGAAGGCTGCTGTTAAAGTACGAGTTGCTGGTACAGGCAGGGAGCACCAGCAATGAGTGGGTTTAACAAATGCTGAGATGTCTCCCTAAAAACCAGCACATCCTGTGCCCTTTCCCAGTCTGCCCCTTCCCACCTCTTCAGCCTCTGACAGTCTGAAAGGAATCCCCTGAGAGCCTGAGCATAATCCATCCAGCTGTGGGTGATGGCCTTTCCCTCTGACTGCAGGTTCAGCAGGTGAATGAGCAGGACATGATGTTACTGATGTGGAGAAGCAGCCAGAGGAATTGTTTCTGTGTTTGGGAATGGCTTTGTGTTTAGCCTTGGGTGCTCTCCCAGCCAGCTCTGCTCACTGTGCTCTTGAGCCACGCTGTCTGTGACATGCAGCTGGAGGGAACCTGCAGGCTTGTGAAGCTTTCAGACTGTCAGGGGGCTTGGCTGGAAAACAGAGAGAATGGATCATTTACTGGCACTTTAGGGGTGTTCTTTGGTCAGCTGAGATGTGCAGGAGAGCGAGAAGCTTTTACGTGTTCTCTAAGTAGTATTTCATGAGTCTTGCCAGAGGGTCACCTGAAAAATTCACATCTTAAGACAGAGCTGCTCCATGGCTGTAATGCATGATTGTTTCACTGTTTTGCATGTTGAAATGATAAAGACATTCCTAAGGGAAGCCAGACACAACTCCATCCTCCTCTGAGGGATTGTTTCTGTTAAAAAACATTTAAAAATCAGTGATTTCTGAACATTTGGGACTAGCAGATCTGTGTCTTAGTGTCCTTTTTCTTTCTTTTCTTTATGATCTACATAGTTGAAGCAGCATGGAACTGTCACTGTGAGCTGCTTCCTGCAGTGTGGGAACTGCTGACTGAGTGGTGGATCAGTTTTGCATATTTTAAGTTGTGAAATGCAGTAGCTAAAAGAAAGATGTGTTTTAGAGAGTGATAATGCAGGGGTCAAGCAATTAGCAGGGCAATTTTCTTCTGCCAGTTATTGGATGGTTTCAGGTGACCTCCGGCCAAATGGCTCCAGATTAGGGAATTAACTGGCTGGGTTTTGATGTTCCAGGAACATGCAAGTTGAATGCATGACCTCCCACCCCACAGCCACTGTGCTACGTGCTCCTGCACTTCGAGACAGAGCTCACACAGTGCTGCTGCCCTGTTAATGGTCTTCTGGGAGTATCTGTGGCATTTCTGCTCATTCTCCTGTGGGCAGAAGTTTCAGCCTTCCCTGAGCTTCACAACCTGGCCTTAGGGGGTCAGAGACCCCGAATAAGGATCAGCCCAGCTCCTCATCTGGGGCACCAAATGCTCTGTTCAGATTCCAGGATTATCCCAGCACTGAAGTCCATGTCCCAAATGTGAGCAGGATTCCAGGAACATTTTGTGCACTGCCAGCTGATGTTAAACCAGGCCTGAGGGAGCTTGGGCCGTGCCTAACGTGGTTGTGTTCCCTTTGCAGGGGGATGATGGGCCAGATGTCCGTGGTGGATCTGGGGACATTCTGCTGGTGCACGCCACGGAGACCGACAGGAAAGGTGGGTGGAGCAGCAGGGCAGGGCTGGGGCACAGCCTGGCACAGCTTTGGCTGCCTGTGCTCTGCCCCACGGCCACAGACAGCTGGGCTGGGGAGTCTGCAGGGATCCTCTGAGCCTGGGGGGTTGTGTTTATCTGTGGGAGATGGAGGTAAGCTGGATAAACCCCTGGTGGTTCCATTTAGCAGCAGGGATGGGATTAACTCCTCCCAGCCCTTGCCTGGATCTAGCTGAAGCACACCAGGGACAGTGCTGTGTTGTGTCCCTGTACCTGCTGAGCTGGGCCACTGCCTTCTGTGAGAGCAGGTGTGAGCCTGTTGGGCAGGGAGCTTGTTTCCAGAGGTGCTCCTTGTCCTCTGAATTTCAGGGCAGTGGCGATGTAGGAGTTGCTGGAATGGCTGTTGCATCAAAGTAGGAAAAAAGGGGTATTGGTGTGGGTCTGTACCCGTGGGCACTGGGAGGCTGCTCGGGTGCTGCTCTGCTGACTCCCCATATTCTCAATTTACTGTGCCACCTCCTGTCCCACTCTGTACTCCTTGTGTCCTGGCAGCCACCCAGACCAGTTCAGAGAGGGAATCCACAGTACAAAAGAAGAGATGTGGGGGAGGAGAAGGCACATTAGCAACCCTTAGCTCCAGATTTGTTAAAACCCCTCTTCATTTGTCCAAACCCAGGCACCACACACATGAAGCAGCTCCTTTCCAAGACCTGTGGCAAAGACAGCCTTTGCAGTGTTTCCAGAGAGTGATTTGAACCTGCCAAACACATTTGTGCTGATGGCCTTAACCAGGATTGATCTCCTTATCTCCTGGGAGGCAAAACACTAACCCTCTGAATCACTCAGTGCTCGTAGTTTAGAGGTTGATAGTCAAAGGGGAAATATCTTTCATGTTCGTTTTTAAATGGCAGGGGTTTTACTGTAGCATAAGATGTTTGCAATTACTTACCAGCACCATTCAGCTAGCAAAAAAATCCTTCCCCTGACAGCTGTGTTTCCCAGTTTGCATGGGCACAGAATCCAGGCAGAAAGGACCAAAGTTAGGAGCACACCAGAGAGGAGGAGGCAGTTGATTGTGCCAGGGCTGGAAATATATAATAAAGAAAATAGTCTAAATGAAATGGTGGAAATACCCCTTACAAACATGCTGAAAGTGGGATAGAGAAACTGCTGTGTTCTCTGGAACAAGCATCACAACAAAAAACTTCCCTACTCTTCCTATTGAAAAACAGCTGCTTGATAAGGGGGTGAGTGCGGACCTCCAGCTCATGACCAGGGGGCTCTGAGGGTTCTGCAGGCAGTGGGGTGAGAGCTGTGGAGAACCTTTCAGAGCTGGGAGAAGCTAGAGCAGGATTTTATGTGCCCAGTGGTGCAGCTGTGGAGATCTGGGTGGAGGGAGCTCGGGCAGGCGACAGCTCCCAGTGCCTGCCAAGCTGAATGAGCACAGAGGAATTTGTGCTATGCTAACCCACTGCTTGGGTGACTGAGAGGGTTAATGAATTAAGCTTACAATGAGAAGAATTCGAGGCTTGTAAATCAATCAGCCAAACGGCACAGAGGGGTAGAGTTAAGAGGTTTTCCTTTAAAGATGAATTTCTTGGCAGCTTCAAGTGCCAGAGCAGACCAGCTGTATTACCTCACGTTGCCTTTTGGGCAGATGGGAACCCAGAATAAATGTGACTCCACGCCCTGTTGCATGATGCTTCTTGTCCATTTGAGTTTTCTGAAAAAGCTAAATGGCATAAGGAATAAAGAGAGACCTGTGGTCTTTAGGAATGAAGTCCCAGGTCAGCTAAGTGCTCACAGCCACACGCACTTGCTGTGAGTGCAGGGTTAGAGCTGGACAAGGCCCTGATGTGACCACCCAGCCTGTGTTTTCTGTAACCCAGAGGCAGCAGCAATCCCTGATTTAAGAGCAGGAGGAAGGTGAGGTTCCTGCCAAGAGAAATGCTGCAGGTAGAGAGGCAGAGCTCTCCCTCTGTGCCCTGCTCCTTCCCACCTCCCAGCAGTGGCTGGGTGTTAGAGCACGTGGATATGGGGTGATGCCTGTCCTGGCTGGAGCAAGCTCTGCATGTGCAGCCCAGCCTGGGCAGGCACAACAGGAGCTCTTCCTCCCTGCCTGCCCTTGGTGCAGCACTCCTGGCAGGGGCAGGGTGCCACCCCTGCTGCCCTGCCCCTGCTCTGTGCTGGCACTAATGCCTAATGCTCCTGTTTTGGCACTCCTCTCCACAGGGATCAGGCATTGGGACTGCAGGTGTTTGCAGTCTTTACCCGACATCTGCATTCCTGTTTACAGTTTGTTCTTCAAATTCATCCTCTATGCCCAAAGCCTTTGCAAATTCCAGGCCCTACAGCACCCTGTCCTGCAGATGAATTAGCACAGGCTAACTGTGTGCACTATGTCCCTATTGGGGCAGCATCAGTTTTTGCAGTGCAATTTGCTTTTCTTTTGGCTGGAAATAGTCTTCTATTTACACTGTCCTGGGATGGATTTCCTGGAACTTCAGCAAGGGCAGAGGATCTGCAGCACCACAGCATGTGTTGAAACACGTGTGTTCCTCATTGGGAGGGCAGAGTGACCTGCCTGAGCGGCAAAGGCAGAGCAGGCATCACCTCTTGCCACCAGATCTTCTTTTTTAAGCATCCCCAAGGTCTAAACTACGTTTTTCCTTGACACATTATTGATAGCTCCTGTCTCACAAGCAGGTGTTTTTCACTGACCCTTTTATGAGGCACAAGCCCGAGTGCTGCAATGGGAGGCAGGGCCAGGCCGGTGGGGACAGGGCAGTGTCACTGCTGCTCTTGTGCCAAAGGGTCCATCTGCTGGTAAGCACCAACAGCACAACATTTCTGGAAGTTCACTCACATCAAATTGTGTCCATGTCCTCCTCTGCACATCTGCATTCAACCCCACAAGAAACTTGTTTTCTGAAAGCAGGGTTGACTGAGGCTTTCTTGCTCTTTTGCCTAGATCTGGTGCTGTACTGTGAAGCCTTTCTGACTACATACAGGACATTTATTACCCCTGAAGAGCTCATCAAGAAGCTGCAGTACAGATATCCTTTTATGAGTGGCAGTTCACTCCCACCAGGAATCAGAGCTGGATGGTCAGCGTGGAAGGAGCTGGTGGCAAGTTTTTTGGTCAAAAGCCTGCTGGCAGCATGGTCAGTGATGTGCTGGCCCTGATGTGGTCTCCAGGAATTCCTTCACCTCCACTCCCTCCAATGGGAATTGCTGCAGGGCAGGTCCAGTCACAGTGGACCTGAGAGTTGTCTCCTGAGGGTCTTGGCAGGGTAGAGGACTAATTCACCTCTTTGTATGTCACTGGGGAGCTGGGCTTTTATTTGGGACATCTCGTTTGTAGAGTGGGGACCAGAGAACCTTGTGCCTTCCAAAGAGGCCGTGGGCATTGCCTGTGTGGGCAGGGGTAGTTTAATATTAGAGATGATGAAACCATCAAGGCTTTGTCTCTCTTACTGCAATAAACTCAGCCCTGACAATGCTCTTGGCCTCCCAGTCCTGAGCTGAGCTTGGAACTGGTAACGAGGCAGGGCCCTGCTGTGCAGGGTGAGCATTCCTGGCAGAGGATGGAGAGGGCCTCTCCCTGAGCAGCCTGCTGCCAGCAGAGCAGGGTCTGGGTGGCTCTGGTGGCTCTGGTGCTGTGCAGCCACGTCAGAGGGAGCCTGACGTCACCGTGTGCTGCTGCAGCTCGTCAGTGCCATCTGCAGCAGAGCTGCTGCTCCGGCTGCCAGGGACACAGCACGGCTCAGCCAGGTGACAATCCTGCCAGTGCTGCCTCCCTGATAACCGTGTTCTCTGTCCTTTGTCCACCTGGCAGAAGGTTTTTCAACCTGTGCTGTCACCCCTGTCACTGCCCTCCTTGCAGCAGATTGGGCAGCCAAGAAGATGGAGGTGACATGTGAGATCTGTTGAGACCAGATGTCACTGACCAGTGGGGGAGATCACTGTAGGGAAGTGCTGCTCATTAAAAGCCACCTTAGAGGGAACAATTTCAGGGTACACCTGCTCTCAATTCTGCGAGGTGTCAGTACCTCCTCACACCCCCTGCTACCAGCAGCTGGTGTCAGTTTAATGCCATCTTAGAGCCATATCAGTGTCCCTCATCTCCGGGAAATGGAGCACCAGTTTCCATTAGGACAGAACAGTGTGGTGTTCTAATGTGGCTGCCCCATCCCTGGAAGTGTTCAAGGCAAGGCTGGATGGAGCTCTGAGCAACCTGGGACAGTGGAAGATGTCCCTAAACTGGATGATTATTAAGGTCCCTTAAATCCCCAAATCATTCAATGATTCCTTGAGGCAGTTGGGAATTGCACTGATGCTGGTCTGGCTACAGTGAGTTGATTCCTTAATTTGCAACCCACATATGAGAAGTTTTGCCACTTCCCAGACACGTTCAAGAAGCGAGTCAGTAAGAACACCTTCTTCGTGCTGGTGCGAGTGGTGGATGAGCTGTGGTGAGTTGCCTTCTTCATTTTGGGATGCAGGGTCAGTAACTCAGAGAAATCTGGCAGCTGGGAAAATGTGGTTTTTAGGGAAGCTGTATTTTTTTAACCCCATCTGTAATGACAGCTGAAAACTCCCAACCCTGACCAGTGAGACACCTGTAGTGCTGAATTCTGTTGAAAGAACAGATTCTTCTTGTGTGTGCCAGCTGGGTCAGTGGTTTTAAAATAACAAGTAAAAGGGGAATCTCTGGGAAAGGAAGAGCTGTGAAAAAGAGGAATTTCAGTCACCCAATTCTGCTGGTAGGAAAGAGCAGTGAGACTCATGGAGATACAAACCCCAGAGCTCAGGGTCTCAGCTCTGATGCCTTCCCTGCGTTTTCCACCTTCCTCTCAGCTTGGTGGAGTTGACAGAGGAGATCCTCAAGCTGCTGATGGACCTGGTGTTCAGGCTGGTGTGCAGTGGGGAGCTGAGCCTGGCCAGAGTGCTGCGCAAGAACATCCTGGACAAAGTGGATCAGAAGAAAATGCTGAGCTACGCCAACTCCATCAAACCTCTCGCGGCCAGAGGGGTGGCAGCCAGGTGAGGGAAGGTCCACATGGCCATATCTGGGTCCTCTGAGAGCCAGGGCATCCCTTCCCTGGGAACACAAGAGTTTCCTCAGTTCAAAATACAAGAAAGATAAGAAAACAGGTCACATTTCCTGAGCCTTTGTACTTCCTCGTTGTTTTCCACAGGCCAGGGACACTGCATGATTTCCACAGTCATGAAATAGCCGAGCAGCTGACCCTGCTGGATGCTGAACTCTTCTATAAAATCGAGGTACAGAGATGTGGGTGGGCTGAGGGCAGTGGGAGGGTTTGGACCTTCTGCAGTGTGTGGTGTTCCCTGCCAGCTCTGCAGACACCTGCTGGATTGTAGGACACAGCTGATCTTGGGCAAGCAAGTGGCTGTGAACAAAGTTTTCAGCTGGGAATCTTGGGGTAGAAATCCCATTTTAATGTGTGGTATTTTCCCATCCCTCTCCTCTCCTTCCTTGGCAGATCCCAGAAGTTCTGCTTTGGGCAAAGGAACAAAATGAAGAGAAGAGTCCCAACCTGACACAGTTCACAGAGCACTTTAATAACATGTCCTACTGGTAAGGAGCTCAGAACAGCCATGGCACTGAACTGTGCCTAACCTCCAATGCCTTCAATGCCTTGCAAATATTTCAAGTATTACTCATAGACTTCAATTCCTCTTTTACAAATGGGATAATGGATATTTTTGGCTGGGAAGTAGATGCAGAGCACTCATCTAAGACCCCAGAGCACAGCAGAAATAAAATCAGAAGGGTTAGGGAGGGCCTTGTAATCCAGATGAATTAATTATCAGTATCACTGAGCTCTTGAAACAAGCATTCCCCTTGCAAATAACTGCACTCTGTGAAAGTATCCTGTCTTTGCTGTGGATTAGAGTGCTTCATTTGAGTTGGAAGCACTGTGAACTTTTTTGCATTGGCCCATCCCTATTAGTGATCAGTTTTCTTAATGAAACAAGAGGAAATCTGATCTCTGCTTAAGTAGGTTTATCTTTTATTCTGTCTGTTCTTCCAGGGTCCGTTCAATAATTATGCTACAAGAGAAAGCCCAGGACCGAGAGAGGCTGCTCCTTAAATTTATAAAGATTATGAAGGTACAGCTTGGTTTTTCCTGTGAATCACACACACTGCTGCTTAAAGGAGCAGGGGAATGGGGCCCTCTGCTTGGTAGAGCTGTTTGATGCTAGAAGGCTTTTCAGAGCTCTGGAGTAACTGGAATATTCTCCCTCTTCACAGCACTTGCGAAAGCTGAATAATTTTAATTCCTATCTGGCCATTCTTTCTGCACTGGATTCTGCACCCATCCGAAGGCTGGAGTGGCAGAAGCAAACCTCAGAGGTAAGGAGCAGTGGGGCCTGTGATCTCTGGGAGGAAGGCTAAGTGTGGTTATGTGTGAAACAGCCGAGTGGTTTTACATCTCAGCTGTGCCCCAGGGTGGAGGGATGGTGGATAACTCCTCTCCAGTGGGTAAAATGCCACAGTGCTGCAAGCCTTCAGTGTGGCTGGGCATTCTGACAGCTTCAGGAGTGCCAGCACAGTCACAGGGGAGGACAGCCTGCTCCTCCTCCTCCTCCTGCAGCCCAAGGCTTGGGGAGGCTGAAAGCAGCAGTGCTCCACGCGAGCACCCCAGGGTCGGGCTGAGTAAATCAGCTGGAGGTGTTTGCAGGATGGCATTACCTCCCTGCTCTGCGTGGCTGTCTGAGGGGAGGTGACAAGGAAAATGGCTTTGCAGCAGGGGTGTCACCAGGGGATTTGTGTGCTGCAGGGCCTGGCTGAGTACTGCACCCTGATCGACAGCTCCTCATCCTTCCGCGCCTACCGAGCGGCCCTGGCCGACGTGGAGCCCCCCTGCATCCCCTACCTGTGAGTGCCACTCCTTCCCCTGTGTCATGGTTTAACACCCTGCCACTGCTTCTGCACATTGAAATGGCTCCTTCAAGGACTTCTCAGCAGCTGCTGCTGAGCTCAGCCCTTGCCTTTTGCCCAGCATCTGGCGTGAGGCAGCACTGTGCCACACAGCCCATGGGCCCTCTCTGGAGCAGTTTGTCTGGGGCAGGGTGGCCAGCTGGGGGTGTTTGCATCCAAACACTTTGGATCTGCTGCTGGGGAATGTTTCTCTCTGGATAAGGTTGCTGTTCTGGTGGCAGTGGGAGGCTGTTGGATTTTGTTGGGCTGCCTTTTGGCTGGCCACCCTGCCCTTTGTGACTAACCTCTGTGTCTGTTTGCCTACTCCCTTGGCCTGCTGCCCCTTTCCCTCTTTCAGAGGCTTGATTCTGCAGGACCTGACCTTTGTCCATCTGGGAAACCCTGATTACATTGACAGCAAAGTGAACTTTTCCAAGCGCTGGCAGCAGTTTAACATCCTGGACAGCATGAGGTGCTTCCAGCAAGTGTAAGTGCAGCAGTGGGACTCAGAGGTGGCTTTGGGGCACCTCGGTGGGCACTGGGGCAGGGGCTTGGACATGGAAGCCCCTGTGCAAGGAGAAGGGAGTTTAAAGGGGAAGGGAGTTGGAAGGAGAGCTGAGAACAACAGGGCTCTAATCAGTCTCCTTCCCTCTCTAGGTTAGATAAACATTGTGAGGGTATTTTTCTGATCATAGTTTTGAGATCCAGACAAGTTTTGCCTTCAGGTTTTGCCATTGCTGGTTCCTGTGTTCTCTGGGGTATTCAGGGTTTTCTTTGGTGCTGTCCTGCAGCAGAGGCAGCAGATCTAACTGCTAATTTCTGTGTGATAAGTGCCTTTTTCCCTTCAAATCAGCACAGGTTTTTCCCCTTTGTGGTATGACAGCACTGCCATGAGTACAGGGCACAGCCCACACACAGTTCTGGATGTCCTCAGAGCAGGACAGGGGTGGCCCCAAGCCAGGAGAGGACCCCAGGTAGCCCTTGTTTAACTGCAGCTCCTCTGTGGTTTTCCAGACATTACGACATCAAAAGGAACGACGACATAGTGTCCTTCTTCAACGACTTCAGCGACCACCTGGCCGAGGAGGCCCTGTGGGAACTGTCCCTGAAAATCAAACCTCGCAACATCACGAGGCGGAAAACGGATCGGGAAGAGAAAACCTAGGAGGAGGGGTTGTGCGAGGAGAATCGCTCCGCAGAGGCGCCGAGGGCAGCTATGAGACTGGAGTTCCGTGTTTGTACCTGTCACTGGATGACACACCCTCCCTGCCAGCGGCACCATCCCCGGGGTGGGAACGCCGGGCGCGGAGGCGCCGGCGCAGCCGCCGAGGGCAGAGATCGGCCGGTGCTCGCGGCACTCGCCCTCCTCCTCCTCCCGTCCCCCTGTGCCATGAACCAGCTTTAACCCCGGGGACAGAGCTGTGTGGAAGGAGTGTCCCACGCAAGCGTGTTGCTGGTTTGCTGGCCTGTTGCAGTCAGGCGTAGCCTGGCTTTGTTTCCATCCAGAGCAGGGGCAGCAGGAGCTCAGCTGGCTCGTCTCCGGAGCGGCGTCGGGCAGCAGCAGCCGTGGAAGCCAAGGGTTGGAGTCTCCCCTGCAATGCCACCTTCCCAACGTGTTCGTGAGGATGGAAGGGTCTCCTGCTGCCTGCCAGAGGAGCTCTGCTTCCAGAGAGCTGCTTGTGTTTACAGGGGTCTCGGCTCACCCCAGATCTCTGGCGTCTTCTTCACAGGAGGAAGGCACCGCTTGTAGATACGGAAGAGGCACTGAAAATGTGGGCAGGGACCCGCCATCTCCAGTCATCACACCCCCCTCCTCCTCTCAGATCCCGTTATTTAAGCACCAGTGAATCCCTCTGAACCTGGAAGCACGGAGTGCCCAGGTCCTGGGGACGCCTGCCCGTGACCCCGTGTCCATTAGCGATGGTACTTAGCTTTTGCACAGGAAATGCTGTAGGATACAGACTGTACATACCTAGTGTTTAGAACCCCCTGGGAATTTTTGATGCATGTCTGAATACCGATGAGTTTATAGGAAAAAAAAAAAGGTGCAAACCAGTCTGTACAAAATCCACAACCAGTGACAAAGTTGTTCCAAGTGCTGGATAAAGGAGGCTCGGAGTGGCCAGGTGGGCACTGGCTGCAGAGCAGGGGCAGGAGCCTCATGAAGGAGCCATTTCTGGGTTGGAAGTTGGAACCAGGAAGGAGCCCTGTGCCCAGCTGAACCACCCTGTCCTCCCACCAACTCCTCTCTCCTCTCTCTGTTGCCAAATGTTTTTCTCTGGGGTCCCTGTTGGGACCCTCAGTGCTGTGCTTTCAGAGCTGTGCTTTGGCAGGACCCCCAGCAAGTCCCTGCCCCCAGTCCCGCCGTGCTGGTGCCAGCAGGGCAGGGACAGCCCAGCATGGAAGGACGAGGCAGGGGGGTCATTTCCCACACACACAGTGTTAACCCCAATCTGTTCAGTGTGCCTTATTCAGCCCTTCTGTCCCCCCTCTGCATCCCACCCAGCACAGCCCCAGCCAGGCCATTTCACATCCCTCCTCTCTGTCCTGCTCCAGTGGTTTGCTGTTGGATCGTGGGTGTGACTGTGCCCTGCAGGTTTCAGCAGCCTTGCAAGACCCTCCTCAGCTCCCTGCCACGTGGGCACAGGTTTTTACAGGGTTCTGACAAAATCCTGCAGGTTTAGGGCAGCAGCTCCCAAGGAATGCAGACATGGGGTTTCACCCAGCATCCTTAACTTCTCAATAGCAGCTCTGTGGCTGCTAAAGGCTCTGTTCTGGGTGAATCAAAGCTGCACTCTTTTCCCTCTCCAAACAGATTGCAAAGCCTTGGGCAGCTCTGCCTGACTCTCAGGAGAGTGACAGCCCAGGATTTTACCCAGCTTGGTTATTCTCCTGAAGCCTCAGGCACGAGGCTGACACAGTGGCCAAGCACAGAGACACTCCCTGCCCATGAGGGCATCTGGGGGAGGGGAGTGTGGGGTCCAACCCAGTTCTGTGCAGCCCCAGAGCAGGAGGAGCAGGAATCTTTTGTGCTGAACCACAGTGTCCGAGCCAGAACACTTCAAAAGTGGTTTATTTTCATGGCACTGAGGGCACTGGAGCTGTGTGTTCTGTCCAGCCAAGGCTTTGCAATCCCCAAAGGCTCCCCAGGAAGTAATGTCCATGTTTCCTTTGTAAATTAGATCTTTTAAAAGCCCAGCAGACAGCCTGGACGCAGGACTGGAAGGGATTCTGAGGAACGTTGCTGACAACACTAAATTTGGGCACGACAATGTAAAAAAATACATTAAGCTATTAGAGGGTGTCCAAAGGAGGCCATAAGGATGGGGAAGGGTTTGGAGGGGCCTTGTGAGGAGCAGCTGGGGGCACTTTGTTCAGCCTGGAGGAGACTGAGGGGAGACGTTTTGGTCTTCAGCAGCCTCAGGAGGGGCAGATGCAGATCTCTGCACTTGTGAGCAGTGACAGGGCCCGAGGGAACGGCTGCACCTGTGTCAGGGAGGTTTAGGCTGGAAATCAGGAAAAAGTTTTTCCCCCCAGAGGGTGGTGGGGCACAGCACCAAGCCTGTCTGAGATCAAGAAGCGTTTGGACAGTGTTCTCACGTGGTGGGATTTTTGGGTTGTCCTGTGCAGGGCCGGGACTTGGACTCGGTGACGCTGATGGGTCCCTTTCCAGAAAGCAAATTCTGTGATTCTGTGATCCCCAACCAACAAGAGCTGTTTCCAGGTTCTTCCCTGCACTTGAGCCCACAAGCCCTGTTAGCACCAAAGGGGGTCTCGCTCTCTGCCCTCTGCCAAGCCCCCAGAGCCACAGGCTCAGCCCGTGGCGTGGGGGTGGGAGGTCTGAGTGGCCACAGCACCTCCTCCAGTGACCCCCCCAGCTTTCCTCCCCCTTCACCCCTTCCTCTGCTGGCATCCCCAGCCGAGCAGTGTCGCAGCCACAGCTCCTGGCTCGTGTCCCACCCTCAGGCCAGGCTCTCAGGGCTGGAGGGACCCTAGAGGAGGGTCCCCTTCCCTGGAGCAGCTTCAGGTTCACTGAGCAGAGACCCCCCGCTCCTCTCCAGGAGCAGTCCCTGGGGAGCAGAAACCCAGGACATCCTTGTGCAAGACTGGCCATGAGTGTGTTCCCATCTTGCAGGCAGCATCCTCAAGGCCATCACCTCTTTTTGGGGAGAGGGAAGAGTCAGTCCCCTCTCCACACGGGGCAGGGAGTGGGGAGAAGCGATGTCCCCAGTCACCAGCCCCCTGCCCCAGGCCTCTCCCCAAGCAGTTCCGTTGTATTATAGATTTACCACTGACCCCCGTGGTGGCATCTTCTGCAAACATTTCAGACCTGTAACTTTTATATTAAAGACAAATAAAACACCAATAACGAGCCTGCCTGATGATCCTGTTTACAGTGCATGCACAGTCTGTGGATTAAAGTGACAATCGAATCCGCCTCTGGCGCTGGTGTGGCCTCGTGTTTTCTCATGTACCCCCCGTGGTTTTCCTCTGCCCGTGCCTCTTTTCCCCTCTCTTTTTTCACTATAAATTTCTTCCCTCTCTCTCTGCCTAGATGGTTTTGCCCCAGTGCAAGCCATACACTTGGGAGGGGAAATTGCTCCTGCCACCTTCTCTGGGCACTGCTGTCCCCGTGTCAGGGTTTTGGCTGCGCAGCCCCCGGCGTGTGCCCAGCCCGTGCAGTGCCACCAGCCAAGGGCTATAAATAGCCCCTGCAGCAGCCAGGCTGCTCCGTGGAGCTATTTCAGTGCTGGACAGGGTTCAAAATTCCTCTGGAAATAATTGTCACGGGCCAGCTTGGGAGGAGAGTGCCCAGACACTGACCGAGCACGTGCCCCTGCGCCAGGGCTGGAATGTGGGGCTGCATCCCACGGAACCAGCACAGCAGGAGGGGTCTGCCCACGGCTCAGCGTCCCCCCAAGCAGCTCGGCCAGGGGCACACCCAGGCCCATGGGGAGATTCCCATTCCCTGGGGTCCTGCATGGGCTGGTGCTCTTGGGAGAACCCTGATGTCAGCGGTTGCAGAACTTACCCTGAATTTTGTGGTGGACAAGGGCCATGGCAAGGGGAGATGGAGGCCCTTGGTTTGCAGAGAAAGCAGAAGCTTTGGCTACAGCTGTATTTTATTTCAATCTGGAAGCAGCAGAGGTGGCAATACAGGGAGGGTGTGTGGGTGTGTGTGTGGAATTACTGTAGAACTGCATACCTGGGTTTGTATTCTCACACTATTAATGACCGGTGAGGGCTTTCCCAAACACCTGTTATTCTGCTCCATCCCCAACCCCAATCCTGATGCATCAGAGTCCATTGGAGCTCCAAGCGACAGCCCACAGCAGCGGGATTCAGCATCCTGCAGCAGAGCCTGATCCCGCCCATGGATCCGACACAGCCCAGGGCTGGATCCAGCAGGATCCGGCATCTCCCTGCCCTGGGCTGAGCTGAAGGCTCCGGGGCAGCTCCTCGCCCCGCCGGGAAGGACGGGCACTGCCCCGCAGCCCCAGTAACTCCTCGCTGCCGCCCTTTCCACTCAAGGCTGTGGCAGCTCCACCTGCCCGTGCCCCGCCCCACGCCCAAGTTAGGGTCCCTGTCACAGGTACAGGGCCACCAGGACGTAGATGATCCAGCTGATGGAGGCGAACAGGCCGAAGAGGAGGCTGAAGAGGACCAGTAACTGAGCCTTTCTGGATGCCGCATACGCCTGGGCCAAGTCCCCGCGGGCGAGCGCAGCCCGGGTCTGGGGCAGGGGGAGAAGGGCAGGAGGAGTTAGCAGAGACCCGCAGCACCAGGAGGGGCTTGGAGGCTGCCGGGTGAGTCCGTGCTTACCTCGTAGGAGTAGACGAGGGCTATGACCCCGGTCAGCAGGCAGCAGAAGACGGTGACCAGCGCTGACTCCACCGTGTAGTCCTTGGGCAGCGGCTGCCCGCGGCCGGCGGGGGGCGGCCCCGCGGCCGGCTGCGCGTGGGGCAGGTCAGGGCGGAGAGCGAGCCCGGCTGCGCTGCTCGGGGCACCGCAGGAGCCCCGGACAGCCGGCGGGGCAGAAAAGGGGTGACCCGAACACAGCGGGTGCGGGATACGTACCGTGCTGTAGGGCAGGGGCCCGGCGGGGAAGCCCGGGGCTGGGAAGGGCCGCGGTCCCGGCCCCGACGGGTAAAAGACGGGCCCTTGCTGGGAGAAGCCGGCTGGGAACGGCGGGTAGAGGAGGTGGAAGCTCTTGGGGTCCGGGGGCGAGTAGGGTGGGGGGGCCCCCTCGAAGGCCGAGTTGGTGACCACCGACGCGGCCACGGGCCGGTCCCCACGGGCCGCGGGGGCATCGCTGCGGGTGCCGGGGGTGGGCGGCGCCCCGGCTGCCCCGCGGCCATCCCCCGGCCCGGCTGCCCCGCGGCCCTGGGGCCCGGCTGGCGGCTCGCCGTCCATCGCGGGATGCCTGCGGGGACACGGAGTCCCGATGGGACGGGACACCCCCGGCACACCCACCCACGCGGTCACCCCGGTGTTCCCCCCCCGAGCCCCCGGCGCCCCGTGCCCGCCCCACTCACGGCGGTGCCCGCGGGGTCCCAACAGCCGCCGCTCGGGGCGGCCCCGGCGCGGCCCTCGAGCCCCGCGTGGCCCCGCGCGGAGCGGGAGCGCGGCCGGGCCGGTTAATCATTGACCGCCGAGCGCCCGGCCCGCACCGGGGCTCCGGGCGCGCAGCGACCTCGGGGGGACAAACGGGGGCGGCCAGGGGGTCCGGGCTCCTGCTGGGTGCAGGGCAGGACGGGAGCGTCACAGCAATTAGATCGTGTTTAAACGTGTGATTTGGTTTTATTTTAGAATATTGTATTTACGTCTGGAATGTGGTGTGTGTTTCGGCTCTATTTGTACACAAAATGTATATAAAATTCTGTATATTGCAGCTATAGCTATTAATATCTAGCATGCATGTGTGTAGACATCTCGATGGCACCCCACGCACAGGATGTGTGTGCACACGCTGTGTATTTTACCCATATGTGTATTTCTGTGTTTTGGTGTTTCTGTGTCGTACCTTCAGGTGTTTATTCATAGTTTCCGTGTGCTCTGCACGCACCTGCACTCAGGAACAGGGGTACAACACATACAGGAACAGGTGTGCACGTGGGTACAGCTGTAAAGTACGGGAACAGGTGTCAAACACACAGGAACAGGTGTCAAACACAGGCGGGGGACAGGCGTGCGCTCACACCCACGGTCACACAAGTGCCTGGCTAAAACAGCGCTGTCTGTAGTAAGGAAGAGCGTTATTACTGTCCACGCATCCCCCTGTCCATCTGTCTATGTGTCCCCCTGTCCCTCTGTCCCCCTGTCCATCTGTCCCCCTGTCCCTCTGTTTCCCTGTCCCTCTGTCCATCTGTCCCTCTGTCCCCCTGTCTCTCTGTCCCCCTGTCCCTCTCTCTGTCCCCCTGTCCCTCTGTTTCCCTGTCCCTCTCTCTGTCCCTCTGTCCCCCTGTCCCCCTGTCCCTCTCTCTGTCCCTCTGTCCCCCCGTCCCTCTGTCCCCCTGTCCCTCTCTCTGTCCCTCTGTCCCCCTGTCCCCCGGTCCCTCTCTCTGTCCCCCTGTCCCTCTCTCTGTCCCCCTGTCCCCCTGTCCCTCTCTCTGTCCCCCTGTCCCCCTGTCCCCCTGTCCCTCTGTCCATCTGTCCCCCTGTCCCTGTCCATCTGTCCCCCTGTCCCTCTGTCTCCCTGTCCCCGTCCCTCTGTCCCTCTGTCTCCCTGTCCCTCTCTCTGTCCCCCTGTCCCCCTGTCCATCTGTCCCCCTGTCCCTCTGTCTCCCTGTCCCCCTGTCCCTCTGCCCCTCTGTCCCCCTGTCCCCCTGTCCCTCTGTCCATCTGTCCCCCTGTCCCTCTCTCTGTCCCCCTGTCCATCTGTCCCCCTGTCCCTCTGTCTCCCTGTCCCCCTGTCCCTCTGCCCCTCTGTCCCCCCGTCCCCCTGTCCCTCTGTCTCCCTGTCCCCCTGTCCCTCTGCCCCTCTGTCCCCCTGTCCCTCTGCCCCTCTGTTTCCCTGTCCATCTGTCCCCCTGTCCCCCTGTCCATCTGTCCCTCTGTCCCCCTGTCCCTCTGTCCCCCTGTCCCTCTGTCCCTCTGTCCCCCTGTCCCCCTGTCCCTCTGTCCCCCTGTCCCTCTGTCTCCCTGTCCCCCTGTCCCTCTGTCCCCCTGTCCCCCTGTCCCTCTGTCCCCCTGTCCCTCTATCCCCCTGTCCCTCTCTCTGCCCCTCTGTCCCCCTGTCCCCCTGTCCGTCTGTCCGCGCCCCGCTCCGGCCCCGCCGCTGGGCCCGGCCGCGCTCGCGCCCGCGGCCGCGCCCCCTGGTGGCCCCGCCCCGCCACAGGCCCCGCCCCCGCCGTCCGTCCCGCCATGGCGTCCGCGGGCGGCCCGGACGCGGAGCGGCCGCACCCCAAGCCCTTCCTCATCGGCGTCAGCGGCGGCACCGCCAGCGGCAAGGTGAGCCCGCCGCGCCGGGGCCCGGCCGCGCCCCCGGCAGCCCGCGCGGCGCGGGAGCTGCGCGGCGCCTGAGGGGCAGCGCCGGTGGCGGCCCCGCTGCGGGCGGGGGTCGGGCCGGGCCGAGCCCGCGGCAGGGCTGGGGTCCCGCTGAGCCGCCGTCCCGCTCAGTCCACAGTGTGCGAGAAGATCATGGAGCTGCTGGGGCAGAACGAGGTGGAGCAGCGGCAGCGCAAGGTGCTGATCCTCAGCCAGGACAGCTTCTACAAGGTGCTGACGGCCGAGCAGCAGGCCAAGGCGCTGAAGGGGCAGTACAACTTCGACCACCCGGGTGAGCCCGCACCGGCCCGGCCCTGCAGGCTTCGGTCGGTGCTCGGAGCGCAGCGCGGTCGCACGGGAAGCGCCTGTAGGAAACTGGAAGTGTTGGAGAACAGAAATGTGCTTTCCTCCACCAAAACATCCTTTTGTTCTTCCCTTGTGCCCGTTGTTACTGACGGGTTCTGGAGCTGTGGAGAGACGCAGAGCATCCCAGCCTGCTCACTGCTCCACTCCCTGCTTTGAGAGTCTCCTTAATGAACCACATCATTCCCCAAATCCTTTCCTGTTACTTCTTGTCCGGACCAACAGCTGCTCCCCTTGCCCAGGGGAGTGCTGTGGATTGTAGGCGGGACAGAGAGCTGCCCTTGGCTCAAGTCTGGTGCCTGTTGGGTGGGTAGTGGAAACCGTGAAAGATGCCTGGGGTTTTCCAATTGACTCTTGACTAACAGATGAACAAAGCTGCACAAAATTACCCAATTACTAAGTGGGTTGATAAAATTATAAAATGACTAGCTTCACCTTTGACAGCTTCACCTCTTAATTTCATTGTGTTGTAGTTGCTTGTAAACAGCAAACTGTCTCTTCCTTATCTCTGAAACCAAACACAGCGATTGTCACTTGGGCAGAGAGTGCTGAGTTGCTAGTGGTAGGAAAGAATAAGATGCAAGTTCCTTTTTTCCTGGTGAAACATTGGGCAGAGGGTTTTTGCTTTGGGTCTGGAAAAATCTGACCAGATCATTTGATACAGCAGCATCTGAAAGTCCTTCTCTTTAAACTCTCCTCTCGCAGATGCCTTTGATAACGATTTGATGCATTCAACCCTGAAAAACATTGTTGATGGCAAAACGGTTGAGGTACCAACATATGACTTTGTGACACATTCTAGGTAGGCTCTGCCTTTGCCTGCAGTCCTGGCTTGTGTGGGGGTGTCCCCAGCCTGGGGACAGATCCCTTGGTGGTGGCACGAGGCCGGTTAACATGCTCTGGGTGTTCTTTCCTGGCAGGCTGGCAGAGACGACAGTGGTGTACCCCGCTGACGTCGTCCTCTTTGAGGGGATCCTGGTTTTCTACAACCAAGACATTCGGGACATGTTCCACCTCCGTCTCTTTGTGGACACGGACTCTGACGTCCGGCTGTCCCGCAGAGGTAAAGCCCGGCCGTGCCCCTGCTCCTTATCCGTCCCCACCATGGGACAACACTCAGGGCTTTTATCTCCCCTTCCCAGTTCTGCGAGATATGAAACGTGGGAGGGACCTGGAGCAGATCCTCACCCAGTACACCACGTTTGTCAAGCCTGCCTTTGAGGAGTTCTGCTTACCGGTATGAAACCTCTCACTGATTTCATTTGTGGGGTCTTGTTTTTTTTGGGCAGGGGTAGAGGAGCAGGGTTGTTTGGGAATTAGCTGCTATAGCGGCAGCAGTGGTGACTTTTGGTATTTCACAAATCTCACATTCTCCTCTCTGCCTCATGTATTCAACCATTTCAAGCTGGTTGTTAAGAAACCAAAATGCTTCTGCTGGCGAAGCACCATGAAAATGCCTCAAGCACATTTTCTCACTGCTGGCTGCTGGGGCTATTTACGTATGGGTCTCTCTGAATGAAACTCCCACTCTCAGTTTATTCTTAAGTCTTGTAGGAAGAAAGAAAAGCTTGGTTTCCAGCAGCCTTTCTCAGAGGGAACACTGGTGAAAACCTGGGGCAGACTATTCTAGTTCTGCTTGCTACACCATGTAGTGTGTGGCCAATTTAGGTACTCACATAATCAAATTCATTTGTCAAAAACCCTATGAGAACAAAATGCAGTATGTGGATTAAATAAATTGAAAAAGGCTAACTCAGGCACCTATTGCTCTAGATTAAAGCAATTCTGAGATTCTAAAACTACTCATTAGAAATGCTGAATTTGCCAGCTTTTTTCCAACTGTGGGGGGAATGAAAAAGCAGGAGTGCTGTGATGGTAAAGATCAATAAAATGTTATCAGAGGCAGGCAGGAATTTCACATGCACTTTGTATACGTTGGCTCTCAGCAGAGATTTAGCAATGGCTTGCGAAATGCTGATTAAAACCAGCTCTTGGCAAACAGACCTTGCCTGAAATCGGCAACGTTTGAAGGCAGCTCAGACGGTTAAAAGCAAAGGACTCCACCCTGACCTGCTGTTTCTACCTGGTGATTCTCTGCAAAGGGACAGTAAAATAATCCCTGATCTTAAATCCAGTGCACACTTGCCAGTGTGATATTGGAATTTATTTAGGTTGTTACCATGAGAGCTTAACGTCCCACCCTGGAGCACTAGGACCTTCCATCTTTGCCCAGTTTTCTGGCCTTTGGTTGCTTCCTCCTGGAATGAAGTTGACTTTTCCCATTAACAGCCTCCTCCACCACTGTTTCTGTTTTGCAGACAAAGAAGTATGCAGATGTGATCATCCCCCGAGGAGTTGACAACATGGGTAAAAGGGAGTTGGGTTCCCTGGTTTGCCTGGGGAGACACCTTTGGGGTTGGGAATAGAGCAGGAGGCACCCTGCTGCCTTGAGTGCCTGCTCCTGAGGAAGGGGTTTTTGCTGGAGGGGAGGGAGCTGCTCAGCCTGATCAGAAGGACCAGGGGCTCAGCATGTGGAGGGCTGGAAAAGTGACCTGTTGGGCTCTGACCTCACTGCAGACAGCAGGCTTGTTAAAACCTGAGTTGAGCAGGGCTGGATGCTCCACATTTTCTAGATAACTGAGACAGGAGAACCTTCATGTCCTCTATTCCCCGTTCCTCTCTGCAGTTGCCATAAACCTCATCGTGCAGCACATTCAGGACATCCTGAACGGGGACATCTGCAAGTGGCAGCGGGGAGCGCTGAACGGGCACGGCCGGACGTACAAGCGGCCGTTCCCCGAGCAGGCGGAGAGCGGCGCTGTCCTGGCGGCCGGGAAGCGCTCCCACCTCGAGTCCAGCAGCCGCCCGCACTAGCTCGGCTCGGCCCCAGGGTTTGCCTCTGGTCCACACCAACACTGAAGACAACTTTGGGAAAGGACTTCCACGGAATGGTTGGTGAAGTGCCCCTTAAGTCGTCCTAGCAGCGGAGGGGATCCTGGTGGGAATCTTCTCACAGAGGAGAGAGGAAGGGGTTGGCTTTCCATCCCTCTTCCCTCCAAACCCCTCCCTGTTCTCCCCGAGATGTCTGGAGTTGTTACTTGGTGAACTGGTTAAAGGCAGCGTTATTTGCCTTTTTTTAGTTTTCAGAATGAGATCTAATGCTGAAGATTCCCGTGAAGATTAAGCACTATCAGGTGACTAGCAAGATACCCCATTTCCCTGATGATGGTTGTCTGTAGCAGGAAAATCATCTGCCTCTTGGGTGTTTTTCTCTCTACCCAAGACTAGCTGATATGCTGTTAATTTTAACAGGCTCTTACTCTTCTCCACCTTGTTGGCAACTTGAGTTGTGGCCATGCTCTGCTGCTGGCCAGCCTCCTTCTAGCCTGTGGGGTCAGAGGTACTGAGCTGCAGAGGCACCTCTGCCTTGAGATAGGGGTGACACAGAGACTGACTGGGACAAATGGGAACTTGCAGTTCACCAGGAGACAGGCCCAAGAAGTTTGGTGGTTCTAGTGATTCCTAATTTATTCCTTTCCAAGCTCCTGACTCTTGCTACACTGTTTGGTTATTTTTTGTACCCAGTTACTGAATGTGTGAGCTCCAACTGGATTGAGTTGCTCATGGAAACAGAAACCTGACCTTGTCAATATTAGTGTCTTTTAGTGCATTTCTGTACTGCTGGTTGCAAATTCTGCTGGGCAGAATCCGTCCACTTCCAGAGATGGCTGGTGAGGTCAGCAAGGGGGGAAGCTGGGAATTGCAGGACCCTCCTCCTGCTGCCACAAGCAGCTGCCTGGACACCCTAAGACAGGGTCAGAGCACTTGCCTTGCACTCCAGCAGCTTCAACTCAAGAATGTCTGGCTTTCTAAAAAGAGCAGACAAGAAGTACAAACAGTGATATCCCAGTTTCTGTAGTTTACCCCAGATAAGTGATACTGCAGCAGCATGAAAGTGTCTGTTTGGAAAAAACTGCAATGAAGTGCTGGTTGGACCTTTGAAAATGTCCTTGTGATACTGTTCTTGAGTCTGGACTTAAGGTGTAATTTTGAGAATGAGGGTGGGAGGGAAATGTTACTAAGAGGAACTTTTTCGTATTTGCTAATTTTCTAAAAACAGGGTTTGGCTGTGTTGGTTGTGGGTGTGTTACTTTGGCTAATAAATAAATGAACAGTGATCAGAAATAATTTTTATAAAAGGTAATGGTGGTGCATTCACTATGCCAGCAAAAAGGTACACAGGGAACACTGCTGGAGGGGCTCTTATACTCAACAGTTCTTTCTTCCCTTAACTCAGAATTGTCATCTTTGGTTCTGTCATGGCTGAAAATTTACAGAAAAAACCCCAAAGTTAAGAAATGCAGTCTGCACTTTGATCCTTATAGTCTCCTCAGCCCTGGGAAGGGGTGAAGGTTTGGTGTCTCAGTGACAGTTCACTGGTACTTTGGCAGTGCCCAGGAGAAGGCAGAGCATTTCCTGACTGCTGCTGGCTGCTGTCTAGCTCAGGGTGACAGACTTAGAGCATGAGCTACTGCACTGAAGCATTAGCTCTCAGGGCTGATTCCAGTAGGAGCAAAATAGTCACTAAAACCTACTTTGAATGACTGTGGCGTTGGATCATACCTTCCTCAGGGGGAATTATTTAGAGCAGTGAGGAAGTGCACAGCCCCTGGGGTGTGGGAATGCTGCTCTGGCAGCTTTGTGCTGCCCTGCAGGACCTGCTGCTGCAGCCACGTGGAGATAGATACAGCAATGGAATGTGGCCCAGGTACTACAGCCCTGCTCACACACCGGCACAGAGCCATTACAAATTCCCCCCCGAATTCCCAGTGCTTCAGCTTTGCCTTCTTCTCTGTGAATTCTCTGCTGGTGCAGACCAGGCCATGGGCTGGGTTTCAGTGTTTCCACCCTGAACCCATGTGCACAAGCTGGAGCAGGTTTCCTTGTCAGCAGGATCAGTCCTACCTTGCCCAGAGCTCTTTTCCCATGGGATCTGAGGTGCAATGGCAATACTGCCACTGCTGGTAACAGGCCTCAGGCTTCACATCGGTGCCACATGACCAAAGGATTATTCTGGCTTTGGCTCAATTCCTGGTTTGCCTGAAGCCTTCTTTAGCTGTAACAGCAATTTTTAATATCTTTTTATTTTGCTTATCTTCTTAAAAGTGATGCTTGTGTCAGATGATTATAAATAGATAATAGTAACAAGTCATTATTCTATGCAGAATGAACTATTTATAAATGTAGCTTAATGCTGTATTTACATAAATAGAAATGACAGCAGAGCATTGGAAGTTGGGGGAAAATAATGCATTGTTGAGGAATAGAGTCATGGAATGATGCTGTAAGGCTGCAGGGCCAGTTACTGATTGTTACAGATATGCAGGCTTTAGAGGGAAAACCTGGGGTTTCAGGCATAACAAAGAAAACAGAAAAAAAGTATCCGATGTGTTGGAAAGGGTCCATTAATAGCAAGCATGTTATGGGATTGCAGAGCTCAGTGGTAGGAAACACATGAGATAGCCCTAAGTGCAACGTAGTGCCAGAAGGAAGAAGCACCACTGTACTCCCAGAAAAGAGAAGAAATTGCTGCAGCTCTTCCCAGCAAAGGTGCTGGGATGCTGTTGACTAAAGTCAGCAACCTTCACACCCTGAGGGGCAGTGAAGGGTGAATGTAACAGGCAGAAACTGGGAACTGTGCTCAGAACAGCTCTATTTCTGTTGAGACCTCTTCTGTAATAGTGTTCCTTTATTTTCTTCTCCTGTAATCATTAGATCTGGACTACTACAAAATACCTGAAGCGACTGTTAAATTTCCGTGCTACTAACAATAAATTCTTGGCTTTGCACAAGAGGCGTTTCCCTTTGCTGTGCCAGGCTGGAGTGTCACTGCTTTCGGATCAGGATGTTCCAGGTGTCCTTCCAGCGCAGGGCCTTGAGCTCCGGCAGGGACAGCGCAGGCTGCCCGTAGGTCACGGGGCTGAAGGTGCAGTGCACGAAGTACACCGAGGAGAACCAGGCTACCATCAGGGCACTGAACATGCTCTTGAGCAGCACAGATCTGGCATCAGAGAGGGAAAGAGTACTCAAGTTACATCAAGACTGGCCAAACATTTCATCCAAAACACCTGTGCCTGCCCTGGTTTCCCTAAAAGCAATGACAGTTTGGCCACTGCTGAAAAAGCCACTGCTTTCCCCAGGTGACAGAAGCTGGAGAAAGAACTCCAGTCCTCCTTTCAAGAGAATATTCTGCTGAAGCCAAATACCTGCAGAGATGATCACTGAGATGCTGCAGTACCACAGGAATCAGGAGAATCTGGAATGTGACAGCAGGCAGGTAGTGGTACAGGAAAAGTGTCTTCTCCATCAGGAAGAAGGGCAGGTAATTCACAGCCCAGCCTCCACCACAAATGCCTCCTGCTGACATCCAGATCTGCCAGGCATCTGCAGGAGACAGGAGATGGCATCTGAGAGCAGAGCAAGGCACAGGCCTCCACCTGGGTACACACAGAGTGCAGTCAGACCTTCAGGGATGTCGTAGATCTTCCTCCTTCGCCGCAGCAAGTACCACAGGGACAGGCACAGGTAGACCAGAGCAGCAGCGTTAGCTGAAGCCCAGGTGGCAACATTCCCAAGGAGGTGGATCTGGGCCTGCAGAGTAGATGATGGTCTAAGCCAGAATCAGGACCATGATGTGGTTCTTTTAGGTAAGTTTAAATATTACCTACACAAACTTGCTAAATTAAGCTCCAGAATGGGCCTGCCTAGTAACCTGGAACAAAGCTGGTTGATAAACTTTGCTGTTTTAAGACTCTTGTGTAATGGAAAGCATTTAAAGGATGCTATAGGAAAAGTTATTGGCTTGAAGCTGCAGCCTTGCTCTGACTTCTACTCCTGGGGCTCCCATCTGAGCTGTTCTGCTTTCTCAACAGCTTCACAGCTATTTCTACCTCTTGTACTTACCCCTGAGGTGGGGTGGAGCCAGTAGGCAATATTGGTGTCCATTGTGATCCAGTCCAGGGCAGAGGAGCTGTACTTATGTTCTGTGTCTTCATTTTTTAATGTGAGTATTTTCCACTAGGAAAAAAAAGAGGTAAGCAGAAGGCTTTTAGAATTGGAACAACAGGTAGGACAGCAGGCATGGGTGAACAGCTCCAGATGTAAGATGTTAAGTTCCTAAGCTGGGAGCAGAGAAATCTTTTACATATCTCATATGGATACTGATCAATACAATTGTTTTATTTTGTTATTAAATAATGCACTTTCCTTAATGGATTTCTACAAAGATAGTAAGGGGCATCAACACTACTCATTGCACGTACCACACATTATAGTTAAGTTTCAGGCAGCTTCTGGGTGCCCAACCAACTTTCCACCCCCTTTTTTGTTACACAATCGCTTGGGTATTCATTACTGGACAGCCCAGGTCTTTAATGCCCTTATAAGTGCATTCAGAAACATTTTTCTACAGTGAGGAAGCCAAACTATCAGCAAGGATTAAACAATGATTTCTCAGACTGCAGAAATGCTCAGGCTCCTGCTCTGTAGCAGAAGGAAAAATGAAGGGAGTAACAAAACACTCACCTGCAATTCTGTGAACTTTGCCATGAAGCTGAGGTTTTTACTGATGTCCATCTGTGTGGGAGAGTGGAGTTCCACTTCCCTCTCTTTTTGCTCCTGGCCTGGAAGGAAAGAGCTCAGAAATAACCACAGGCAGAAAGCTAGAAAGGGGAGAGAGCACACAGGCTCCTCACTCTCCCAGGAACCCTTCTCCAATACATCAACTGCAACAGCACTCGGGGGGGACTTTGTAAGGATTCTGACACCAAGGCAGAGCCAACTGAACACACAGTACCACCTTCTCATCACCATGAAGTGAAACCTGCTTCAGGAACGTGGCTGAGACATACTTTTCCCATATCTGTGCTCTTCCACATTCCACACCATGCTCTGGTGGTAGCCTTTGGACAGCTTCTCTCCAACCACCTCCAGCTGCCGGTATCCCCACTCAGGCAGAGATGCTCCACTGAGCTGAAAGAGAAAGACAACAGTGAACTTTTAAACTGAAAGTTCTACCAATCTCAACTTCAGGATGGAAGAAGTTCCCAGGCTCTGCCTGAGCACTGGATGACAGCAAGGGGCTGCCAGAAAATGCATGCAGAGTCACCACAGGAAATAATGTCTCAATAAAAGCTAAAGCTATAAAATCAGTGATACTGGCAAACTTTGTGAAGAAAAAGATCCTTTAATTATTCCAGCTGTTCTCACGGGCAGATAGACTCAACATCAGTTTGTAAGCCCCAGTTGTGTAGAGTGGTCACAACCTCTTGACAAGCAGGACAGTTTTGATACTGAGAGGGATGAAGTACCAGTGTGACAACCTAAAACACATGCTGCTCTTTGTCACACTGAGCAAGTTTATTGTTTCCTTTAATTTACTTACTTGGTTGTTCATTATAGTGGTGTAGCTATTTTGGAGCAGAGTTTTTGAAATTTTAAGAACTGCATGAAGCAAAAGCTACAGGCAAATAAACATAACCCCACTTGCCTTTAGCACTGCAGAGGTGTTCACGTGAACAAACCTCACTTCTGACAGAATTGTCTTCCACACATCCGTGTCAGACTCGCGATTTACAATTTCCTACAACACAAAGATGATTTTGATCCATGTTGTCTCAGCTGTTTCTGCTGGAGAATGATCAGGTCCTCCCCTCCCTCTGACCACTCACCACTCTCCAGAGGTTCTGTGCTGGCATGGAGATGTTATAATCAATATAGCAGGAAACTTCTTGGGAGTGGGGGCTAAGAGGAGCAGCAACATCATGCCTAGAAGACGAATAAAGGAAGATCCTCTACCACCATTCCCCAAATACATATTAAAAGCAAACCCATATGGAATTGGCTTAGACTGGATTCAGTAATAAAGCAAAAAGGAACTCACTTATCAAGATTGCACTGTTTACTCTGAGAGAAAGCATTCCCCACAACCAAGAGCTGCCAGGAACAGGCTCAGAGGAAGCCAATGCAGATGCCTGTGATGCCAGGCTGAAGAACAAGCACTGATTGTGACAAACAGAGACGCTGTTCACTGGAGTTTCCAATAATGAACAAATTAGATTTGGAAGGGACATAGCAAAAACCCAAGCTCAGAACAACCTCCTTCCTAATCTGAGTGATATTCAAGTATACACAGATGGCCTTTGGGAAGCAGTCAGGAGGCAACTTCATACTGCAGGCTTTCAAAAGAGGCAAGAATCTCTGGCAATAAGCCACAGCACACCGGATTCTCCAGCACATTTTCCAAACTTCCAGAGCACATTATTCAGGTAGGAGCATGCCACCAAAGTCAGTGGAGCTGGATTTGGGTTGAGTCACACAAAATACTGAATACCTGCACCTGGCCAGAGTGGGGGCAATGAAGGGGCAAGGATGAAGACTCACAGAGAGGACTCTGTATTTAGGAATCTGCAGAACTACCATGAAATGTGAACAATTCTTTGTTCACATTTCAAATGTGAAATCCTCTAAAGGCCACTAAGTAGGGAAGAACAGAAGCAGTAAGCAACCATTAAGAAGTTTGTGATTAGGATCAAATCCCACTGCCAAGTCAATCAGAAAAAATAAATAAGCATACAGGATCCTTCCTCTGGGCCACAGGGATGGCATATGGAACTAACCACATGACGTCCCTCCAAGGCTCACTGGTGTAAAAATCCACAAATAGCAAGCAGTTTATGGCATATCTGAATGCAAGGTCACTAAGTGGTTATTCTGAGAGCCAACCCAGCAGAATGAGCCAGCAGGCTTGGCAGAGCAGAGCACGAGGAAGGGACTTACGTGTTGAGGTAGCGAGTTGTGATGCCATGGACCAGCTGCACAATGTGGCCGTGCCTGACAGGCCGTGGGGGGTTACTCACCACCAGCTGCTGCCTGGTGAAGGGACACCCAAGAGCAAATGGTTAAATTGGAAATGGTTAAATTATATGCATCTTTATACAGACCACAACCTTGTCATGACCAAGCTGTTAGGTCAAGACACTGCAGGCAGGGACAGACATTTAGGCAAGAAAATGAGAAATTAAAGCAATATATAGGTTGTACCAGAATGGAAGCAAAGCTCATCAAAGCAAAGGTGACTTAAGGGCAGAATGAGTCAGAGGATCAGTAATGGGATACTGACACTCCAGGCATTAGGTCAGTGGTCTGAATCCAGGTCAGTCAGGAGGTGAATTAAGGTTATTACTGTCACACAGCTGTTTGGTGGCTTGTGTGAAACGCTGAGTGCCTCACTGAATCTGATGGGTGCTGCACTACAGCTGCTGTCACTTTGGCACAATTATAGGACAGATCAATGGCTTTTGCACCACATAGAGTAAACTCTCATGTGGCTTCTGGACAGGGCCATGGCAAGGGGAAACTGCAATGCACTAAAATGCTGCCTGTACTTTACTGTTCCATAGAAGGACTTCACATCCTCTGATGCTCACAGGAGTCTTTTGAGTTTGAAGGATTTTAAGAATATATTTGGGGCCTGTGGTCCTGTTAGACTCTTTGCTTGAAAAGTCTGCACCATGGAAAAATTTTCCCAATGTGGATATGACTTGTAATGGCACACAGTCCTTCTGATAGGACTTGTTATACAGTTCCCAGAACAATGTGAGAAACTCAGAAAAGCAACTTTTTGATCAGTATGGAATTATGTCACTCAAAGGCTTTTACTGGCAAAACAAGGACAGATAGTCCTGCCCTGCACTGGCAGTGACAATGGCAAAATGGTTCAGCACAAACCAGGCCTCAGGTACAGGCACCACTTGGAATCCTTCCCTATGTGGCAGATCCTACAGCTCGTTCCACACTTCTAATACAAAGAACTACTCATTTTTCAAAAGTGTTTTCTACTCTTTTCTGAGACTTATTCAAGTTTGATAAAATTAATCAAGACACTCTAACACCATGGCTCACACTTCAAAAAGCAGAGCCTCCCTTTCATGCAAAACACCTGAAGAATCTCTGCTGTGAGTCTTGTGAGTCTTTCATGTTCCACTTGTGCACAGCACAGCCAACAGGCTCTGGCAGGAGCAGTTCAGACAGGATTTTAGAGTCCTCAGTAATGTTTTTACCACATTGAGAAGGATTGTGCAAAGAGCTGCAATCACTTGCTCAGATCACACCAGGCTTCTGCATCCATAAGCAGAGAAGAGTTATGTCCAATGTAGTCTAAGCCCTGGTTGGGTTTTGGAAGCATATAGGTTGAATTTAAATCTCTTGCATACTCACATTCCAGGATCTTTGACAATCCACCAGTTGTTCACATCCTTGAAGGGATAGCAGGTCACCTGCTGCTGATGGGAACTGCCTCGGCCATTCTCATACCTGCACAGGAAGTAACAAAAGCCCACAGAGGTGTAAAGGCATCTGTGATCTCTGTGCTCACCAGTCCCAGCAGCACAAACCAGCACCACATCACTGATCATTCCTACAGAGCACAGGGACTCTGGAGGATTAATGAAGACATCGCCAGGACCCAAACTGTTACACTTGGACTGGCAGGTGAAGAAGCAGAGCTTCTCCGCACAGAGAGCCAGGCAGATTCCTCACCTGATGGGGTAAGTGTTGGTGTGAGAGTGGAGCCAGCACTGCATGGGCTTGCCCAGCACGTTCCGCAGGGTGATCTGAGAGCCGTAGGCCACCTCTAAGGGCTGACCCTGAGTGATTCGGGCCAGCCCACCCTGAGAAGGGTAAGCACAGGGTAAGGACAAAGAAGAAAAAGAAACAACCCAGAGGCTGTTTAAAGTCTATGGAGTCACATCCCACTTCAACACAGCAGTATCTTCACACAGCACCTTCTCATTTGGTTTCACCTATCAAAATCAAGCCTTGCAGCACCATACTCAGTAGATAGGATAGTAAATACACCAACACCCACAAAACTAAAAGACTACAGGGTCTCAGGAAATATCCCTAAAGCCATGTTCTAAAAGACAGGCTAAGCACTCCTATAGCATACCATGTCACCACATGAGTTCAGTACTGTATCTACTTCTGTGGAGTTCCTATAGGAAGAGACAAACCTTCAGCAGAAGAGTGAATATATTGTTCTTGCTTCATTGGGAAAAGGTTTTCATCTGTTATTAGAATTTCAGTCATTATTGCTTCACCTTAAAGCAGTACTACAGCAGCAAAATAGTTAAACATAAAAGGGACAAAACATGCAGGACCAAAGGAACAGGATTGAACACCACCTGATAGTGAACATTCTCCTCTCTTCTCTCTAATAAATCAATTCCAAGATCACACTTCCCTCACCTCTAAGCTGGCTTGGAAAGCACTTGTCATGATCTGGTCGTGAGGCCCAGAGCGATACAGCAAAGCCAAGTGAACATAGAAGAAGGACAGGTACAGCCCCATGGGGATGATGACAAGGGCCAGACCCCGGGCTAGAAAATGGCACAGCAAGGAAACCTGGAAGAACAGAGAAAACTCACTTGTTTCATGGTCTAGATATTAAAAATTTCACAGCACTGTACTTGTTTTGTTTGTCTTTTCTAAGTTTTCCCCACTGTTTTCATTCAGCTGTAATTTTGTGGACAGCTGGCTAACTTCCAGCAAGGATTTGAAGTGGAGCTGGCAGGAGTGTGTGAGGCAAGTGCATGTTCTGAGTCACACGTCACCAAGACATGGATAACAGCAGAAAAGACAGTCACACACACGTATTTTTCTTTAACTTAATTCCATCTTCCCCAACAACTGAGCTGAGAACTGTACTATGATAGGAGGGTTTCCAGACAAGGAATTTTTGTACAAAAGCCAGCTACAGACTGCACTGTTATCTGTTGGCTTGAAAGGCTCCTGCAATGAAAAGTGACAAATAGTATATTTTGCATGCTGTGCTACGTACATTTGACAAGTTCTGGTCTCCTATCATGTGCCAGAAGTGGAGTCCTGCAGTGGCCAAGAGCAGCATATAGGTAAACAGGCCCATATATTTCACACTGTGAGGAAAGTGTATAAAAAATGAACGTGGTTAAAAACTACACAACATTACCTAACACAAGATATAAATATTCTAACATTCTCTTGAACAGTAGGCATTAAAATCCAGGTAAGACATCATCACTTACCCAACTGCGCAAGAACAGGCTACTCCAGTCAGCAGGAGCCAAAACCACCAGCTTCCAGAGAAGGCACTTAAAGATAAATGTATTAAATCACTTGCTAGGCTCAATTTAAAGATAATTTTACTTTATTAATTATTACTTCATCCTCTGCAAGGATCAGGGGAAAAAAGAGACAAATATCTCTAAATTCAGTGCCTGTAAACAGTTACAAAGGACCACTAAGTGACCTGTTATCATCAGTGTTTCTGTACACAGAAGGAAACGTTCCAGTAAAAAAATCTGGGTGGGTACAGAAATGCTCCCAAGGGATTTTATTTCTATTTTAAAAATTAAAAAACAGCCCTGCTAACAGTAAAAACAGTCTTTAACACTGCTCAGTAGAAAAATTCTGGGGCAGGCATATGGGAGGTTGAACCATTGGATTTTACACAGAGGTGAAGTGAGTTATAGAATGATTAAGAGGCATAGAAAAACACAGTCTATGACAAAAAAAAAAAAAGTCACCATGAGAGTATCCAAAAGGGTGGGAGACAATCCAGCTTTACCTGTGCTTTTGCAAATTGTAGAACTTCAGGTAGGACAAAACTGCAAGCAGGATAAAAAAAATCAGTATTGACTCCAGAAGCATGAACCTCGATTGAGTGATGAGAGAGTTTTCTGTTGGAAAAGAGAGACAGACACAAAATTAGAGAAACTTGTCCATAGGCAAGAGCTACCTCAGACAATCATACTGTTATCCAACAGAAGGACCTTCCCTTTTAGGGACAGACGGTTCCTATGGGCTGTAATGGGCAAGTGCTGGGTTTAGAGGGACAAAAACCTTCCAGCAGGAGCAAATTACAATTACATGGACATAACTTTCCCAGACAAAGAGGTGGGCAAGCAGTGAAGTCTTATCAGGATGCAGATAAAGCTGCTGCATTTCCGACAAAGGCAAAGAAAATCAGTCCTGGGAAATCCAGAGAGGTGCTTCTCAAAGCAAAGAGTCCAGGCAGCAAGCACAGCAAGCAATGAGCACCACAACAGATCTGCAGGAAAGGGAGCCAGAATCAGAGAAGCTGGTAGGTAGGAGAGGTTTCCCATTCAGGCAGCTGCCAGCAGCCCCTCAGAGAAAACAAAACCAGCTGAGTTGTACACATCAGAACAGTGTCAAATCAGTGCTAAGGACACAGGCTGGTTTGCTGCAGTTTGGACAGAAGAAATTAGATGAGCTCTGACTGCAAGTTGAGTTGTCCTGCTGTTAAAAGCCAGTATATTGTAATTCACCCTGTAAACCTCTGAGGAAGGGAGTACAGGCCTCCTTGGATACAAGAAATGTGGTTTCCTGTGAGGCTGTTAAGGCTGCCTACTTTGCTTAATATTGAAATGAACTTGTATAAAGCTCAGAAGGGCAGCCTGCTGCAGAGCTGTGAGGGTGGAGGAGAACAGGGAGGCTCAGCACTGACTGACACAGGCCAGGGCTGTTGATGTTTTCTGGGAAGATGCTACTCCACCCTAAACATTCCTAAGGGTAAAAGGGACTCTTCTCCCCATGTATGAAGAATAGGGCTCAGTTGAACAATCTTACCTAAGAGAATCAGAAGAGCAGCTACAAGTGCAGCACAGTGAGAGAAGTGCAGTTCAACCAAAATCTGGTAGGCTAAAGGCACACAGAAAGCACCAGCCAGGGCTGGCAGGAGTCGCAGGGACCACACAGGAACATTCATGCTGTATTCTGAAACAGAAAACAGGAAACACTGATCCACCAATCTGGAGACTCAACTGCAGAGAGGACAGACCAATACAGAATTTGCTGATTGTTAGAGGAATCTAACTCCTACTTGCATTGATTTGTCCATATTCTATTTCTTAAACTGTTTAGCTGATTTACAAGGCCTGTGCTATGAATTCATAATGCTTTTAACTTGTGCTAGAGACCTGCAGAAGACTTATTTAAAAAGAGAAGTGAAGGTGTTGGAAAAGTGTTACTTCCACTAGACAGGCAAAAGGAATCTGTCAGTTGCTGAAATTCTGCTTATTCTCTCTGAAGAATGAGACAGTTAAAAACAACTCTTACCAGCTCCAATCCTGTTCCATAGGAAGTTTCCATCAAATCCTCCTAAGTAACCTACAACATAAACAAGAGAATTTCTAGTCTCAAAGCATGTATAAAACCTGGTGCTAAATTGGAAACCATTTCCCAAACACACAGCTTTTCCTTGCATGAAGGCCCTCTTTCCCAAAAGGGTCCTCTTTGATACTGCTCTGTCTGCAGCAACACTTGACAATGTGCAGAGGCACAAAGAATATAAATTGGGAACAAGGGATTCTCAGTGACAAAGTCAGATGTATATTTAATCCCTCCCTCCCTCCCATACAGACACTTTGATGTTGTGGTATCTCAGCTACAGAAAGGAACTGAGGCTATTTCTTGCACTAGCAGTTCTCATCTTACTTTCCTCTTTATCCAAAGGATTGGATAACAGTGAGGTGATGGATACATGGCTTCATCATCCCCTCCTTTACTCGTGAAACAGCCTCCTAACAATCCTAAACAAAGGAAAACCCAGTTCTCTCTACATCAGTCTCTCATTTGCCCTGTGCTTTCCCCCATAAGTGGATCTGATGATTCATTTCTAACCAGCACTTCTCTCTCCCACAGCAACAAGCAACAGGCACTTCCCAATCCCAGGAGACCCTACCTCCCAAGGCCAGCAGCATGTGGCCAAAGGGTGGGCCACTGTCATCCACAAAGAAGATCCTCTTCATGTAGAGTGAAACGAACTGGCCATAATAGACTTCATCAAAACTGAAACACCAGAGCCAGAAAAATGTCAAATCTAACAGCAATTTTCCTGCAAGGATACTCAGAAAGCAAACACCAACTTGTTGTGAGAAAGGTAAGAATGCAAGGGAGCACTGAGGCTTTGCCCCTTCTCCTCAGGGGGTTTTATTAGGGAAAGATTATCACTGCATTGGCATTGTTCAGCCTGGAAAAGAGAAGGCAACAGGGGTGGCCTAATTGTGGCCCCCTGGCATCTGAAGGGAGCCTTCAGGAAAAATGGGATGAGACTGTAACAGCCTGGAGTGGCAGGACAAGGGGGAATGGCTTCACACTGTCAGAGAGTGGGTTGAGATTAATTTTAGGAAATAATTCTTCCCTGTGAGGATGGTGAGGCCCTGGCACAGGTTCCGAAATAAGTTGTGGCTGCCCCTGGATCCCTGGAAGTGTCCAAGGCCAGGCTGGGGCACCTGGGATAGTGGAAGATGTCCCTGCCCATGGCAGGAGTCAGAATAAGATGAGCTTTAAGAACCCTTCTGACCCAAACCAGTCTGGGATTTTGTGATTCTATGATTTACAAAGGCTGACATCAGTCAAACTGTGCTCTTCTGCTCTTGCATTCTTGCTCACAAACATTTGAAAAACAAGTCTGTGTCATTCAGGTAGAAAATAAACTCATTACTCACACCACAGCCCGTGGATAGCAAAGCCCCCAGAGACGACTTATTAATCCCATCACAGTCAGTGCCACAAGGCTCACATTGATCTTTGCAGTGACCACAACTGGCTCCTTCAGAAATCCCAACATCTTGTCAAAGGTTTGTCTGAACCTACGAGAGCAGAAGAGAACAGCAGTCACCCTTTGGCTCACAGTGAGCTGAACACTCCCCAGAAAGCAACAAGCCTGATTTCTGCTACAAGCAGCTAATGGTGATTAATTTCCCAAAATTCTATTGCTTTTCATGTTTTTGTGTTTCTATTCTATCTATAGGACTAGTTGTAAAAATAACGTTACTGAACCGACACACTTTTCATTTGCCCTGCTTCTGCCTGCAGTAGTAAGCTAAAAACCTTGTTTATTCTTACACTGGTTCTGCAGAAACGTAGTACCTTAATTCTCCAACCTGTATTCTGCTTTGTGCAAAGCAAACCTCACAGCCCAAACTCTGATGCTACTGTGGACAACCCATGTGCTCAGGCACCAGATGACCTCACTAACTGAGAGTTCAGGCAGGTTTAAAAAAAACCCAAACAAGTTACTTGCAAAATAAGGTATTACTCTGGGAGTGGGAAACGGAGGGGAATTAGGAATGGGAACTGTGAATGGGGATGGGAATGTGGGGATGGGAACTGGGAATGGGGATGAAAATGGGAATGAGGATGGGAATGGAGACTGGGAATGGAAAACTGGGAATGGGGATGGGAAACGGAAAGGGAACTGGGAATGAGAATGGGAATGGAAAACTGGGAATGGAAAAGAGGGAATGAGAATGGGAATGGGGACTGGGAATGGGGATGGGACTCTGGGAACTCTGCGTTAGAAAGCTGGTTACTGGAGCACTTGTACAGGCGCTGTTTAAGCAGAAGTGCTAAAAGCTAGGTCAGAAAATAGCAGAGAATCAGTACTGTGCCTCCTCACCTCAACACTACAGAAAGTTACCAGAACAAATCCATCTGCGTGGCTTTGATCAGGAGACAACAAAGTGAGATGTGAGCACATCACCACCATCCAGAGCCGTGCCGCTGGCCTGGTTTCTCCCTGCCTACAAAACACAAGTGCTGCATGGAATAGAGGTTCACAGGAGCCCGTGGCACAGCTGTGCTCCCACCTGGGCTCTGTCAGCCCCTTGCAGGCCCTGCTGATCCCTGGGCAGGGATCCTCGGGCTCCTGCCCAGGGCACGCTCAAACCTCGGCCGGGCTCCGCACCCCCTGTGAGGGGGAGCAGGGCCAGCGTCCCCCACCCGCCCGGTTCCCCCTTTCAGCTCTCCCTCAGGGGGTCACTGATCCTCACCACCCGCACTGGATCCTCTTGGAGGGTTTTTGTGGGGCAGAGGAGCCCCAGCCTCCCTCAGCTGTACGGGGGTGAAGGGGCGAGTGGCCAGCGGCACCGCGGAGCCGGGACCGGGACCGGGAGCAGCACTAGGGCCGGGGTTAGAACCGGGACTAGGACCAGGGCCAGGACACGAGTGCCGGGAGCAGCACTAGGGCCGGGGTTAGAACCGGGACTAGGACCGGGGCCAGGACACGAGTGCCGGGAGCAGCACTAGGGCCGGGGTTAGAACCGGGACTAGGACCGGGGCCAGGACACGAGTGCCGGGAGTAGCACTAGGGCCGGGGTTAGAACCGGGACTAGGACCGGGGCCAGGACACGAGTGCCGGGAGCAGCACTAGGGCCGGGGTTAGAACCGGGACTAGGACCGGGGCCAGGACACCAGTGCCGGGAGCAGCACTAGGGCCGGGGTTAGAACCGGGACTAGGACCGGGGCCAGGACACCAGTGCCGGGAGCAGCAATAGGGCCTGGATTAGAACCGGGGCCGGGAGCAACAGTACCGGGAGCAGCACTACGACCAGAAATAGGACCGGGACCACCACTAGGGCCGGGATTAGGATGCGGACTAGGACCGGGGCCAGGAAGGACAGTGCCGGGACCAACACTATGATCGGGACTAGAATCGGGACTAGGACCTCGGCCAGGAAGAACAGTGCCAGAACCAGCACTAGGACTGGGACCAGCACTAGGATCGGGAACAGCACTAGGGCCAGGATTAGGATGCGGACTCGGACCGGGGCCAGCAGGAACAGTGCCGAGACCAGCATTAGGGCCAGATTTAGGATCAGCACTAGGACCGCGGGATATGGCGATCTAGGACTGGGATATGCCCAGGATCAGGACTAAGACCGGAACCAGGCTCAGGCTGGGACCGCGCCCAGGACCGGTACCCGCCGCCCCTCACGGCCCCTCCGGCGCCGCGCGCGCGGGGGGCGTGGCCTCGCCGCGCTCCACCCGCCCCTACCTGCGGTACCGGATGTGACGTCAGACGCACGCATCGGCACGTGGACCAAGGCAACCGGAAGTGTTGCCATGGCAACGCCCGGCCTCACCAACATGGCGGCTGCGAGGGACCCGCCAACACTCGGGCACACGGCCACAACCAGCGACCCGGCCGCTGGGGCTTTCTTGTTGTGTGTTTTTTTTTTTGTTTGTTTGTTTGGTGTTTTTTAAGTTTTTTTTTTTGGGGTTTTGGTGGTTTTTTGTTTGTTTTTTTTGCGTTTTGTTTTGGTTTGTTTTGTTTTTATTAACTAAAATAACCAGACAGTGGGACCAGGGGAATTTGAGAAAAGCATAATCTGCTTTATTTTTTTAATTTTTTTTTTTATTTAAATAAGGAGAATTCTTTCATATGGAAAGAGCTAATACAATCACATATTTGAAAGGAGAAACAATAGGTACTGAAACGAGGAGAAGGGCAATAAAGAAGTGTGCCGCAACTGGCCTGGTGATTCCGTGATTCGAATTCCGGTCCGAGTTAAGAGTTTCCAAAAAATATAAACAGGTTGCACGTTACACAATTATCCATCGTCTGCCCTTTCAAATATCTGGTCTACATGAAAAGACAAAGAGAGGAAAGGCCAAAAAAAATTTACTATACAGGTCATGAAGTTAAAAGCTTTAAGGAGGACAGTATCCCCTTGAGAAACAACAAATGCAATTTTTACAGAACCAGAGGGAGGATTCCAGCTAAGGACAATGCCTCGAGACATGCTAAAGGGTGAGCGCCTCACTGCTGCAGCTGTGATTCCTGGGGGACAGTCAAGGACATCTGGAGCAGCCAGAACAAGCCACTAAACCCAAGGGAGTGTCTATGGCCACTGGAAAAACTGGTGGTCTTTGCATTAAAATAAACAACAAGAATAGCTGGATTCTGAAGCAAAAAAGAGACAGCTAAATGCACCTTTTCTGTCCATGTGCCACAACTAAGCACGCTGGTGGCTGTCGTAAATTAAATTTTATTCACAAATAAAACTTTCTTACGAAGAAACTGGGTTGCTGAATAAAAAATAACCAGGAATTAAGCTGTGCTTAGCCAGCCTGGAGCAAAAGGAGATGCAACAGAAGGAGGTCCTGGCATGCAGGGGTGCTGGCTGCAACGTGAGAATACCCATCTATGAACACTCAGGAAGCACAGGGCAGCTCGTGGCTTTGCAGCATTCCTGCAAGGAAGGTGTTGATGGAGCGAGCGCCTCTGCGTGAGCACCACACACACAACGGGCAGCAAACACATCCAGAGGTGCTGCCACTGCACAGCTGGCACAGCCAGGAGCAAGCTATGGAACACCAACAGCAATGCCTGTGGCACTGGTGACTGTGCTGCTTCTGCTTGTCGTTTAAAATACACTGGAGTGCCTTTTTATGCCCTTTTTATTCTTCCAAGACATCAATGCTGATTTAAGAGTTAACAGCAGAAGTGGTGAGGGCAGCAGCGCTGACTGGAGCTGCTGGCCATGGCTCACTGTGCAACAGGGAACTGATCACACGGGTGCTTCAGACCCTCTGCTCACAAAGAGCAGCAGGGGCAGCCTCTGAACATTCCTGCTTCTTGCTGGAAAGATGGGATCCACCTTTCCCTCCCACTGCACCCTGCACCTTTCCCAGCAGGAGGGAATTTGGTAGCTGACTTCCAGTCAAAGCTAAAGCAACTCACAAAGGAATAAATCAGCAATAAATCAAGCCTTCAATATGCAGACAGCAAGCAGAAGGACCCTCTGTAACTGCATTGACACATTCTGTGCATCTCCATCCTCCTCTCCACACCGGATTTTTATCAGCATTCCAGCTCCCTTGGCTTTTCTGCTCCTTTGAGGATCTGAGGCGTTTCCTTTTGACTCCAGAGCACCACAAACTGCACTAACCTTGGACTAGCTTTAAACAAACAAACAAACAAGCAAAAATATATGCCAGAGAAGGATATTGCACCGTAGAAATTTGGGCTCTAAAACTGCTTTCCATCACACAAAACTCCACTAAGTGAGAGAGTCTTGCCAACTGCAGCTGACAGTCACGCAAAGTTGAGAAGTGGAATGAAGCTCACATGCATTTCTTGGCCTTTCCTGCACAGAATAATTCAGACATAATATATAAATAGAGCAGTGAAACAATTACTTTTTCACCTAGACCTACAACATCAAATACGTATAAATAAATTCTAGTGTTTTATTCTGTTGGGGGGAGGAGTGGAGGGATTAAAAGAGAAAGAAGGGTGACCTTTTTCAACAGGAAGTTTTGTAGTTCTGATGGCATGTACACCAGAGGGACTGCAGTAACTTGGATCTTGCAATAACCCAGTTTCTCCAACACGTTTGACCATTTTGAAGTCACACAGGTGGGAGGAAGGAGGTTAGTGTCTTTGTAAAGCTGAAGTAGTGTGTCTAGAGTAGGGAAGAGATGAGGAGGGCTCAGGTAAGTCTCTTTAGCCATTAGTTAGATTCTGGGCTTGTATTAGCTAGGGCCAGCTGGGCAGAAGGATAATAAAAAAAATCCCAAACAGACAATTCCACTGTTAATGGTATTTCAAGGGAGAAAATAGAAACAAGGGTGGGATGACTTACTGGAGGTACAATCTTTGGAAAACACTGGGAGCAGGACTAGCAGATGAGGATGCAAATCTGGGAGATGTCTGAAGGTTGGGGAAATATTTGTCACTAAATCTCAAACCCTGTACTTTAAGGAGGATGCTAGAGAGATGCTGGCACACTCTGCTCTGAAATTAAAATCCATAAAACCTAAGGAAAAAAGAGCTCTTATTTTTTCTTAAAGTACCATCCTATCCCTTTCCCTTCAGGTTCTCTGCCATGTTCTGTGGGGACACCTATGGAGAGGGGACATTACTATGCCTAAGTTAGTTTAGGTTTCTAAGCTCTTTAAAGCTACTGTATAAAAATCATATTTATGCCTAGCTTAAAACTTCAAATGCATCCTTACAAAGTTACAAAGGATCTTTTTCCAGACAGGGGAGGGGTGGGGGGGGAAAAAGCAAACGAAGAAACAAGAACACCTTTCAGATCCCTTCCCCAATACATTCTTTGTTCAAAATATCTTCTTTGGAACCACCACCAAATGACTTTCTGCCACCCAGAAGAGGCCGACACACAGCCCGTGAGCAAGCTACCATCTCCAGAAACAGTTCTGTCCCTCACTTCAGAGTGACCAGCCTACTTTACATTTTGCAAGAGCTAAACAACAAAAACCAAGTTAGCTGAAAGTAGTTTTTACTTTAGACTACCATCAGGTGAAGGACTCCAAGCCCTTTCAGGAACTTTTAAGTCCGTCCTAAAAAATCTACGTACACACACACACACACACACGCACACGCACGCTCACAAAAACCAAAACCAAACAGCCAAAGAAATAAAACCCAACCTCTCCCACTGGGATCTTCCTTGTGTAGATCATCAAATACTGGAGAGGAGTGGTGAGGTGACGATGCTGTACACACACTATATGCAACTGCACCAGAGTAAAGAACCCTTTGCTGTTCACCTGGGGAAGGAGAGGAGAAGGATGATTCCCAACTGCCTCTGTAACCATGCACTTCCAACCTAAAACAGGAGGTTCCAAGTGTGCCTTGCAGAGGGGCTCCCTTACCAACGTATTACTATGCAAATTTTACAAAAGGCCATGGAATAGAGGAATAGAAAGCAAGACTCAGGGAAAAGAGCAAAGCTTAGGAGAGCAGCCCCGAGGGATGAACACAATATAGGACAAGTCTCAGGAGACACGAAGAATTCCAGCAGCCAAGGCAGGGAGCATGAGAGAGCATCACAACTACAAAAAGTAGTCCATACAGACCCGTTGGCTCTAGCCAACTCTTCTGACCCACGTGCTGTGAGAATTTTTTTTTTTTCCTAACAAACATTACACTTTGTAAATCTATGATTTACATTTTGGCGTGTGTTTTGCAGTCGCTAAAAAAATCCAAAACGCACAAAAAGGAAAAAATTAAACACCTAGATCTGTATGCGCTTGCAACAGAAATCTGGTGGTTTGGGTTTTTTTCCTTAAAATGAAAATGCTAAATTTTGTTGTGCACCGAGCACCCCGAAGCTGTGTGGAAGTGGTGCAAGTTTCAGGATTTATGCACTGATGTACTATGTGTCTTTAGTACACATTTCTTCCTACTGCAAGCACTGCTTCTATCTTAAAACAAAAATACTGAAAAATTAACAAATGTTGTATCTGTCCTGTTTTTTTTAATCGAAGTCTGAAAGACTAAATCATCTGAGGAAATACACCCAAACAAACTCGAACTCTCAATATAGCACAGAACCATATACAAAACTAAGCAGAGTTTTGTCAGAACATCATTTTAACTGAAGGGAATTCTCTTCTGAAAGGAATGAGGAAAGCAGAAAGAAGGGGGAGAATGAGAGAACATATAAAAGTTCTGCTATAAACAAAGATACAGCTTTTTTTGTAAAAACCTCAGCTGCCTTTAAAATGAAAAACCTCAAACTAAACCCCTCTCCCCCAGTTGCCACTCTGCTGAGACAGAAGCAGGGAAGGAGAAGGACGGGCTTTGCCAAGTGAGCAATCACAGCTACCTGTGGATGGGGCATGGGGAGGGGGAAATAAAAAAAAAAATGGCTAAAGCCACTTAAAAGTCACATGATTGGTTTGTTTTAAAGCAAGCAGGTCAATGTCATATCCACTGTTTCAAACTGCTTTGTTGGGAGAGGGGCTTGAATGATGTTGCTGTAGTCAGTCAGTGTGGGGTGGGGATAGATCTGGTGAGATTTTCAGGAGATCCAGTGGGGTCCAGTCTAAGCTGTGGTGCCTCTCAGGCAGCAGGACCAGCCAGGCATCAGAGGTGCTCCTAGGCCTTGCTCTCCTCCACTTTGACTGCCTGAGGTTTGATTGCTCCTGTGCGCACTGGCTTCATCTGGTTTGTGGAGGTTGTTTCTTGCAGCTTCACTGCTCCCAGACTGGCTTTGTTATCATCCACCCGCTGCTTTGCCTTTTGACACAAAAACCAAAGCATTAGCTAGGACAGACACCTCTAGGCAGGCAGAACAAGCAAACTGTGACCACCGTTCATGCAGGACATTGAATTTGCTCCTCTAACACCTCACATTTAAGGATCTCAGTGTATCACGTATTTGGCAATCCAAGTAACTTAGAAAAACTCCACAGCAGAACTTAGTAGAAATTAGTAGAACTAATTTCTCCTGACTTTCAAATCATACAGAATTACTCCTGGACTTGGTAAAACACCCACATACCCAGGGGAAAACACTAACTCTCACATGGAGCTTCAGTACACAGGCCTTTCTGCCTCTGCAGCCCAAGGCCAAGAACAACAGTGTAGAAGAGCAGGTATTTTTGGGCTGTACAAAGACCTCAGGTACACTACCTGCTGTACGTAGTGTCCTTGCACAGAGCCCATGCTCACTGCTGGTCCCGACGGCTTCCCGCTGGGGCTGGCAGAGCTAGGCCTGGAAATCGAAGAGTCGACAACATTCATGGAGTAAATTCTACAATGGAATGAGAGCCTTATTCATGTGTGAAAGAAAAAAAGACAGCAAAGCAGCAACAGACAAGGCACAAGTCTGTGCTGTGCAGATCAGTGAGCTCCACAATGCAAATGACAACACACGGGTCGGTTAGGAGAAAAAAATAAGTTTCCCAAAAGCCTTAATGACCTGATATGTCTAGAATGAGCACTCCCATCTTCAAGACCATAAATATTTATTCAACGATCATCAGATTTCCCACCTTCACAAGGAACAAAAGCACACACCAATTCCAACCTGTCTCTGAGATTCAGTGAACAAGTAACTTCATGCACCTCCCACAAAGTACCAGGACAGATGCACACACTGGCCCACGCCCAGCATGAAAGAATGACCATGCATTTAGACACAAGTACTTGGACTGCAGTGAGCACGTTCTGGACATGAAAACCCAGGTGGATCTCGTGCAGGGATGATGGGTGTTTCTCTCCCATCTTAAGGAGCCCAAGTTGTGTGAAGGTCTCACCTGTACGTGTGTGGGGATGGTACTGACCCTCCGGAGGACATGCTCTGTTTACCATCGGAGAAATGAAACCCTTTCATTTCCATCTGGGAGGACTACAGAGGAAAATGAGTGAGAGAGAGTATCATCTTTGCATTCACAAATCACTCATTACTTCATATAAACACTTAAGCCAAATGTTTGCCCTTCTCCCCATCATGCCCATTTAAAAGAAGAAATATTTTTCAGGTGAAGAAAGTGAGGCTTGTAAGTGAAATAATCTGTTGGTATTAAAGCACCAAGCCAGCAGCACAAGCAAATACAGAACCTGGCAGTTAACTGCTGTGCTCTCTCTCCCCTATAATAAGACAAACTTATGATATGAATCCATCAAACCAGACATGACATTAATATACCTACTCCAATGGACAAGCTTCACAACAGAGTGAAATATCTGGGCAGTATTCCAACTGTGTCTGGAGCTCACCACCCCTCAAGCACTCTGGGGAAACCTGTGTAAACATGTAATAAAACTGGAGACTCCAAACTGGATCAAGGCAGGATGTGGCTCCCTGGAAACAGAATGACGACCAGCAGCAAAACCTGAAAACTGCTGGCTCGCACTTTGGAGATGAGGGGAAAAGGGTTCCTTCATTTTAACAGCAATCCTTGGCTTGGATATTTAAGGATCCCAAACAAGCCACTCTCCCCTTTAAAAAGCAAGGAGTAAAACTTCAACGCAGGAGGGGTTACTGAATGCCATGAGCAGCACCAGGAGTTAATCCTTACCTCCCTGCTGGCAGCAAGAACAGAAGGCTGGGATCCAGGAGGGAGGATTCTTCGGGGAGCTCCTACAGGCAGGTTTTGCCCCTGAGGAAGCTGGATGGACTGTGGCAGAAGCAGGGGCTGCTGGCCAGAGCCGTAGCGGGGCAGAGGCAGCTGGGAGCCAGGCACAGGCATTGTCAGCTGTGTGACAAGGACATGTAGTTACCTTAACGGCAGTAACAGTCTTGTGTTTGACATGCTGCCTCCCAATACCCTGAAAGCACAGCCTTGCCAAAGGGAAGCTCCCAAACAGCGCAGTCTGGCACAGAATAAAGGCAAATGACTGTAACAGAGGGACTTTCACATGGAAATGGATGTTCTGGCAGGGCTGCCAACACCCTTATCAGCTGCGTTTTTAACATGCCATCAAGTTAACCTAACTGCCCTTAGATGGGGGCTGTCCTCCATTCCTAGAGCCCAGTTTTCCAGTCTTCCTCATGATCACTTCATGGGTCTTTTTTTCCTTTCATACAACGTCAGTGTCAGTGCAGTGTCAAGTGCTTTGTTTTCACGTTTGAAAATCTCCTACACTCTTGCACCAAAACATTCTGAGGATTGGACCTCCAGAGAAAGGGATGGGGACTTAGGCTCCATGTTTCACAGTGAGCTTCAAACCAATGATGGACATAACTAAGAGCAATTACAAAAAAATACTGTAGCTTGGGGCTGAGGCACCTCCTGTTCCCCCAGATTTTCTCACAATTGCTGGATTTGGGAGGTTCTATCAACATTTTAGAATAAATAAATAAACCGATCTAAGGCTGGCAACAGAAAACAAGTTACTCGCTTATGATGGATAAAGCATTTCTTCAAATATTTAGTTTGCCAGTGTTCTCTGTATTTTCCTCACCTAAGGTTACTTTCAGGATTAACTCTTTACGTCAGTCACAACATAAAAATCCCTCTGAAACAAAAAATAAACCTTAACAAGTTGCACAAGATAAACGTAAGATGAGTTTAATAAAATTATCAAATTTCTCCAGAGAATCAGAGCACATGCCCACAAACACAGCTATGGTCACAGTAGAATTCAATGTTTTTATGTGAACCATGCTTTATTAAAACATTTTCACACATTGAAATTCCTGTTAGGATTCTGCCAAACAGATCAGCTGAAGTTGTAAATAAGACTTGGACGACAAATGAACTGAGAAGACGGATGGATGAGCCTTTAATACAAGTTCCTAGTTGCCCTGGAAGCTGAGGTGATGGGAGAGACGATTGGGATTTGGCTCTCAGAAGAGGTGCTTTTAGGACAACCATTGCATTCATGGCCTCCTATGCATGCAGCACTGGAAGGTCTGACTTCCAAGTGACAAAATGACGTCTCAGCAGGGACAGACAAGGTATGAGCAACCATCTCATTAAATAAGGTGCTGCATATGTGAAACCATGGTTCACAGAACAGTGTCTCGGGGAAATCTTCCGCCTCTTTACAAAGAGTTTAGTTCAGACAGACATGTTACAACCCATCCTCAGAAACAAGTGGCTGTGAATAAGCCTGGACCAAAGGAGTGGCTCGCCAGTCCTGCTCCTAACCTGTGTGAGCTGAGAGTCCATCATCTGGGAGGCTCCCATACCAGCCTGGTTTATTTGCCCCTCATAAACCAGTGCCTGGCTTCCGTTCATGGGCTGATAGGGGGACCCAGACTGGGTTTTCACCACCTCCAAGGGCTGCATGCCTGGGAAGGCGGAATATGGAGGTTTCAGAGCTGTGCCTCCTGTCAGGACCATGGTGCTGGGCTGGGACAGACTGGGGTGCATGTACACCTGAGACCTGCAGGAAAAAAACATGCTTCAGTCATGATGCACAAAACCTTTGGAGACTGTACAAACACACCCTGCCAAACTGTATTTGGCCTGCCATCAGTTCTCAGGCAACTAAACTGACAGCTTAGAAATAAGCTGTGATGCCACTTTCCATTTTAGTTACCAGGATTTTTTTACTTCCACTCTTAAGCTTTTACAACCACGTCCCTGTGTTGCCAAACTGAACAACATTGTGTAGTATCTAATATTTATGTTTCAATTTCCCACACAACAACTTGTGGATTAGCAGTGAAGGGAAGGTTCAGGTTACCTAAAGTCTGCAGGAATTTTGCAAAGCAGGAAAAAAACAGGAGTTAAAGATTCCAACAGCTCTAGCAAATAAGAAGGGTTTTTTTACACCTCAGTGTTTAGGCTTTTGAAGCACTAACTCAGATTTTTCAGTCTCATGCTCCCTACACTGGCACTGTTATAAGGGGAAGGAAACAGCATTTGAACAAAGAGGAAAGTGAAGATGAGTGTGGGGTATCTGACCACTGTACACAGACATGAAGAACATTAAGAAAGCAAGCCACAAGGAAAGGAAAACAGGAAGCATTTACCTGAAGGGCTGTATGGAGCTGTACATCTCCTGGGACTGGGAAACCGGCAGACCACCCCTCAGTCCAAGCTGAGCTTGGGCCTGTAAGGATGTGTGGAGGGAAATGGGAATCTGTTGAGCAGCAGCAGCCTGCAGAAGAAAGTGAGTATGACTGAGAGGTACAAGAGGAGTCAGAAACTCTCCAGGGCTGTTAAAAACCCATCAGTTTCCAGCATGAGTCAATCTGCAGTGACAATTACCTACACTGGACCTTTGGCCAGCCCTGCATCGTTCCCCAGATCAGCAGCACTGCCAGGGAAGACACTGCCCAGGCACCCAGAGGTTGATGCCTACAAGAGGCATTTGATGAACATGAGGGAACCAACATGCTCTTCACATAAAAGCAGGCAGTGACAATCCCAGCTCTCACCTGCCTGTACTCCACCTTGAAAGAGCTCTCTCCAGCCCTATCAACATCTTATTTACTAGTGAAGTTACTCATTATTATTGACTGGCTGGGGAATTCACTGAAAGTCACTTCCATCTCACTCAGGCCTCAGCATCTGCTTCAGTTAAAACCAGTCCAAGGGCACTGGTACAGAAGAGGAAGAGCTCCTAAATTCCCTCCCTTCAGTTCCACTAACCCCTGACACCCACTGGGAAGAAGCATTCAAGGAACCTAAAGGGAGACTGGGCTATGAAAGTGAAAAATTACTCATTGTTTCTTAAATGCCACCATGAAGAATCCTTGAAATACTTGGAAGCTGTACTGCTCCCTTACCTGTTGGTAGCTTTGCTGCTGAGGTATTGTCTGAGGGACCAGGCGGGGCTGACTTGCAAACACATGGCCATCCAGATACAGGGGTGGAATATGGTTACCTGGACATCAGAAAAGGCAGGCTGTAAATTCAAGGTACAGGGAAGATACAGGCACAGTAGACTGCAGAGATCTGCAGGTCAATACTATTTCCTACCTTTCAGCAATTTAACAAAAACATAGTACCCATTCAGAAGAGTCAGTAAAGCTCCTAAATCCACATACCAACATCAGCAGTAGTAGGATTGCTAAGAATTAATCATACCTTCCTGTCAGAGGCTCAATGTAAACCCAGGTTTCCCACCTCCACAAAAGAGTCAGACACTAGCAGCTCAGAAGCTGGTAACCTGTACGCTGATCTAAATGCCAGAAACCTGCTCTGCAATCATCTCATCTTTACAGCTAACACAGACAGAAAGAGCCAATACAGCATTTAAGACCTTGACACATGAGATCTAAAAGCCATATTCACCCCTAGAGTGGGACCAACTAGTAACTGCTGTGCCACTCCTGTGCTTTTGTGCAGATATGAACCACAGAATTTAAGCAGGAAGATTAGGGTGGTTAGGAAGGAAATCACCTGACTTGGAACAATCTGTTTATCAAAGGGAAGCTAATAACAGTCACTACACATGTCACTCTGTTCCTGAACTGAGACATGAGAAAGACAGTGCATACATGAGAACTCCTTTGGGACCCAGGAGTCATCCTATGGAGAGAATCCTGGTACATTTCCTCTTTCCAGATACTCTCCCTAATTACACACACTAACATAACTGAGTTAAGCTTTTCCTTTAACTAAAATACAGCAACACCTTCCCCCTCCCAGACTTCTGTGAGCTATAAAAGCCAGTTGTCGTTTTGCTAAAAGCAAAGGGTGCTCAGAACCTGTGACTTCACAGGCAAAACAAGCAGAGGAATGGCTGATAATGATATTGGGACTGTTGAAGCCTCTCAGCCAGAGGTCTCCTCCCTTCTATTCTACTGGGCACACAGTAAAGGGTAAACAAGATCTATTGAGACATCAGAGAGAGACTCGCCACTACACAGGGAGCACTGTCTTAGTATTAAACTTTCACCAGTCACATTCTTCAAAGTGTGGATACAGTCCCTCTTTCTGTCTTGTCTGAGTTGTTAAGGATCTGTCAAATATCAGCCAGTTACTCTACACAGAAGCTCTTCTCACCATGCTCTCATCTACCAGAACCAGAGCATGACTCTCAGATCAGACACAGCAAATGCTGCTGCAGTTTGCAGGTACCTGGAATAGATGCAGAAGGTGCTACAGAGGCAACAGGCATAGGAGGCATAGAAACTCCACCAAAAGAGCTGTAGCTGACACCGTTGGAAGCTCCAACACTGGAAGGAGGCTGGATGCCTGAGCCTGCACCTCCTGGGGAGTTCTGTTCTGGTAAACTCGGAGAGTTTTCCCAAGCTTTACGAGCAGACTCCATCTATGGAAACAAAGAACAATAACTACAGACAGTTCAAATGGGGAGGACATTACCAAAGCCTACAGTTGCTCATCTGTGTCCTATGAGCTCAAACTCCTTGCATTCTAGGCATAGTGGAAAGCTTACCCATCTGAGGTCAGGGGGTTCTACAACAATTTCTAATGGACAAAAATCCTTCACGAACACTCAAATCCCTTGGTATTTGCTGAACTTCTTGGGTTTGGGATGGAGGTGGTTTTTGGTTTGGTTTATTCGGTTCTCTTGTTGTTCTTGTTTGTACACTTCGGTGGGTTTTGTTTGTTTTTTCCCTCTCTTTACACCACCAGGCTCCCCAGGATCCCTGAGCAGCCACGTTACCCAGTGTGAAACAGAAAAGCTCTGTTGCACTTGGTTTTACAACTGGCAAGGACTTCCTGCATTCAGGACTTAAAACACACACCCCTACACTCATGTTGAATAGCACATATGCACAACTTTTACAAAAGCTAATTAAAGTTTAGCAATACCTAACAAAAAATACTCTGGGAAAGATCTCCCCACCCTCAGTACTCTGCCCACAGAGACATGGCATCCACACACCTGCAGCTTCCTTACCTTAAGAGTAAGGTCTGCAGTGGGGAAGGACATGGGGTTCAGGCCAATGCAGCGCTGGAGGTGATGATCCCTTCGCAGGATGGGAATGGACTGTGTTAACCCTGCCTGAGGGGAGAGTCATAAAGGTGAATATTTGTGAGCTTTTAGGAGAAAGGTATGAGCCACTAAGGTGACAGAGATTCAGCTGGGCAGATCCAGTAAGTGCACATCAAAGAATTCAGTCCCCAAGGGTACTGCAGGAGCAAAGTACCACGTTCAACTGGGGTTCATTCTGCTCTTGCAATAGAAGAAGCTTTGGTTATGTGCAAAGACACCCCTCTATGCTGAACTATACCAGCTTCCACTTCAACATCAGTTTGATCCAGTAGCTTCCATTTGCAGAAGAGTTCTCCTTCCTGTCCCATATTTAGAAACTACCTAAATTTCAGACAAAACCTGTTTCTGAAAAGAAACACCCTATAAGACAAATCTCCAAAATCAAAACCAGACAGCCTACAAACCTGAAGACATTTAGTTCAAAAGCAGCTTTGTGCATGTCTCACATTGCTGTCTACAGCTGAGCTACCAGCTGGGCTTTTAGTGTGCTCACTCTTTCACATAGAATAATGAAATACCCACATGGCTGGAATAAGCTGGAAAACTAAAAAAGGTCTGACCACCATGTTACAGTTCTATGCCTTGCTATGGCATGTGAAAACTTCTGAGGAAGCTGGGCAGTCTGGGTCTAAACATGCCACCAACTTCATCATGGCCATGTCCAACACTTGTGTGGCTCAGGGGAAGAGACTGCTCATCTCAGAGATGGCTTTACACAGGTCACAATGATGATGAAGCTGCTGTCTACATCACTTCTGCGTTTGTGACATTAATTTACCAAGGTATCTTGAGATTTCCATTTTGGATTTCAGTGACATGTGCTGCCTAAGCATGAAATACGAAGTCAGATGCAGACATGCTTGCTCTCTTTGGAAGCATCTAAGGAGTACCTCCAATGAATCAATGTCAAAAGAAAAAAAAAAATACTTACATTACTGGCCAAGGCATCCTGCAATTTGGTGACAGGGTTAGCTGCAGTGCCAGAGGCAGAACCAGGTGGCAAGCTGAAGTCAGAGTCCTGAAAAGTCAAAACACATAAAATTCAAATCCAGGTCCATGGGCCAACCCTTTGCTTTTCATGGTTAATGATTCTAGCCTGAATTATGACACTACAAACTAAAGACTGATCTCCAGTAAGCCTTGCTGGAAACAGAAAACAATTCTCAGCACTCAGCAGCAGGCAACCCCCAGAGGCACACAAAAGCTTGGCCGTGATTTTGTCCCTCACCTCTCTTACCACCCCAGCTGTTCCTTGGGACACTATTTCCAAGTGGATACTAAATGTTTGCCAGGACATCCTGAGTGCCTAGTCTGTGTCAATAATGAAATCTAAGGCAAACCTACAGCTGGAAGCTTCCTCTAAATAATCCTTCTGCCTCAAACCACTTTTCATGCCTCAACAAGATCAAATCACCAAGAAGATAAAATTAAATTCAATCCTCACTTTAGGATTTACTCCAAATTCAATGGGTGGCACAGGAAGTACAGAATCCACGTGAATTTCCACCCCATTAACAGGGGGAATATTCCCTTCCAGCCGTTCCGTTCCCTCCGAACCCTTTCTGTTTTTCAGGGAGCGTTCGTTGCCGATTGGTCCGGGCTTGTGTTCCTTGTTCTGTCCTGAGCCTTGATCTGAATCCTTAACAGGAAAGCAGAGAGGCTGAGACACAAAGACCGAATAACCCAACCTCAAGCCTTAAAAATGCTATCAAGAACAACACAACCACTTCACAACGTCTCTCACTCTGCGCTCTGGCTTGGCTGCGAATCCAGATTACCTTTTTATCAGTTTGCTTCTGCACTTGCTCCTTCTGGCAGTCAGGCTTTGGGTCCACCAGGCCAGCCCCATTCATCTCCTCTGGTTTGAGGGTGCCATATGGAGAACTGCGCTGAGAGGAGGTCGCGGAGGATTCCCGAGACTCCGCGCTCAAGTCAATGCCACTATCCCCCTGGCTGCCTTTAAATCCCTGCTATGCAAAGCACGAAATGTGTTAAAGCCCCGGACTCAGACCCAGCACCACCGAGGAAAAAACATCCCAGAAAACAGCAAGACCACGTCCCTTTTTCAAATCACCATCCTGGTTAACTGCAAAGGAGTTGGGCCTGACCTGCAGCACCCCTTGGCCGCTCACTCAGCTCCACACAGCCCTGAGACAGGTGAACTGATGCACCAACCAGACCATGGCTTCAGCATAAGGAGATGTGTCCCACAGAACAACTAGGCTGAGACTGCCAGACTCACTTCACATGTGACACAAACCAAATCTTGAACTCTTGGTCTCCAGAGGTGAAGTGTTCAGGAACTCTGCCCTCCCTGCATTAAGGCTACAGCTACATGCTGCTCACAGGCACAAGGCACAAACAGGACCTAAGGGATTCCACCCTCCTCGACCACAGTGTGCACCCAGTGATGAGCATAACCCTGGAATAGCTCTATCACACAGATACTCCAGATTTATACCCACACACAACACCAAGCAGTGCTTGGCTCTTTAGGTCAAGATCTGAACAGTGTCAAGCTCAAATTAAAACTGCAAAGAGACAGTTTAAAATGGCACAAGCAGAGCTGAGAGTTGCTAAGCACAGATGGAGCAATGAGAAGCATAAAAGCCACCTGAATTACTACTTAATACACACAATACCTTGAAGGGCACCTTAGGAGCCACTTACCTCAGTGCTGGACTCGGTACCATTAAAGGTATTTACAGGCTTGCTCCAGGAATCACTGCCAGGAGACTGAACGGAAAGTGCTGGAAGAGAACAGAGGGAAAGGTCCAGCTGTTTGAAACACAGCTACGAGCACACTCCACACACATTACACCATCAACCTTCTATTTCTAGACATAAGAAAGGGTATTTTCACCATCTCAGAACCTTAAGCATTGCCCAGACACCTGAGACATGATGCAGCAAAGAATCCAGGGTATGAGGACTGACAGTAGAGAACAGGGAGGAGATTTTTAGGGAACATAACAGGAGAAAGACAGGTCAGAGAGAAACAAGGGAGGCACCAGCTGCTCAGGACTAGAGATGAGAAAATGTAGGAAAGCAAAATAAGAAAAAAGTCTCAAGTAGGTCCAGCCCAGGCAGCTATAAAATGCTGTATAGTAGGATCTTGATGTGAAACAAAGACCCAAGAAGCAGATCAGGAGACTGACATGGCCAGCAACAGGAGCAGGATGGCTGAACAGTAGAGCTTAGAACAAAGGCTACTCCACATGTCAGCCAGCCCACCTCCCCCCACCACTCCCAGCATCACACAGGAGAGGGTTGTCTCCTCTGAACCATGGACCCCATCCTTGCTGCACACCCCAGAGGACTTCAGCTCTGTGAAACCCTTTGGAACGAACAGACCCAAGCCTACCTGGGCTGTTGCTCTCCCAGATCTCTGTGCCCAGGCTGTTTCCAGACACCGCTACATCACCCTGCTCCAAGCACAGGCCGTTCTGCTTCTTGGCAAACCGCGGTGGAATGCGCGACTGAAGGACGCGGGCCTTGGCTGGTGCCTGTGACAGGAAAGGCACAGGTGTCAGACTGGGAGGTTCCCCCAGTCTAACAGGGCTGGAAAGAGCTGCCTTTTGCACTGTGAGGTTTTCTTCTGGCGACAACACAGTCAGAGTGCAAAGTCATCCACTGCTCCTGTTGCCCAATATCCCACTAACTACAGCCAGCAGCTGGCTTAGAGAGCTAAGCTGCTTTGGATGAAGACCACTCTAGAAACTTAATTCCCAATTAACAATTCTGCTGCAAGCCAAGAACAGTCAGAAACCAAACTCTCCTTTTCAGACCAGAGGCCCCAAATATGTTTCTGGGGCCCAATACAGGATCTGTACTACTTTGTCACTGTCAACTGTATGTTTTTCTGTTCATACAAACACTTTCTGGGGCCCCGTTTCTCTGACTGCAATCCAAACTATGCAACAGGTCCAACTTTTCTGCCTCCCATTCCTCACCTGAGCAGCCTGTTCCTTTTTCCTTCGCTCCTCTTCCAGCAAACGACGCTGCTTTTTAGTAAGAACCTCAATGAAGCCTTCCCCTGCCATGGAACCAACTTCATTCTCTTCTGCTGTGTTCGACACCCGATTATCAATGATGGTACCTGAACAAAGCACACAGAGAGAATACAGTGCACATGTGTGTGCATATAAAGCTTTATAATTGAAATAATTTAAACAGTGCACTCCAAAGAGGATCCATGCCACAATAAGTTCACCTAGCAACACAGCAGCTACTTTTAGAAAATTAAAATAATGTAATCTGCTGACATCTACCAGCCACTTTATCTTGCAGGACTTTGCTGTCTCCTCTGTTTCAGGATGAGCACACTTCAGCTGGAGGAGCTATATGGTAACTCAGGTAATTCTCTTTTCAGGGATACTAATTCCTTGCCTCCCTGCCATTAGCTCAGCCTCAAATTCCCCACTCTGGATCCTCTCTCAACTTCCTTCACACAACATAAATTTCAAGCCTAAAATACATTAGCATCATAGAGAGAAATAAAGAAATATTCTCCCTAAACACAAACTTTATATAGAAGAAACATCAGAGACACTGTCTTAATAGGCTGAAAAGTTTGTGTTTAAATTTTAACAATCTATTTAGATACACAAGAATTTTCTCGTTTCTGTAGATAAATGTAAAGAAAGTCCCTAACCTGATACAAAAATTACACTGGATTGAATCAGTCTGGCTTTAATCAGTCAGCCATAATATGTTATCCTCTTCAAAGAAACAAATGAATTAAGATACTCACTTCCATAACTCAGTTCGAACTGTGACAAGGCCTCTCCCTTCTCACTTGCTCTTTGTGCAGTGGATTTGTGCTCCTTCTCTGGCTTTTTACCCGGCCCCTCAGCACTCTCTGAGTTCACATGGGAGGCCCTGTCCAAGCTATAAATGGAGTGGCTGCTCCCACCATTGGTGTTGCCAAGGCCTCCTCCTTCTTCTGGAGACCTACACAGAAAGAGGGGAAAGCATTTAGTTTTGTCAGTAGAATGCGAACAGAAGTGACAAGAAGATTACTAGATCCACTCCTTCAACATAAGCATATACCACAGATCAGAAAACAACTTCACCTTTTGCTCTTCATCAGGGTGCCATTCTGCTGGCTCTCATATCTGGAAGCTGCTCCCACACCGCTCCTGACAGACTGCTCTGCAAACCCTGCCGGCTCAGCTTTGCGGCTCTGCCTGTCCACCAGCGGCCTCTGGCTCGAGAAGCTCCTCTTTGCCAGTTCCCTCTTCTCTCCCAGGCTCCCAGTGCTGAGGCCACCCTCCAGCTGGCCCTCGCTCTCTGGAGCTCCATCTCTTCTCTCCCGCCGCTCGCTGAAGTCACTGCTCTCAGACGCTGTCTCCCACTCCTCATTGGCGTGGTCCGAAGAGTTCTGGTAGGACAGCTCAGGAGAGCGTCTGCCCGAGATGCTGCTCTTCTCTGCAGTGCCCAGTTTGGGTCTGCCTGGCCACTGGCTGGGCAGCAGATTAGGGCCTCCCTCCTCGGGGTTCCACTGCCCGACTGATTCTCTCTCCTGCCTGAGGCGCCTGAACCGTGGGGGCTTGTCCTGGCGGGGAGGACGCCGCCTCCTGAAGGGCCTGTTCTCTATGTTCTCCTGATCTGCTGAGTAATCCTCCTGGAAAAAGTGCCTTTTGTCATCCAGATGACTCTCATCAAAAACCCGGCTGGAGAAAGAATCTGTGTGTTTGTAAGAATCCTGAAGGTAGTCCCTGTCAGACTGCTGCCTGCTCCCAAAAGTGTCTGATGGAGACGTGTGGCTGTACTCTTGCCACCCTCCTCCCCCACTCCTGCTTTGCCACTGGGTAGGCTCCTTACCCATGAACCCCCTTCGCCCATAGCCAGAGTTGCTCAGTCTTGGTGGCAGTGATCTCCCAAAGGCTCTTGGAGCCCTCATCTTAGGATCCAGGCTATTGTGATCATCTGAATAGATTTTGTTGGACCTCCAAGACTCTTTGAAGTCTCCCTTTTTCAAATCACTGTCATCCCTGTCCAGCACAGAGCCTTCATTGCTGTTCTCAGAGCCCCTCTGCCGGCGACGCTTGGGGAGCTCCTCGTACTCTGACCCTTCGCTGTGTGTCTCGCTGGCAATCCGGCGCCTTGGTTTGCCTCTGGGGAAGTCCTCTGGCTGGTTGAACTCCCGGAGCCCTCGGCCCCGGCTGCTCCTCTGCGTGTTGTTGTAGACCCCCCTGCTGCTCACAACCGTGCCTCGGCCTCTGAAAGTGAACTCTCTGAAGCCTCTGCCTCGCCCACGCCCTTGACCTCTCCCACCAAAGGCTTGCTCCTCATCAATGAAGATCCAGTTGTTTCTTTTTGTGGGAGGGAGATCGCTGCTTTCTCTGGATAGCTTGTTCTCCCAGGTTCTTTCTGGCTTCTCTTCTTCCTCCTCGTCCTCTTCTTCCTCTTGAGATTTCTCAGCCTCTCGTGCAAGGCTCGTTTGGGAAGAACCTTTGTCATCCAGCAGGTAACGCGTTGAATTCAGCAAGGCAGCAGAGTCATCTGACTCATTTTCTACCTTCTGAACAGCTGCCTTCTCCTTCAGCGGGCGTGAGCTGTCCTCTCCCTCCAGTTTAACCTTCTCCATCTCCTTCTCCTTTTCTTCTACCTTGAGGGCTTTCAGGACTGGTTTTTTAATGGGGCCCGACCGCCGTGTTCTCCCCATTTGCTCCTGGGGCTGCCCACTGGTGTTGCGGCTCTCAGGAGCCCACTCTGCTGTCTCTTCAGTGGCCTGCTTGGTATTGGCTCCTTCTTTCTTCCAGGGGTCAGCACTGAAAGACTGCTCCTCCCGGGGTCCTTCTTCAGCAACTTCTCCTGCTGTCTCCGCGGGTTTCTGATGGTGGCTGATATCCCAACCATTATATTCAGGCTTCTTCTCTGCTTGGATAAAATCAGGCTCCAGGGGTGAACACCTCAGGTTCGCATGGCGGCTGCCAGCAGGACAGGCTTCCTGCAAACTCTCCTGGTGCTGGAACAAGAGATCCTGGCCTATCCTCTGAGAAGACAGGCAGCTGTCAAAGTCTGCTTGGGCCTTCTTGTCAAAAGCATTCAAATATTCCTCCCCTCTCTCCTCAAAGAGATCTCGCTGAGAGCTCAGACTCTCCTGCCTTCCAGAAGCAGAGTAACTTTCATTCCTGAGAAGAAAACAAACAACAAACAAAGGTAAGTCAGGTAATGCAGAGCACATCTCCAAGGGCCCAGGCTGGATACAAGAGGTGAAAAAGAAATAAACTGAGGCTTGTGCTAAATCATGAGGCAATTACCCAATAAATACAAAAATGCTGGCCAGACCTGCTGTGGCCCCAGGCTGTAGTGCTAGGTTTGTTGAACCAATGCATAATAAAGAAAACAGCTCCTATGATGGGCAGCAAACTTAAGAAATGAAGGGAGATTTAACCCCCAATGATGTGGAGATCTGAAAACAAAGAATTACTTTTAGAATGTCTAAAGAAAGTAGGATAAGCAATAATCAGAATTATTGACTCATGGCTTTTTATACCTTCCCATGTAGGTGACAAGCCTGCCCTCTCCCTCCAAACAGGCTCCAAGCTGGTCAGATAGAAAACTTCTGAATAACTCAATAGCTCTGTGTAAACCAGCTAAACCACTCAGGAGTGTAAAAATGCTCCCAGATCAGTACCTGGGCCTGTTTACAGACATCTTTCAGGCCAGCTCTACACCTGCTTTTCAGCAGATGCTTATAGCAGCACCTCCCATCCCAGCATGCATGAGAACAGGGGAACTCTGCACTCACCTGGCATGCAGCCCTTCCATGCTCATGCTGTCAGCATGTTTCTGATGCGACAGGGAGTATCCTTTGCTCTGCAGGGATGTGTAGCTGTCCTGGCCCCACACTGGCACAGGATCCAAGGGAGCAGTTTTCCTCTCTGCCTGCCCTGCCTGACAGTTCTGATCTTCAGACCGACAGCGGCTCCCACTGATGGAGTCCTGCTGAATCACGGGCTTCATAATTCCTGCTTACAACAGAGTTCATGCCATTAGCACTAGGATCTCACAGACAAGAAGAATTTAACAATCCCCTAGCTTGACTCCCCTTCCTTCTCAAGCATCAGGCAGCTGCAGCCATGGAAACCTCCCTGGAGCCTGTACTTGGAAAATGCACAGCTGGGAAATACACCTGGAGTGATACAGAAGATGACACAGCTCTCAGAGCCCAGCCCACACAGACACTAACACAGCATCACTGGCTTGGGATCAAGCAATCCACCAACTGCAAGGAATGATTTATATATCCTGATGTTTACATTCACACCTCTGAAGATTAGGACAAGATAGAAAGGTGCAAAGCACACACAGCTCAGGAACTACAGGGTTTCTCCCTCACATTTCCTAAAAGGGTCTATTAAATTTTCACATGATTACAGTAACTCCAGAACTCATGCTTCTCCTCCAACAGGCATGATCAGTGGATCTGCTACCCTTTCCTCCAAGGGGCAAGATCAGTCACATCCACTAAGGTCACAAAGCAGGCAGGGAAGGTCTCCCACTGCAGTGCAGAGAATGGACAGACATGTCTACATATCCTCCCTCCCAGTCTCCCACCACTTCCCACTGAAACCAGCTTTCTCACCCCCAGAGAAGGGATGCCAACCAGAATGCAAAATCTGGACAGAGGTTAGGAAACACAGCGAATTTCCAGATATGAACCAACTCAACAGCCGAGACAAACACCGACAACATCTCACCTGAAGGGTGAAGGGCTGAAGGGTAGAAATCCACGGGGGTGCGACTCTGGGCCATGCGAGGGTCCATGTAGGACGGCATCATCATCCAGCGGGGATCGAAGCCCAGCATCTGAGGGTGCGGCGGGTAGAACGTCCGCTGGGGATGGGAGTGGGACGGGGGAGGATAGACCTGCTGCTGCCAGTGCTGCATCTTGTACAGCTGCTCCTGCAGGCAACAGGATGGGCCATTGGACATGGTTGTGGAGCCAGGAATCACACTGATGTACTGGTCAGTTAAAGGAAAACACATGCCATCCATCAAAGGTTTAATCCCTAATCAGATGGGAGGGTGGGCAGACAGGGGTAATTCACCACCAGCCAGGTATGTGGCAGTTGTTATTCTCTAAATACCAGAGCAGCCAGACTACCACACCACTGTGGGCCAGGCTATATGGCCAAACACAAGGGATCAGCTTTCAGACCACAGTTTGCATCTTCTCAACACTCCTATGAATACAGGAGAGCTTCCTGTCAAACACCACTTCATAACAGGAAACAAATACTTTAGAAGATGTTGCATTTTTCAGGAAATACATCTCTAATTCATTTAGTGTGTAGATATATTAGTTCCACCCCTGTCAGCTTAATAGATTAGATAAAAAGAACTTAAATCACATTAAGAGAGCTATTAATATTTTAGTTTCCTGGGCATCCTTCAGAGACAGGTTGGCACTCGCTGGTTGTTTCCCCATCTCCCACACAACCAGTCCACCTTCCCTTAGCTGAGGACTGTCATGATGTTAATTTGATTTGACATTTAACTTTTGCTGAAGGTCCAAAAATAATATATATCTGAAAGGAGGTTTGTGTACTGAAGAAAGCTTTCAAACACTACACAGCTCTAATTAACATCAAATGCATCTACTTACTTGTCAAAAGTGCAACCATATTCTTTTGCTAAGCTTAGAACAGTGTCAGATATTGTACTGTTTATTAAAAAAGCCAATCCCCAACTGCAGAGCAAAAGAGACACCTTTAAATCTGAATCTGACACTTCATTACAGCAAGGAAGGCTCTGATAAATGCAGATTATATCTACATTACCTAGTCCTCTGGTACCTTGTAGAAAATATTTCCTTTACAATACCTATACTTTTCCATTCTGCTCTTTCCATGGAGCTACCAAAGCAGCAATACAAGCCAGCCAAAACACATACTGCCTCATACATACTAACATCACAGAGGATGAGAAAATAAAATAAAACTTCATGCTCTTCCAGTAGTGATGACCTGTGGTATTATTAGCATGACAGCAAAGACATCCAATTCTTTTTAGTTTAAGAGCATCTCTTTTCAAGAGCAACATTAGGCAGCATTTGCTGCTGTACATCTGAATCATGAAAATGTCAACTGCCGAGCGATGAGCACGGGGAGCGTCCATAAAAGAGCAATTACTGAGCAAAAGCCAATTGTGAGCTCTTCACTAAGATCTGCAGCAGCATTGATGATATCCCATTTCAAGTGGTTATTTTATGAAGAATGGCAATTAACTTTGCATTATCTGAAGCCCGAATACTCTGCCCCCTGGTTTGGCTCTGCTGCCCTACAGGGGCTCACTGCATCTGGCAGCACAGCTGCACAGGACGTATGGCACATACAGCACTGAAAGGTCAGGCAAGAGCCAAGCTGCACAAAGCAGCTCAGCTGATGTCTCAGTGCCCCAGAAGAGTTTTCAATGCAACAAAAATGAAACATTTAAGACCAAACATTTTTATGGCACAAAGAAAACAGTGATCTGAAAGAGCCTCAAAGAAAAAACCCAAGTAGGTATTGGAGGAGAGCAGAGCAAAGGACTGGCCCTCTGTAAAGGCAGGAGGTGGAATGAGAAGTGTGTCACTCCAGAACTCCCTCCAAGTCCAGAAGCAGTCCAGGAACTTGCCAAACTAAGCACAGTTTGCCCCTGGCAAGCAAATAGCTGCCCATACGTACAATGGTAAGGACACAGCAAGCGCTGAGAGAAATGGAAGCAGCTGAACCCCAAGGGTTTCCCCTTTCCTTGTCCTATGTATTCAGGCACTGCAGCAGTGCTAAATAACAGCAGCTCATCTCGTGCCAGAGAGGAAAAAAGATGTTCATCAGGTTCAAGGCTAGCCCAAGGAACAGAACCTCCCCTGGGCCAGGCCTACACAAGCACCAAGACAGCCACTGATGCGCTCATGGCTTTGGATGTGGGAACATCCGCAGCTTCTCCTGCTCATCAACATTTGCAAACCAGAGCTCTGCTACAAACCACACAGTCCTAAGAGTTCCAAATGTCAGAAGATGCCCAGACAACCATGCAAGACAAGCCAACATTTCTGACAGCACTGTATTTTTTTCCCAGGCAAGTGACAAACCTGGCAGAGCTCTACCCACAACAGCTCTAGCATCACAGGGCACAAGAAAAACTCATGCAGCCCAGAGAGAGCCTTTCTACCCAATCAGACAGGATATTTCCATGATTAGAAGTACTGAAAAAGGCCAGGATAAAACTCCATTTATCTCCTCCCAGCATAAAGACCGATGGTGTTGAGAACTGAGCAAACACAATGGTTTATTAAGGGTCCAGAAAATGGGTTGGGAGCTATTTACCTGCTGCTGTTGCTGCTGCCTCTGGAATCGTGGGGGAAGAGACTTCTGGTATTTGTTGAATTCTTGTGCTGGTGAGGGAGCTTCTCTGAGCTCCTCCTCACTGCTGCTCTGAGCTGTTGCTGCTGGAGCAGGACTCTCCTCTTCCAGATAGCCAACAGAGGCATCCTGTGTGTGAAACTCAGGGGTTGCTGCAGAGAAAAAAACAAGCCCTCAAGACCCTGCTCATGACAGAACTGGGAGTGCACCACCACCACACAACATACACAGCTGTGGGCATGTCTGACTGTAATACATGGCTGAATCTTACTACAATCATATATAGCACATCCTTTACCTTGACAGCCCTATAGAGGGTTTTGGCCATTTTATTTTAATGATAAATTCTGAGATCCTCCTTTGCTATCAGCCTTCTGCTTAAGCACTGGGGAGAAAGTCCTTTTCCCCATTAGTCCTTAAACCTGGCAGCACTTACTGGTTTTCTGAAATATGGCCACGAGCACTTAATATTATCATCCAATCATGAGAAGCCCACGAGGCCCATTCCAACAAGTCCTCTGCTAGCACAGCTCACTGAGCACAGATAAAGGCAACTGGAGAAGTTTGCATTTGTTTAATAGCTTTTTTTATTTAATCAACCTTTGTCAACAATGCAAAATACTCTGCAGAATACAAGCAGCAGCTGATCTCTCAAGGGCAGCTGAAGGACCCTTTGAACACTCCCTCCTAGGAACTCCCCCACTCCAGCTAAGAGATCAGCACAATAGCAAAAAAAGCAATTTTTACAGGGTAAGGCAGGCAGTGTTTCGGTACCTTTACGGAAAGCATGGCCATTCTCTTGTGCAGTGTTTTTCTCCGTGCTGGGAGGTCGCACATCTTCATTCTCTGTGTGTTTCTGTGTCTCCCCACTCTTCTGAGCCAGTTTGCATTTCTGATCAAGTTGCTTGAGCTTCGCAGCACAGGCTGCCAGGCGCTCCTCCCTGGCTCGCCGCTCCTCCTCCTCCCGTCGCCTCCTGGCTCTCTCAACGGCCTCAGAGATCTCAGAGTGCACAAACTTCTGTCTCACAGGCACCTTTTCTTCTTTATCCTCGATGGACTGCTGTCTGAGAACACTTCCCAGCGCAGGCTTCTGCCAGAGAAAAAACATTTCCCCATAAGCGTGACCCAACCAGTGCCTCTATCTTGAGATCTGCATCCCATGGTGACAATATTCCCTTCTGACTCCCTCCCCTCTATCCTCAAGCACAAATCCCCCTGTTACTAGGAAGAGTTATTGCTATATAGTTCAGTAACTACATTTTCTCACTGACAACCCCACTGTTCTGGACCAGCTTCAATTTCTTTTCCCTAGCGGAAGTTCTATGCAGATAGATATCTCTCCAGGTGGATATAAACTAAGAATAGAGAAATTAATCAGCATCCCATTTCCAATAAAATGTCAAAGTGGCCTCTTAAGGACAGTGATGGGCTTCCAGCTCACCCTCACGAGTTCAACCTACCTGGTATTCTGAGGCAGAGCTCCAGCCATTCAGCTTCCTCGGAGGCTGCTGTGAATCCTGCGCTTTCCGGACTGGCCGGGACAAGCCAACTGAATCATTCCAATTCTTTCCTTCCTCCAAGGTGTGCTTGGCATCTGCACTGTCTGCAGAGCTCAGGGACAACTGTCGCTGCCTTCTGGGATCCCAGCTGTTCCTGTCACATAAACAGCTTTATTATTGCATTTGCTACTTGCTTCAAAAAGCACTTGGAGCCTAATCAAGTGGCAAAGGCAACTGACTGTAGTAAAAAGGAAAGATCACAAAAAACTACCATAACAAGTGATGTGCTTCTCTTAAGGTGCATAATGATCAACTCCACTACTGTGCAGCAGGATAAAGGTGAGAAAAGTTGACTGGAAAACTGGCAGTCAGCTGTTAGACCTCCACATATCCTTGAAGACCACTCCAACACTGCCCAGTAAAATTAATATAGTCACAGTAACAAATCAGAGGGATCAAGACTTCACATTTAGAACAAGTTTTTAAAGATCCTGGTATTGCTCACTTTTACTGAAGGTAAACTGTAGGTGCAAACAGAGTGACTTCTTACCACTTCTGTCGTCCATCTTTTAGAGTTTCTTCCTCTTCTTCATCTTCACTAAACTTTAGTTTCTCGGAGTAATCCACTTCATCATGAATGCCTACGAAGGCAGCAAGGGAGAACAGATTTATGAAACAGATCCCTTGTCTTGATAAAGCTTATGCCCCCTTTGAGCATTAAATTACAGGACACACAAGCTGGGCATTAACTACTCACTAAGCCAAATGTCCAGCACTGGTCCTGGAAATCAGAATAGCTTGGGTTGGAAGGGACCTTTAATGCCATCTACCAACCTCCCTCAAAGAGCAGGGACTACTTCAACTAGACCAGGCAAGAAATGATGTGAGCAGTGTGGAAACACACTACTGAACAGCTGGGCTGGTCCCAGAGGAGGAGCAGCAAACAGCCTGGGAGTGGGGGCTGCAAATGAGGAGACAGTAGCCAAGCCAGACTGTGTGCAATTGGATACCGAATGCCATGACTGAATAGGCAGGACTAACTCTCCTTCCCAGCACCCACAGTGCTATATCCCTCCTGCTGTGCTTGGTGTGTTTTCAGATTTTAGGAGTCTTCAGATCCAGTTCCTTGAGCACAATGTGATGGAAGGATCAGAAGGATCCATTGTGTCATCATTTACACCAATTTCACAGCTACCCAAAGCTAGAGCACAAAGGCACTGTACCTGCCCATCCATCATCTGCATCATTGTCCAGCTCATCCAGCCCCTTCAGGTTCTCTGCATTGATGATGGTGGGCCGAGGCACTCGCTCCATCTGCTGCCGAACTGGGCGTGTTGGGCGAGACAGGCTGAGCCTGTTCTCTTTTCTGAAAACACAGAAATGGTCAGAAACGGCAAAAAGAAAATCAAAGGACACAGAGCTGAGTCTCTAACACTGAACTAGTCCTTTTCTACTTTGCATTTATATACAATGCATCCAAGTTTCTTTCCCTTTCCAGCAGTTTCTTTCCCTTGTCTACCTGGTACCCACTTCCTAGAACTTACAGATCAGAGCTACAAACCCCTCCAGTCCAGGATCACACCCCAGTTCTCATGTCTGTCTGCTCTCCAGACACATAATGCTCACAGTCTTGCAACATTTTAGCTGCTGCGGTAGCTGAAGAAAAGCATTCCTGCTTTGGGTAAAAAACAGGGTTCCCCTTTGGTGCCTGCAGCTTCACATATGCAACTGCATTCTTGGCCCAAATTCTTGCCTAGTTTAAGGTTCATGTCACACTCTGAACCTGCCTCTCAAGTGGGAAAGTGATGGCAGCCTTACCCATCCTGGTCATTCATCTGGAATTGTCTGAAAGGTACCCGGGGCTCAAGCCGAAGCTGAGGAGTGGGGAAAGACCCTCGGTCCAGCGATGCAGGGGTCTCAGATGGCTGTTGTGGACACATCTGGAATGAGGCAATGCAGAACAGCCTGGTTTTTCTCCTTGCCACAGGAAGGTTTACCCAGATTAGACTACAATGTGTGCATGATAGCTGCACCCTCACAAAGGGGAAACAAACATTTCACATCTGGCTGCCCAACAGGCCACATTCTAATGGTTCCCTCTCCAGCACCAGAGGGAAAGGGACAACTTCTCTTTAGGCTGAGCAAAGCTGTGCTACACAAACTCAAAATATGTCAAGAGAAGGATCCCTAAGCAAACCCTAGCAGCCAACTGAGAATCCAGAAAACACATCTCAGCTGACTTCAACTCCTCCCTTATCTTAAGAATGAAGGGCATCACAAAGGTGTGGAGAAAGGGTGACTCACAAAAGCAGGTAGCATGTCGTGGTAGGTGGGTGGCTGGTAGACATTTCCCATGAACTGCGAAGCCCCTTTGCGGACGGGCTGAGCTGGGCGCAGAGACGGCTCCTTGGGATCGTTGGTGCTCCCTGAGGAGGGGGCCCCGTCTCCAGTGCTGGAGGTCTTGCTGCCCAGCTCAGCAGGGGAGGCGGTCAGAGATGTGGCAGAGGTGACGTTCCTCCCACCGCCCTCCCTCCAACTGGTGACATCTGGAAGGGAGATGATAATTATGTTAATATTTGTAAATGCAGGCAACCACTCTGCCAGAAAGACTCGAAACCTCAAGTACTCTGGTCAAGCCCTAATTACCCCAAGGTTGTAGAAAAATATCAAGGACCAAGAAGAATTTCCAACTGTGTTTATTTGCTTAAGAGAGGAGCAGCATCAGCTGTTACTAGGTAATTGCTGCACCAGTGGTGTCCTTGTTTGCCAATAAACCTGAACTCCTACCAGAGTGTTCCCCATCCATCTCCACAGTCCTCACCCTGCAGAATTGAGGCCAATTAGATGCAAAAACACAGAACGAGAAGCCACAGTACACCACACACTGATTTCACTGTGGCTCCCCCAGTCTGGGAAGGGGACTGCTTTGCAACATCAGCAATTTTTATTAAACAGTATAGTAGATGACAGTCCATACTTGGCTGTCTGGACCACAGAACATCAGCACTACATGCCCATCTGTGATCATCTGCTAAGCAGTCTGACATGTGTAAGCTCATAAAAAGATAAAAGGAAATGTAAGAATGGAGTTCTTGGTACTACTGTGAACTGGCACCCCTGTCCAAAATAGGGTCAATGGGGTTATGGAGCTGGGGTAAGGCAGACAGACAATCCTTCACTCACTCTGGGGGCGGAGGCTTGGTCCTGGCCCATACGACGGATCTAAGGCGCCCTTTTCTTTGCCAACCTTGTCCTGCTCGCCAGCTGCTTTCAGCGTCGGAAATTCCTCGGGAGAGAAGGATAACAGTCGGCTTGAGGCCCTTGAACCTGTCAGACAAATAATGTGGGACTCAGACTTCTCTGAGTGCTTCTGTCCAGTGCTGCAACTCCCTTATGAGATCAGTCTGGAAGTGTGTTTCCTGGGAATCTGGGCCTCTGGCAGATTTAAACCCAAATTACCATCATACCAGCACCTCACTTCACATCCCCAACACTCTCAGACACTGTCACCAACATGACAACACATGTCCTCACCCAGCACTCCCACACTCAGGATTTCATTTAAATTCTCACATTCAACAAAGTCAGTGAACTTCCTTATCTTCCAATTATTTTTGAGAAGTACAGAATTCAGACAGAGGCAGAGATATAAATTCTGCAAGATCACTCATAAATGATATCCTGCTATCAAGTATTTGACATCTCTATTCAGACTCTTTTTTGCTCAGACCTCACTCTGCCAGGAAAGTCGATTGTTGAGATTTTTGTCGATGTATCAGTGAAACACCACAGGTAAGGACAGATGTTCTATGCTCTCCTCCCTGCTGCAGCATTTTCAAGATGCAGATCACTGCCCAGATCAGGCCAAGCTCATTTCTAGTCACTGGCAAATTGTCTTGCTGAGTCATCAGTCACTCCAGAACAACAGTTCTGTCAATTCTAAAGATCTGCCAGTGACTGGAACACGAAACACAGCAATTCTCCTAAATCTGTTGGCACGATAACAATGAATAAAAGGAAATTACAAGCATTATTGTACTATTACACATTAAAAGAATTGCTTTTTTTGAGAACTGTTTCTTAGTGCTACTTGGCTAAAGCTCTCTTAAAAACGGCATTTCAGAATGATATTGGAAGTATTAGCCATGAGTACTGAAGACTTGACAACAGTCTCATCTCAGATGTCTTTCTTCTTCCTTTCCCTGAAGAATCAAGACAGACTAGCTTAAGTAATTTTTACTTTCTGGAACTTGCACACTGCACAAGACCTCCCATGTGAAATTTCCACGAAAGACTTTGCAACAGCTGCACAAAACACTTTTAATTTTAGACAGATGAAAATACTTAAGGACACTGCCTAATTTATTGCAAAGTAGCTAACACTTGCTGAAGAGTTCTGATTTTTACTGAACTAGAATGGCAGAGGCAAGTGTCTTTCAGGGGAGATACCTACCCCCGGGAAAGGCTGCACCATGTAAGGACTATTTATGTGCAGCCATTAACAATTTGTACTCTAACCCTAAGCAGCATCACACTGAAAAAATATCTGGTGCCCCTTTTATTTCTCCAGATGTCCTTTATACAAAAACACAGTCATGTGAAGTCCATAATTAATTTATTAGGCCACATTTCTTCAGGATACACCATCCAGAAGAGATTTTACAGCTCTGAGACTTTAAAAGAGCAAAAAGCAAGAGATTCTCCTCTTTGTAATACCTGAATTAGCTAAGAAGGAAAAGCATTAGAGAGGAGGTGCAAGCGTGGGATGGTCTAAGAAATCCTTTCAGACAGATTTCTGATGGTTCTGTGATTCAGTTACCTTCTAATTAAGCTGCTCTTAGCCACATAGGCAACTGTTTTCTTGGGTTGAGAACTCTATATTGTTAAGTGTGACCTAGAATGAGTTTTCAAAAAATGCTATAAGAATATTGTTAGATGATCAGATTTCAGAATGACTGTACAGGAGGCCTATACAGCAAGAGTCAAAAAATACCAATTAACCAAACAAGACAGTCTTTGCACTGGCCACCAGCCTCAGGCAAGTACAAGTTTCTGCTTTAACATTTAGCCTTTGAGAAACACCCTCTCATTAAGGGCCTCGTTTAATTTAGGGTAAATTTGTCCCCTCTGTTTCTGCAATCAGCAGCTGTCTAAGTTCTTTCAAATAACTCTGCAATTTCACTTGACAAATGAATGGTTCCAGGTCTGTTCACACTGGAACTGAGCTGTTATTCTCAGTTTGGTTTTAATGGCACTACTCAGTGCAGCTGGAAACCACCTCCTGTGTGGAAACAGATGCATCTGAACACAACTAAACTCCCAATTCACGTTAACACTGCTTCAGGATTCTCAGTCAAGCAGAAGCCATTAGCAGCACAGTTACTGAGGAAGACTTAATAGCAAGGCCTCAGCCAATGTGTAGGCGAGTGCACCCTGCAGCAGCTCCACAGCCACTTCCACCCAGTGACACTGCAATTCCCTTGGATCAGACACTGTACAAGAACATTCCAGCCTCACTTCTGACTACCCAGTTAGGTGAAGATCCCCTTGATACTGCCGATGGAGACGCATTTCCCCCTTCCAAGGTACCTTTCTTCCCTTCTAAAGCAATCTCTCCCCTATTTCACAGTGTTCACTGCACCTTTGTTACACACTGCTCTGGGCTGACTGAAGATGCTCATGATGGGGACAAATGTTTCCTTTCTCCTTCAGAACCTTCCCCTCCAAGAACCCCCTGCTGCATCCCAAGGGCATGACTTGCTCTGGTTTGATATGGCCATGAGACACATTCTATTCAAGCCACGTCTTGCACTGGCAGCCCTGAACTGATTCAGCTGCATCATTCCAGCCAACACAGCACACAGACTGGGAACAGGACTCAGAAGGCCTCACTCCCATTCTGCACCAGGCTGACAGGGAGGGCAGAAAGAAATGGAGCACTCCCCATTTCATGCCTGTCTGGGAAAAGCAGGCACATACCAGCTCTGTTTATCATACTCACCACCTTCTTGTCCTGCTGGCTTTCCATTCAGCTGTGCCCATGACTTTGGTCCACCTGGCACTGAATTTGTACTCTGAAAACAAAACAAAGCAAAAAGAAACCCCAGCATGGATCAGTTAAGATACATGACTGTTTCTCATTTCCTGGCTGGCACCTGCTATGGTTCAGGCCTCCAGATCACCCAGATACCAAAGGTCTCCACAGCTTCAAGCTGCGACTACAGTCAGCTGTTCCCCACTCCAGTGTACTACAATGCTACAGTAAAAATCCTCTGCTCTGCCCATTTTCACCACCTATTTCCTCAACTTGTACTCTCATCAAGCTTTCCTTTTGTTCTGCTGCATTTTCCCAAATGGTCTCCTTGATCTTCCAGATTTGTTCCATGCTACATCTCAGCTTGAAGGCTACCCTACTTTCTCATGCACTAGCCACTCTTCTCCTCTTCAAAACATACTTCTGTCCTGATTTCCCTGAAGCTCAAGGGCTGAGAATTTTTTTTTAAACCATAAGTGTGAAATCTAAAACACATATGGGGTCAGGTCCTTGCACTCTCTGGGACACCTTCTTAGTTGCCAGCAGCTTTTTCAGGTCCTAACACTGGCTACTTCTCCCACATGACCAGATCTCTTCCCATCAAGTCTCATCAGGCTGGGAACAAGAGCCGGATCCGTTGTCACAAAACAACATTTGAATTACAACTGAAGTAGGAGTTTACAAGTGCTAACCAGCCATCCCACATTCCAGCCATTTTTTCCTAGACTGCAACTAGACTTACTGCACACATTTGAGAAATATAATTCTGTGTATTTTACTTCTGTAACAGCAGCACAACACTCCTGGTGCACAGCAGCTTGGACGCAAGAGAGTCACTTCAACAATAACTGATTATACAGGAGCTTTTTCTTAAGCGCAAGGCAACACAGGCAATTAAAGTCCTCAAGCTGCCTGGGGACAGGGGAAGCAGGGGGGCAGTCAGAGACTGCTGGCACCTACCTCCTGACTGATTGACTGTGTCGGCTTCTGTAAATTGGAGACAGATTTCTGCAAACCCTGCTGCGGCAGCGACTCCTGCAGCTGTGCAGCCGTCGCACTGGAACTGAGCAGAGACAGCAGAGGTGAGACCAAAGGGGAGGAAGGCAGGAAAACAACTCCTGGTAATAATATGGCACTTGCTAAAAGATCAAGCCAAAACACTGGCTCTGCATTGGCACAGACAACAGAGAACTGATCCCTGTAAGGTCTGACACCAGGCACAGCAGTGCACAACCACTGCTGCCTGCTGAAACTCACTGAAGATTCACTCTACCCACCTCTTTTGGTCTGGCTGGTCCTGCTTGTTTGCCCATCCTGTACCGTCCTTGGGTACTATAATGATGTTGGGGTCGTTTCCTTTGTTCTCAGACTTCAAGCTAGGCAAATTTGCAGGAGGTGGCATGCGCCGGGCAGCAGCAACTTTCCCAAGACTCTGTAAGCCATGTCTAGGAATAACTGGTGAGAAAGGAACAGCAGCAGGTCAGAGGGCTGTATCCTGCTAGATAAGTAACCTTAATTAGGAAGCTGTGGCTGGGCACAGCCCCAGCAGAAGTGCTGCTGCTATGTCAACACACAGGTTGTTTCCCACAGGACCACAGATGCAGCTGTCAAACAGCTCCTACAGTGGGAGGGAGAAAAATAATTCTCCCCAACAAAGTGCTCACAGAGTCTTTTAGGAGGATTTGCACAGGTAGCTCTTTCATTTCACCAAGGAGAAGCAATACCACCTTTTTACAGCTTGGGGAAATGGCCACCCAAGTCCACCTTTTAGAAGACAAACAGGTCACCTAACCCAGGAATTCTGAGGTCTCCATTTTCTACCTCTATCCACCAGGCCACATATATTAAGAAAGTATTTTATCTTTTGTTTTCTATTCTCATACCAGTGCCAGTCCAGGCAAAGTAATTTTTTTGAACCCACTATCTACTTTTGGTCATATTCCCACTGCAAAACCAACTCAGGTTCTTTCCCAGTGGCCTTCAGTCCTTGACTCTCACCTCACACAAGGTCTGACCAGCTTAAGGCACTTCAGTCAGCTCAGGTGCCCTGCCCTGGCACAGCCTAAGGCCCTGGTAAGGCCTCCACTCAAGTTTGCTACCTGTCCACTCTGCAGCAGGCTAAATGAAAGGGTCAAGAGCCCCCATCTGTCCTGTGTAATTCCTCTATGTCTCCACAATAAAAGAGCCATGGAGACTTTCCTCTAGGTTTTAATAAAACACAGCCTTTGACACCTGCACCAACAGTGCAACCCAGCTGTGTCACACAGGGTCAACAACCTGAACAAGCTCTGCAACAATACTGTTGGGAAGACATCAAAAGGAGCTTTCTGGAGGTGTTTCTTACCTGTAGTTCTGATAGCTTCTATTGACTTTCCTTTATACTTATCAAACAGGCTGAGAGTCGAGTACTTGCTTTTCCCATCCTTTCCCTTGGTTATTTGCCCCAAACGATCGGACATTGCGATGAAATGTCATCTAGTAAGGAAATTTCTCTGCGCCGCTCCCAATCTGCCTTTTAACGGAAAAGAACCAGGGAAACCCCATCAAACGGATTGTTCAGCCATGGAAAAGCAAAACACAGAACACACAACAGCAAGAACTGAACATAAAAGTGAGCACACACACCAAGATACAAGTTTTAACTCCCTCCTCTTTAGTCACAATAAGCATTTGGGCTTTAAGATTCACAGACTGAATGAAAAGAACTGCAGGAACACACTTCTCATGGCATTTTTTTTCCTGCCACTCTAGTGCTGAAAGAAGTGAGATTCTTTTAAGTATGAGAACACAAGGGGGGGTGTCAACAAGTCCCTGCTTCAAAAGAGTAAGGCTGACAATAAACAGCTAAACACAAGGATTCCTAAACATAAATGCCAGAAAAGCACTGTATCTTTGTATCTTATACCACACTGGAATTCATCACTGAATTTCCCCTGAAGCACTGGGTTTTTAATGTTTAGATTATGGTTCCACACTGACACATTTATACCAGCAATTAATGCTTTGACAGCATCACTGGAAGACAACAGAACTATTTCTCCAAATCCCCTTGTCTCATTGGCTGGCCATGAAAGAGTTATGGAGTCAGAAAAAAACCTGCTCAACTGTACCAGATTCAGATTCTTGAGCCTGTGAGTTCAGCTGTTCCACTATGAATTCTCCAAACTCATTACCAGAAAATTATATTCCTCTGTTGCTGGCATCTTGAACATAATTTTTATCTTGAAATACACTTTCTGTAATGGATGTGGTTTGCTAATTTTTCAATCTGATCTTTGCTGACACAACATGTCATGAGTAACACTCATCATGCAGGCAGACTCCTTACTTTGACTTTTTGGCTCCTGGAGCCTGGGATAAAGTTGAAACATGCAGTGCTCACACTGTACATCAACTTTTATGTCAGAAAAGACACTTTGCTTACTTTCAATGGACCTATCTTACATTTTTAAAAGCATCATTCTGTTCTATATTTTCTCAAATCTAGGAGCTTCATCTAACCTTTTCACACATAATTTAGATTTCCAGATTTCTTGTTGTAAAGCCTCTACTTCAAGCCCAAAACTGCTGGCAGTTTCATTTTACCATCTGTTAGGGTAAAACGAAACCATTCTAGGGTTTCAACTCTGTGCTGGGAGTAACCAAACACTATATACATGTGTGTGTGTGTGTATACATACATATACATATCTCTGATCCTCCCACCCCTCACACTTTCTGAAACTCACCCAGCTGAAAGCCTTTTCCCACAGAGACAGCAATCACTCTTTCTGAAAGAAACTGTATCTGACCAAAGGCTAAAATTCCCATCAGCAATGCCTTATCAAATACAATTTGCAGGTAAGAGGATTAGTCCATCACATATTATGTACAAATTAAAGCACAGACTGTGAACATGCTGGACAGAGCCAGACTGGGAATGCAGTGCCAACTGCAACTGGCCCAGTAAAGCCCATCTAAAGGCTGCTGCTGGGGGCAGGTGTCTGACCAATAAGCCTGGCACTACACAGCATTTCTTCTTGCACTACAGAATTTAAACCAGGTCTGTGGGGAACAAGAAGCCATGGACTGTACTAGGTGGTCAGGGAGAGAGAAAGGAAAGTGTTTTCTGTCACTCAACAACTGCATTCACAGGATGCTCAGGAAAAAACACCAGGCTCCCCAAGAAGCCCCTCACAGCGTTTCTGCTGGACCACCACACAGGGCTGCAGCGTGAAGCCTTTGTGGAGACAACGGGGCTGGCTGGCAGTCTTGAGGCACCTCTTCCTGCAGAGTAGCAAACAGATCTTTGGCTCCTGTCTGGTTCATCTTTGCTCAAATGGCCACCATGTGCCAAAGAAAACAACAGCTCCTCCCTCACTTACCCATTTGCACTGTATTTTATTAGTAGGACAGACATAAAAGAGAGGGAGAAAACACACTGATTAGCATACACTTGGCAGGAAAGCGCAAGCTGGACTGAGAACAATGAGCTTTTTGAAGGGGCAGAGCTGTGGGAGCCCCAGAGCAGAACAAAGAGCAGAGGGTGATGTGCTGGCAAGAGCACAGCCACCTGCTCTTACAGGTATACTGAGCCTTGCAGAGGGAGCCTGGCTCAGGGCCTATCCACACCATGTCAACACTGTACCAACCTCACAATAAAAGCAGTAAAATCTCCTCTGAAGTTTAGAAAGCTCAAATCAGACAAAATTAGAAGGCGTTTAAAAATAACCCAACAACAACAAATCACCTACCCAGGATCAGGTTCAGGAATCATCTGGTTAACAGAAAAGCCAGGAGTTCCTAAAAGTCAGTGTGCAAACAACACACAGGGCAATGCTGCCAAAGAGAAACGCTGACAACAGTTATGTAACAGGGTTTCAGCTGCCTCTTGATTACATCTTCTATCACTAAAAGGATTTGGAAAAAATAAACAACCACTTCACAGCAGAGAAGCTGGGGACATGTTGGGATAAAGCCCCTTGTCAAACTTTCTGGGACAGACAAAACTGCTGTCAGGAAAAATGAAATTTACTTCCAACTCCTTCAATGCTCTGAAGAGGTGAAACACAGCTTTGTTCGTGTGCTCTCCAAAGGGGAAATCGAGACCATGGAGACGTGAAGCAATTTCCATAGTCACTGTGCAAAGAGGCTGCAGCAGCACTGAGCTGGGTCAGAGCTGTTGGACTGGCAGGACCTTGCTGCCTGTCCCTCCTGGCAGCTGCAGATCCCAGCTCTCCAAGAGTGTTATCAGCCAGGGAGATCACTCGGCACCCAGGTCACCCACAGCACTTCAAAGAGGCCACAGAACCTCCCAAGGCTGGCACAACACTGCACTATCTTCCCATCACACAGTTAAGCAGGGAATCCAGGAAGGGATCATGAAGGCCTTCTAGTCTTGAAGAGCAAAGCTATTTCTGATAAAAATCGTGGTTCATTTAGAACTGAACTGCCAGCCTGCATGCTCATTACTAGCAGAGCTGGAACTAGAAGGCACATGCTGATGCTGACAAGTGAAAACTGACAGCCTCGGCAGAGCCTCTGACCTGTGCTCAGGGCTCCCGTGCCCGACAGCTGACCCTGAAGAAAGCAATATCCCCTGTTACAGAGAAATCATAAAAAAAATCAATCACCAGCATTTCTGCAAGGTTTCTTTCTGGGTTTATAGAGGTCTGTGGGGGAAGGTTTGCTATCAGTTTCAGCATGAAGGGTAAGCTCTTCTCATTCTTCTACTATAACCAGGGACAGCACCAGACAGCAAAACACTGTCTGAGCAATCACAAAATACTGCAGTATGACCAATCCCATTAGAGATCCCAGGATACAAATAACTGCACTGAAGCACTTAGGCAGAGAGATCCACTGCCCAAGCATACTCATGTCCACATCATACTACCCTGGATCAAATTTTTGGGTATTGACCCTGTCTAACTTGCTTTTAAAGAGATAAATTCTAATCCAGAAAACAACAGTGACATTTTAATGTCTTTAAGACATTAGATTTACAAGCATGCAAGTCTTAGAGCTACTGCCTGTCCTGCAAAAAAATGTGAAAACCTTGAGTTACTGGCACTGGTAACAACTGGAAATCCCCGAGCTGAAAACACAGCCAAACTGAGGGACTCCTGACAAAAAGGATTGTCTGCAAAGCTCTTTGCAAATCTATGTATGCAGGAGGCTGGGCTGCTGGTGTTTTATTCACAAGACTTCAATGGAGCTGGAGTACCTGGAAGTCAGCCAGCCTTAGCTGAGCAGGGCAAACAGATTTATGAAAGGTAACACACATACTAGAAGGAATCATTTCAGCTACTCACACACCACCGAGCTCTACAAGGAGCACAGCCCTGATTACTGCAGATCTTCACTCCTTGCTCACTTCACAGCAGCAGTCAACAACACAAAAAGCAACACGATGGAAATAAACAGGGAAAAGGTTTTTCTGCACAAGCAGGAAAACTTCTGACATAATTTTATATAAATTGTTTAGAAACTCACAGGTTGGAAAAGCTAAATAGTACTTTCAGAAGGGGAAAGTGTCTGGAGTTACCTTAAACTGAAATACATTGTGGTTCCTAATGTTACCAGCAATGTGAAACCTTTTAAAAAACACAGTATAGTTTTACAGAAGATTAATGATGTTCACTCTTCTTTAAATACACACACAGGTCAATTTTACTTGTACTTCCATAGCTGAACATTCATCTGTCAGCACAGAGATACCACTACCTCTGGAACATGTCCCACCAAGAACCACGTATCTGTGAAACACTCAGCACCTGCCTCAGTGATGAAAGACACCACTGGCTGCCCTTGGGAGGCCTTTGGTGAGACACTGTCATCACCTGCCTGGGACTTGCTGTCAGATGCACTTATATCCTGCAAAAGCCCTGTTTGGACCATGCAGGGATCATGAGCCTAGCAAGGAAGGGACCAGGTGAGCATTCAGTTCCCAGCAGAGCTTGCTTAGTAAGACAGGGAGCAACAGAAAAATATCAGCATCCAAGTACAAAGTCAATGGGATCAATGCAGAAGAGCTGTGCAGCAGGCAGAGGCTGTAGCAAGAGTCTAAGCCACAAAAAACCCTCTCGCTCTCATTCTACTGCATCACTTCCAGAGGGAGATGCCAAGATTTGTTGGTACACCTGAAAAAGGCCCTGCCAAGATCTGGATGTAACACCAAACACAGTGCCAGAAAATTGCACCAAATCCTGCCAGACAGGGTAAAAGCAAGTCAGGAGTCTGCAGTGCAGAGAAGAGATAACAAACACAACACACCTCCTTCACTGAGCTGATTCACAAGAGGGACGCTCCTTGCTTAGCTCAATAGGCATTATTTGGTGGTACCAGTTCTTTTAATCCTGCACAATTCCAGCTTCTCTCCATCTCCCATGAACCTTGGCTCAGGAACAGGAGACCAGGATCACATCTGCCATGGTTTGTTGCAGAGGTATATGGTTAGCCATGCAATATTGTTGGAAGCTGTCTGCCAGAGAATCCCTGCTGTCCAGCCCCATCCTCAGACCTCTAAGTCAAGCCTCCCAGGATTTGAAACAGAGAGCAGGACAATGAAAAGAAGAGGCAGTCTCTTCTGGACAGCAGATCTATCATAACTCCACATTGTGGAGCTCTACAGACAGTGGTAAAACTTGACAGCAGGGAAGGGAGACAGAAAGGGCATGTCCTGTCTGATGACTTGACCTCGTTTTCTCAGTTCTGCCTTCACCAAGCTCACCTGCTGCCCCCTCATCTGAATGTACCAACAGGCTAGGAATCACAACTACTGTCAGTGACTCACTGCACATTTTAGAGAAAACAGGTCTTTGCAATGTCAGGTTTAGCCTTAGAATACAGAAGCTTCACCTCTCTGCTAAACAGCTTTTCCAGTGCTGGGAAGGCAGGCAAGGCAAAGGCAGCCAGAGAGGCTGGAATTGTAACTTACTGTAAAACAGATAAAGAAGACTAAAGTCTGGAGAATAGCTCAATTGTATTTAAACAAAAACATTAATGAGTTCTGTGGTCCTTTCTGTGCGGGCTGGACAGACAACACCACACCCTGGAAAGGAGCCCTGACCTCCAGTAATTGAGGATGCAGACAAAGAAATAGTTCATCCTGAGGATGAAGACTATGGCATAGAGCAAAAAAAAAAAGCCAGTCAGAAGGCTGGTCCACAGCCCACAGAAAATACTTATGAGATTCTGTGCTCATAAAACTCCCCCTCTTTTTCAAGCAACAGAAAACCCAAGGTGTGCAGTTAATTCTCTCCTTAAAAGGAATGTTTGTTTACAACAGCCCACCAAAGAAACAGCCAGTTTCACCCATCTGCCCCACCATGCTGTAGAAATGGAACTGACCCACTGGTGCCAGCTTGTCAGGAATGCATAACCTTTATCTCCAACTCAAGAGGAAGTGCTGCAAGGCTTTCATAACCTGCAGGGAAGCAGGAAGGTGTCTCATGTGGAACAACCTGGAGGCACCAGCTACCAACACTGCACTCCTTACCCTCTCATCCTGGAAGATGTTTAAGGTGACAAGGCCCAGCACAAAGTGAAGTAAAAGAATCTATTTCTTTGCTGTTATATATTTCAGAGGCAAAACCCAGGGAGGAGAAAGCAGCTCGGTTCAACAAGGATCACCTGTGGCCTCAACAGATCCAGATCCCAACCTCTCTGGTACAAGAGGAAAGGGAAGGGACCCCATGATCTCTGCGAGCTGCCTGCCCAACAAGGCTCACATTCAAGTGCAAATCTGTACACTTAGGAGTTGCACTTTCACTCTGGCTCCCCTACAACCAAGGGTCAGAGTTGAAACACTCGACCCTCCACCTCCACATAGATTCTGCCTTCCATTCTGCCCTGCTGAGGTTCTTCTGAGATCTCAGTGTCCAGGGGGAACACACAGACACAACATCCTGTTCAGTCAACACCAAAACAAGGAGGCTGATCACAAGCAATTTAAATTCAAAACCAAAAGAAATACCTGGCATAATGCTCTGTTGGCAAAACTTGTTCAGAAATCTCCTGGCAACACTCAGCTGAATTGTAAGGTAAATTGGGCATTTAAGTATCTGAGCAACAATAACAGACTGTGAGTAGCTGGTGGGCTCTCCTGATGGGTAACAGAACTGGCTCTATCAGTCCAAGTCAGAGGAACAGTTTGCTCAACTAAGACTGTAGACAGCAAGAATTCTCAGAACTCACGTGCCTGCTTCAGCCACCCAAAGCTGTGTGCCAAGACTCCCAGAGAAAATGTCAAATGACGAGGAAATGCACTGCAGCAACACCTGCCATGTCCAGAACGCTCCCTTCCACTGGAAAAGACTGTCCACTGGCACAGAAAATACACCCACAGTCCTGCCTACTGCTCCTGAGGAGCCAACAAGGGCAGGACACAACCACACAAACTGTTCTCAAGCACTGCACAACACCTGAGGTCTGATAGATGGAAGCAAAGACTCTTCCATCACTAAAAATAAACACCACTGCATGTAAAGATTTGTGAAAGTCCCTTAGTCCTGATACTTCTGCCTATGCAGACTTTGAAAAGTCATCGCAGCCATGATACCCATATAACCAGGTGAGCCATAGCAAGAGCAGCATAGGTGAAATACCTGTGCTACCAGTAGCTTATCTTGGTGAGCACTACCCATCCAAGGCCACCACTGGCCACTGGACAATGATTCTCCATCAAACATTTGACAAATCCTTCACCAGGTCCCAAGCTCAGCAACTTACTCCATCTCTCAGCAGTGAACTTTATTTACTGAATTTTACTGCAACCAAGCAGAGAGAAAAGCAGAGATGTCACAGCTCCAAGAGATGAAATCAGAGCAAAGCTGGCAGTCCTCTGGGTTAACAGTCCTTTTTTCAGGAACAGAAACAGTTCTTTCCACACAAATGCCACCAGCTGTTGAGTAAGCTGCTCTGTTTTCTCTGCAGTCTCAGGAAGGATCACACTGGAATGGGGATGTGGATGCTTACCCTGTGCCTGATGAGCCTCACAACAAAGTCTGGACTTTGGCAACACCCCTCCACTCTCTGAGGTTGTCTGTTGACTTCAGGGCCCCAGCTCCCACTCAGGTTATGCACAGAAGGTTTTCTTTATGAAGAGAGAAACCCCAATGCTATTGATCAACAGGCAGCAAATGTCAATCCCTTGCTGCACAAGCAAGGGAGAGGTTCCTTTACACCCCTGCTGAGCAAATCCCTCTGGCCTCATTCCTTCCCAAGGCACTGCTGGGAGCTCCCCTGGCAGGTACATGCTGCAGGGTACAAAGCTGCCCTGGCAAGAGCTGAATAGCTCTTTCTCTATCAGATTTCTCCCAATTCCCACAGCCATCGAGACTGATGCAGCTGGTTCAAGCCATTAATAAGATGACAAGCAGTCCGGACAAGCCTGCAGTTCATAAACACTGCAGAGGCTGAAGCTTCCAAGGAAGTCTTCCTCCAGGCTCCCCAGTCTGAACAGCACTAGGGCAATGCAGCATTGCACAGCAATTCTCCTTACAGGAAGCCTATTCACAGGAGCCATTTGCACAAATGAGTGCCAAGGATGTTAAGAGAAATGTCATGGGAAAGGGACACAGGTACAAAGTGGTAAGAAAGCACCTTACATGTGTTGTGATTTCAGTACCCTGAAGAAAGAAGCTTTAGACATCTTTAGGTTTTCTGGAGAGCTAAGCAACTCGGACTATGCCCAGGACATCTGGACTACTCCGAGCCAGGCAGGAAGTGAAAACATTTCACAGATGCTTTCATTTACATAGATATTTGCAGTGCATAACTGACAAGGTGTATAAGCGTCATCACTTCTATTTTCCAGATAGGAAAACGACACCACAGAACTCTGCAGCTATGCTAAGTGGCAGAGCAAGAAATAGAGCCTTCATCTCCCACTTTCTGGGGCCAATTCTTCCTAAATCACACTGCCTGCCTGACGCTGTGGGGCCAGCAGCAGCATGAGGCTCCTGCTCCAGATAAGTTTTTGGGAGGGGCAGGTCCTTGCATGCTGGGATGGGGAATGCTGCAAACACCTCCTAAATGAACTACCCCATACTCTGCTTTCAGTGCAATATGATCACAGGCATCAATAGAGCTCATATGCAGAATATTAAGACAATAATAATATGCAAGATCACATGAATCTGGTTCTGAATGACCGTTCTTGAAGCTTGGTTATTTCAATAAAAGATAAAACCATAGTTATTATTGTAGCCAAAGAAGGAGCACCTCTTGAGCATGTCCCTACTCCCCTGCCTGCTTCACAGCCCACTCCCAACCCTGAACAAGATCAGTCGAGTCTTTTGTGCAGCCTCCCAGCCCACATACAGGTAGGAAGAGCTGAAAAACTCACACCGCAGCAGAACTCTTCCAAAAAAATCACTATATTCCCACACAATAAGCGCTTGGGGGAGGGAAAGTCCCAGTGCAAGCTCTTCAAATCTGTCTCTATTCACTCCTTGGCGAGCCAAGGCTACAATTCCCATCTAAATGCCTCAATGGCTACCTGGGAAGGATTCCTCAAGCAAAACTCTTCAGAAAGGGTACTAATTGCGCAAATACTCGGTAGTTTACTCCTCCTAAGTGCTACCCATCTGAAATCCGAAGGCTATTCAGGGTGCTCCCAATAGCTAATTGCAGCCTGGCAGACACCAAGATACTACAGTCCAACAGAGTGGGCTTCTTGGCCAGATCCTAGAGGGTTGTCAGCAAGTCCTCCCTTTCTTCACACTAAAGCCGGGCTCAGCTGCCCATTTCAAACTTGGTCATTATCTCTCTTCCCTTTCACCCAAGGTATGACTTTTCATCAGTCCCCACAAATTAATACCTGCAGTCTTCTTAAAATGGAACACTGAGCTCACCCCCCACTTCCACCCTTTCTCACCTTTTCACCCCTTCCAGCCTACTAACACTCTCCTGAAAATTTAAGTGCTGGAGTCAAACCACAGACATTGCATTTTGGCTGCAAGTTAAATAACCCCCTGCAGAGCTGCATACACACCTTTTAACACCTTCTGTCCCCACACACCTCGCAGCACAAGCAGCTTCACAACCAACCAGTGCCACAGGCAATTACAGAACAACACAGGACTACTAAAGCAGCCTCCAGTCCACTTCGGTTATTGTCCAAATGCTTCCAAATAATAAAAAAAAAAACAGATGAGGATTTAACAGCTGTACAAGTCAGTATCAGAACAGCTTTGCTCTGAAATAAACAGCTCATAAGCTCCAACTGCTCTGTTACTTTTGCACAATAAGTACACACGCATGCAGGGAACATCCTGAATTCTAGTACAACTTACTAACAGAGCATGAGCCTGAGCTATGTTTCAGTGAGGCTGGATATAATGCAATGTTCTGCTTTAGCCCCATTTTATCCTTGCAGGGGAAGGAAAAACTCTTTAACCAACCCAGATGTGGGCAAAACCCAGCTTCAGAGGGTGTTTTCCGTTTGGTAACCAAGTCGCTTAATTTCAGAAGTTACAAATGGCTGTTCTATGATGGAGACAGCTGCAGCTCCCCAGCCTTAACCTGTTCTCTGTGCTCTCACCTCACTGATACCTGACAGAACCACTGTTCTATTTCTTCTGCTCCACATGAGAAATTAGTGATAAGGAGCTGTGAAATTATCGACCTATTAGAAGAATGAGTCAGTGACACACGAAAAACAAAACCCACTTAACATGGCAGGATCAGCTTAAGAGCAAAGTCTGATACTGAGACAACAGCTCAGTGCCAACTTGCTGAATAAATGAGGAATGTAGTAAAAAGAAACAGGGAACCAGAGAGGTCCAGCCCTTGGAATAAACCCTCTCCTGAAGTTACCATATTGTATCACTAAGTTTCTCCTGCTCGTACTGCTTCTATTCCTACAACATGAAAATACAAAATTTTAAGTGGAAATGCCACTAGAGCAAAATCTCTTTGTAGACTACCATCATAAAAAGACATATATATATATATATAAGGTTTACTATTATTTTCAGCAGCACTTAAACGTAGCAGGGCTTGCCCTTAAATACTTTCAATCACTCAGGTAAGCACAATGAAGGCCTTGAGCACAAAGCACTCTGGAACAGGGCAGGTAATTGTGACCTGGATCATCTCAGAGCTGCAGTGCACAGCTCGGGGTCCTTGTTCTCCTCAGGCACAGCTCAGGTGTGAGCCCAGCAGGAGAGGAGGCCACACACGGGCACTGAGCGCTGCCTGTCCTGTGCCATCACCCAGGAGCTGCGTCACACAAACACAGCTCCAACGCCACCACCTTTAGGAGGTTGTTCAAATAAATGAGCCTTTGAAGTCAGGCCTTACACAAAGCTTTATTAAAAGGTTTTATTAAGATGTCACTATAAAGTGAAATAGCTTTAATACAAAATATTTAGCGATATGACTCACTTACTGAAACAAAAATACTTTTAAACCCTGCATGTCCCTTCCAGCATCTTTATGGACTATTTACTCACTTTTCCAGTTTCAGCCAGCTGGATGAGCTGCCCTTTTAAGCTCTCATGCACACATAGAAAAAAGAAAAAAAGCTCAAGAATGCATCAAAAAAATGCACTGTAAGACCAAAGAAAAAAATATCTGAATTTAGAAAAAACAAGGCACCAAGGCACTATATAATGACAAATCTGGAAACCCATATCAAACCGTGGTTTAATTAATTTTTTAAATAAAGGTATCTGTCAAATCATGTAAAAATTTGTTTTGTTAACAGTGAAGAATGCTGAAAGCATCCCCAAATATGTGATACCTAGTTTACTCAACTATGCAGAAAAGTGTACCAGACTAAAGAATAAAAAAAAAAGGAATCAACTGGTACTCAAGACACTCAAAAAATTAAACACAAAATCAAAATACAGCTAACAGCAGATGTACTCGCACTGGCTTGCAAAAACAACAAAGCAGCAATTCCAAACAGTATCTGCAATTTTTCTGAGTATGTTTTTTATCTGAACTTTTAAATTTTTACAAGAAAAACATTATGGGAGAGGTGCCGTTTATTGTAATCCCAAAATATTCTGCTAACTAGGAAAAACTTCTTAAGCCAGAGACCCAAAAGAAACAGCATCACCCATGATGAGCCCACAAAGAGCTCATGGACCACAGGTGAGCTCCTGATAAAACCTAAGCTCATTTACAATGCTTCACTAGGAGTGAAAAATGCATGTAAATATTTCACATTTTCAGTCAGAAATCAGCCTGAAAACATCACTTTCCATCCTCTCTTTAAATTCTGCTTTCAGACTATGGCCTTGCCTTCCCTACCTCTTCCAGATGACTTTAGCCCCTCTGGCTCAGAGCAATAGTTTTTGTTCAGCGTCACTGGGGGTTTCACTACCCCAGTGACACTGAATATGGAAAAGGCAAGTACAAAAGTAATGTCCTGGCCAGTTTATATCTGAACCCTACTCATCAGGAGTCGATTCTCCAAATTTGGGCTCTCCAAGACGGGGACCAGCTATTTATCCATCATGGAAGAGGCCATTCCAGTGGAGGTGTCAAGTGAATCGGTAAGACAAGGCTTAACAAAACCAACGCTTCCACTATAAACCTGGATTCAGTGCTAGAAGAGGTGGGATGCCTTCCTCCCTAGTAGATGATGAACACACTGCAATGTGCTTACACTTTATACCTGTTCCTAGAAAGAAAACTACTAAATCCCTAAACGTTAATGTTTACTGTATAATCACCCCAAACAACAGTAACATCAATATACGAACACTTATCTGATGAGTAGATGCTCAGTGTGTATCTCACCCTTTGCACACCCAGAAAACAGAAACCAAACAAAACAACTTTCCTAACAAAACCCACAATTTCCAGCTCATACCAACCCATTACAGCAGGTTTGAATTTGAATATATGGGGGACTTTTTGTTTTCTAAATTCACAACCAACACGACTAAAAACACCCCCCGGAAAAGATGCTCAGCCCGTGTCCCAGGACCCGCATTAGGGTTTCCCCCAGCTTGCAGCACAGATGCTCCCACACAGAATTGAAAAACTCCTTCTTGAACATAAAAAAAAAAAAAAAAAAAAAAAAGGCCTAAACATATTTCCAAACCTACCAAACGAGCTCGCCCAGCGCACAAACTCCATCCTCGCTCCCTCCCCCACGCCCCAGCCGCATTTCGGCCTCAGCGGCCCTTTTGTAGCTCCCGCACAATAACAAACCGGCCGAGCCTTCTGGATGCCACCCCCCCCCCTTGTTTTGCTGAGACACACACGGCGCGACAAAAATATCTTTGTGTCACACTCCAGACGACCAAAAAAAAAAAACAACCTGCCTTTGCGGCGGGGAGCCCCCCGCGCCGGCTGCACCCGGCGGGGAGCGCGGCGGGCCGGAGCCCGGACAAGGGGCCCGAGCCCCGGCGGCCCCACCGGGGATGGGCCCGGCCAGGCCCCGCGGCGGGCCCGTCCCCGCAGGGAGAAGGGGGGCGGCTCGCACAAGAAACACCGGCGGCCACAGCAGCGAGAAACCGGGGAGAGTCACCCCCCCAAGCCGCCCACGGGACCCGCCCGAGCCGGGAGGCCGCGGGGTGCCGCAGCCGCTGGCTCCGGCTCCATTTTAGCGCTGCCTCGTCCCACCTTCCCCTCTCCCTCCCCTTCCTCCTCCTCCCCCCCCGGCCCCACTCACCGCCCCGAATATCCGCGGCCGCCGCCGCCGCCGGCCCCCGATACCCACCTGTGGTGGTGGCGGGGAGCCGGGGGTGCCTGCGGAGCCGGGTGCGGACGGGTGATGGGCGCGGGGCGCGGCGGATGGCGGCGGATTGCGCGGGGCGGCGGCGGCGGCTGCGGCCGATCCGGGCACTCGCTGCCTCCTCCTCCTCCTCCCCCTCCTGCTGTGCCGGCCCGGCCCCGCCGCGCAGCGCCACCTGCAGGGCGCCGCCGGCAGCGCGGGGGCGGCGCTGAGGGGAGCCCCCTCAGGGGCACCGGGAGCTCCCTCAGGGGGACCTGCGGAGCGCACCCACAGGATTTGGGGCATCTCTGCAAATCCTGGGAGGCTGCAGCGCCTCTCCGATGAGGAGACACTGCGGAGCTGGGCCGGGTTACTCTGGAGAAGGGAAGGCTGAGAGGGGATCTCAGCAATCCATGTCAGTGTCTCCCCGGTGTGTCCGAGGATGGTGCCAGACTCTCTTCAGTGGTGACAGGATGAGGAGCAATGGCCATAAATTCAAAGACAAAAAGTTTTCCCTCAACATAAGAGAGAATTGCTTTAGGTTGAGGGTGGCAGAGCTCTGGAACAGATGCCCAAAGGAGTGCTTGGAGTCTCCCTCTCTGGAAACAGTCCAAACCCACCTGGGCACATTCCTGTGCATTGATCTGCAGGGATCCCTTCCAACCTCAGTTAATCTGTGATCCTGTGAGCTCCTCTCAGAGAGATGCCGAGCTGCTGGAGTGGGTCCGGGGGAAGGCAACAAGGAGGATTTGAGGACTGGATCATCTCTCCTATGAGGCAAGGGTCATCACGGCAGGGCTCATTGCTACAGCCACCTCAGCCCCCTGTGCCAGGGACAATGTCTCTGAGGGGATACTGGAAATTTTTCCCTCACATTTTTATGACCCCAGAGCCATAGGGCAGTGACAGGGACGTGGGGTGATGACAGGCACATGAGGATTCCTGTCCAGCCTGAGAGGGACCAGAAAACACCACATGTTTTCCAAATGGGCAGCAGGTTCAAAGGAGAAGCTGCCCCTTGGAAGGACTTCAGTCCACAAATATCTTTTAATTTGTTCTGTCATCAAGGATGATGGAAATGAATGCAGTAGAGCAAAGCAGTCACTCCTCTCCCAAAACACTCTACAGAGCCATAAAATACCAATAGCCTCACCAGCAAAAACAGTCCCTGCTTCAGACAAAAGAACTTCAGGTCGACACAACCTAAGAAGCAGCAGCACTGGCAAGAAATTGGCACTAAAGATAGTATTGTAAAAGTTACTGCAAATTGCAGTTCCTCTGCCCAGTGGATGTTTTATAGCTTTGGAGATGTGGTCTCCTTGCACACAAGGACAGAGCAGCATCTCTTTTATTATCCTTCCCTGTCCTGTAAGACACACAGGTGTCTGTCAGTGTGACATTTGGTGACAGAGGGCCAGACTGCAGGTACACACATGCATTTATTTCTTAGGGACTGTCCAGCAGTTCAGAAAAATTGTGCACACACACATTTATATTTATATATATGGGACAAGCACCTGGGCAATTGCTGGTCTTATGCAAATGCACTCTTTAGCTTATTCAATGGTCACCAGACATGTGCTGTCACCCCACATGCCCTTGCCCATGAAGGGAAAGTGGCTTTAGAGGAATTTCGCAGCACATTTCCCAGAGCAGACAGTGCCTCAGCAGGAACTGTCCCCACCTCTCTCCGTGTTACAGGAACAGCGTAAGGCCAGGCACCCGGATCACTGCTCATGAGAGATGATCTCAAACAGCCATCAAGAGTAATGCAGAGGGAAGAAATGCATGAACAGCTTTCTGGACCATATGGGATGTTCCTACAGTTGATCTGCACTGCTATTGAAGTTGCCAGGCACTGAGCTACCACGAGATGCACCAGTGCTGCTGAAACCATCATCTGGTTGTCCTTTTCTGCATATCAAAGTACTGCACCACTCCTGCCCCTTTGGTGTCTCATCTCATCTCTCTAGAAGTGTTTTTACCTGTCCAGAGACAGGAGGTCAATGCCCTCCACTTCTCTCCCTACAGGACCCCAACCCTCTTTCCCAACATTCCCAAATTCCTGTTCTCACCAGCTCACTGGCAGCTGGGGCATTAGTCTGGTCCACTTAATTCTTTATTTCTCCATTGGTCAAACAAGTACATACACATACAAACACCTCCTCTAACCTGCCTCCTGCCCATGCAAAACCTCAGAGTCTTCCACAGCAGCAGCTACAGTGACAGGAAGCCACCCTGTGGCACCAACATTTCCTTTTGGGAGATCAGGAATGTGGGATCCCCTCACTTTCAGTGACTCATGCAGACACCTACAACCCCCACCATCAGCAGGTGACTCACATAGGCTTGGCCAGGTCAGCACTATCCACATCTGCTGCTGTAACAAGCAGTTCTCCCAAGGTCTCCTGTGCATCTCCAAGGCAACAATCCAAGGCCAAGGGAGTAGATGCAGCAATTAAAGAAAAATTAATGCAAACTGTTGTGGTGATCAAAAAACCAAAGTAAACAATGAAAGACAATAGTAAATATATTACCAAGTGTGTACACTGCAGTGCCCACAAGCTCCTGGCTTTTCCACCTGTGCCCAGCAGTGTGCCAGAGCCAGCTCTGGAATTTTGCAAGTCTGGCTCAGGACTGCATTAGGGCTGGATTTTTCCACCCCTTCACTGTTCAAAGCTGGACAAAATCTGGATAGTGAGAGGACAAAGCTTGTCTCTGCCACCACAGGGGAGAGTGGGGTTCCTCTACATCCAGGTGAACTACGTGTGGCCCATGGGGACACATATGGATCAGACCTTGGCATAAAGTGAGGAATTTCTTCTGGTGCTCTTTAAAAGACCTGCACCACCTCTCACCAGCCTGTGTATAAATCAAAATAACTGGTGTAAAGTGAGAGCTTGGTAGGACTAGACCCACAACAGACTGTGGAGGAGGAGTGTCAACAATGAGAAGCAATTTGGGCAGAGACTGAAGAATAGGTTTCATCTGGATGAAATTCAGTGCATAGCTCTATGCAGGATCCATTCTGGAAAAACAACTCACCCACTCTGATTTTTCACCTGTTCCAGAGTCTTTACTAAATTGCTCCCTAGAAAAAAGAGTGACACTCAGGAGTATTCTGCTTCCTCCTTGCAGGACTAATTACAAGTGAGAGCAGAAATCCTTCTGTGTGCTTCATCCTTCCACTAGTGAGAAATCTGCTAAACACAAAATATCCATTACAGAGGAAATCTGCTAAACACAAAATGTCTATTACGAGGGCTATCCATTATAGCCCTCGTATAGGACATACATCTACAGAAGTATCTTCTGATATAAGGTCTCCTAGAAATAATAGAATTTCTATTATGTTCTGCAGCTTCTACAAAATTTGCTCTGAATCCATCAATCCCTGCCCCTGCCTTGCACCAAGCAGGGTGATTTACAGGCTCAATACTCCTGTGCCATTTTGCTATCACTTTGTTCAGCTGTAAATGGCAGCCTGCACCACAGGACAGGGCCTTACTGCCCTCGCAGTCATTCACAAAACTCATCAACACACTTGTAAAAAGCAAAGCGATCCTTCTCTGTTCCCCATCCAGAGGCCATTTGGCACCACAAAGTACACATTTACCTTAGTGGCTCAGGTCACGGTCCTTCCAGTTTTCCATCTGTCTCAGACAGCAGCCAACATCAGCTACTGCAGGAGAAACTCAATGGTCAGTTGTGGAATCACATGTCCAAGGGAAAATATGCTTTATAATTCCATGAGGTAAGAGCTGTTTATGCCCTGAAGCATGAGAATAATTTCAAATTCAGTTGTGTCTAAATCAAGAGTGCCTCATGACTGCACTGATTTCATTAGCTTATCTGAGACAGCTACAGGGAAATTCAAGCCTGCAACTAAGTGAGCAGGGCCTTAGGACCCAAAACCCAGTCAGCAAGAACATCAATAGAGTTGAGCTGTCATATTTGAGAGGTAGAAGACATGAGTAGCTCTGGCAGCTCTCTGTAATCCCACGAATGAGCCTGTGTTACCCAAATATAAGGAAATGTTTTGAAAGCCAGAACTCAAGCAGAACAAAGGGACATTGGGTCTCAAATATAAAAGATTTTCCCCCCCTCTACTTTAAGACTGAATATCAACAGAGATGCTTTGTAAAAAGAGGTATTCTGTAAGAAGAGAAAGGAAGCTGGAGTCTCTCACTTGTCTAAGCTGAAATAAGTATGAAATATTGGGAATGGAAAAATAGTATGAGAACCAAGTAATCCTGGCCTGTGTTTCAAACTGGGTTACTTGGAATAATTGTGTTACTTACTGCTTCTTCTAGCTGCCAGATCAGGTAGAGGCTGTTGATTTTTATTCCTTTGCAGCCTATGGGAGTTGCAGGCTCTGTATAAAAACAAGATGACATGGAAGTGTTTGTTTGCCAGGCTATTGTTTGTCCTTTTAAAGGCTGCAGTCACACTCCATTCTTCATGAGAAAATGCTGGCTCCTGAAGGACAAACCAAAATGACTATTTAAGGCACTAAAAATGGAAATCATTTAAAACAGAGCTGATTAAAAGGAAGAAACTATTCTTCCAATGAGAAGTGAATTGCTTTCAGCTGGCCTGAGCACTGAGCTTTGTTTGCAACAAAACCCAAATACCAGTTGCCTGATAGTGCAAGTATTTTGAAGGCACTTAATCTGCCATGACTCTAGTTTTTCCTTGTCCATAACTGCAAAACAAGTGTATTGCTTCTGCTCATCCTGGCTCAGTGATTATTCCTTTGGCTGGGCTGTTCAGAAGACAGCAAGACTGCTCTTCAGACAGATTTTAAAGCCCAGCCTTTCTTGCTACATCCAATTGGAAGCCCTCACAAAACCTTGATTGCTTAAATAGCAAGAGATTCAAGAAAAAAAAAAATCCAGAAACATCACACAGCTTTTTTACAATGTGACAGCTTGTGTTCTTCAAAAGACTCCAAAGATTGATAGTGACATGCCAAGTTTTCAGCACCTTCAGAAAAGAGGGGAAAATAGGGAGATGGAGGTTCAAGTACTAAAGTTTTGTCAGGGAAAGACTTGGGTGTATTTTTCAATACAACACTCACTTCCAAAACACACAGAAAAACACTTAGAGAAGCACCTGGGGTTTTTTTCAGTTAGCACCTCTGTTTGCTCTATCAAAGCCCCTTCTTCAAAGAGGTTGGAAAAAAAATCCAAGACAAATAAGGGGATAGAGTTATTTAACATAGGGTCCTCCTACAAGGTGTATCTCAAAATACAAGGAATATTTCTGAGGAAGGCAAAACATTCCTGTTTTAGATCAACCTGATTCTTATGACAATTCATAATATAAATATATCAAACTTCTTTCACTCTAAATCTGAAGATCAGTCCAGATTTAAACTACAAAGTAATTTTGTTTCCTACCTTGAAACTCTCATAATGACTATAGTTGTGGTCAGGATGTGAGTGCAAGGACATGTTTGGGTTCATGGTTCCAACCTTCCATCACAACAATCTGATTCCTCCTGTCCATGCGTGGCAAGACAGCTGCTGTTTCACAGCTCAAAAATATCTTGCTTCACCCTGACAAAGGGAAGTATCAGCTGCTTCTGAATATGCTGGAGCTGATGGGAATGGATGGATTTTGGTAGAGCTTCAGCCCCTGCTGTAAACAAGCCAGTTCTTGTTGTCCCTGCCGAGCGTGGCTCTGATCAGTGATGATCACAGCCCAGCCAGCATGTGAATCCTGCACACGTGCAGAGACAGAAATGGTAACTTCAACTAACAGGCTGCAGGATGCACTTCCACAGCCCTGAAACCAAGGCCGTTGTTTGGAACACCTCTGGAGCTACAGAATTTCCTTTCTCTTGGGGAATTCATGAAATAACTCTCTAGTGAATGTTTTTTTCTCATGACCAGATTTGTCCCTTCCATCTCAGGAGCTCCCACGTGGCCCCTTTTGAGTTCAGCTTCTTCTTTAATTATTAACAGAATTCCTAAATATTTCAGCGGGTGCTAGCTACCTCTGCTCAGGGAAAACACAGCATCGGCCCCAAAAGCTCCATCCACCTCCTGCCTCTCCGTCCCTGTGTCCCTGCTCCCTTCGGAAACGACCAAATGGTTTGGGGTGTAACTTCCCGCGGGACTCTGGCTGCTGGTGCGGGGACAAGGACGCGGAGGGGCTCGCAGGGGCTGGGGCATCTCCGTGCCGGGGGCTGCGATCCGGGGCGGCGGCGACATCCCGCCGTGTCCCCACTAGATGGAGCGACAAACCCAGCCTGGAGCCGCCGGCTCTCCCCAGTGTCCCCAGCCCTGGCTGCTGCGTGCCCCGGTGGCCGGAGGGCTCGGAGGGTGGCCCCGGCAGCGGCCAGCCCCGTTCCCGCATCTCCGCCCGCTGTGTCCCCGCGGCACGCTGGGCTCACGCCCCACGCTTGGTGCTCAAAGAGGCGGCCGAGGTGTCGAGCAGATGCTTCTCCACGTGGGAGTGGGTTTTTCTTGGTGCTGTGAGCACCTCGGCTTCGCTATTTAGAACCCAGGCAGCGCTAATGAACCCGGCGAGTGAGCAGCAGCCCTGGCGATGGACTCAGCCTCACACAAATCACCCCGCAGCTTTGCTGAGCCCCTGGGGCCAGGGCTCTCTGTGCAATGTGGTGGGGATGTGGAAAACACGAGGATATCCCTGATCTGTGCTCGCCAGGGCTGGCAGGGACCCCCGGTGCTGAGGGAACCCCGGGAGGCTTCGTGCAGCCTGGGATTCTCCCTTTGGAACAGACCAAAGTCAGGTTGCATCATCAGCACAGTTTTGTTGAAGGTGCCATCCTTCTCCCTCAGCTCATCTCCAAGGGATCTGTGACTCATCTGCTTTGCCCTCACAAGCCTGGGAAGAGGAGCATAGGCAAAGGTCGTGACCAAAGAAAAGGTTCAGCAGAGACAGATGGAAACTCAGCGGCTGACAGACCCTGTCCTGTCCAAATAGACACAGGGGCCAAGTGCCACCAGGGTTTGCAGCAGCCTGGGGAGGGGGTAGGTGGCACTGCTGATTCCACACTCCAGGAGGCCAAATTCACCTGTCCTGCAGCCTGGACCAGAGCTGATTTTAGACATAAAAACCACAGGATGTGAGACAAGGATGTAACGAGGCTGACTTCAGCAGGAGCCTCTCCTGTGCTGCAGGAGGTGCAGAGGCCTTGGGTCTCTCCAGACCCCTCCATGAGCCTCACACCATTCCTGCCCAGCCTTGTGGGTGAGCATGGGGTGTGGGGGCTGGCAGGAAGGAGCTCCTGCCCTTGCCTGGGACGTGCATCTCACTTCACCACGGAGGAGAGCCAGGCAGTGCCAGGGCTGGCAGGCGCTACGGTGGGAGCACAGCCAGGGGGTTATTAATAACCTGCTGAGTCAGGGGGGGCTCTTGGGTTTCAGGATCACAAGACAGGCGCCGAGCAGCTCGGATGGATCTCCCTCATTCCTACTTTTTTCATTGACAGGGACAACTGCTAAGATGGCCTCATTCTCTCTGCAGGACAGCTTGGCCCCATCCTGACAGTCACTGCACCCAGCAGGGATGCAGGGTTTGGACTGGAGCTGCAATGACACCAAAAATACAAGTGCTGTCCTAAAGAAATTAAACAAGGAGGGCAGGGGCAGAGACACACAGGATTGATCAGGACACAGCAGCCATAACAGCCCTGTTCCTCATCAGTGTAATCAAATCACATCATGGAAAGAAAAATGAGTACCACAGACCTCCCGTCCTGTTTCCCTGCAGGATCCTCTCTGCAACCCCCAAAAAGGCTGTGACAGATTGGCATCCTGCTCCTACCCAACAGGATGGAGTCAAGGACCTCATAAGATGCAAAGAAAATTTGGAGGATCTTGCAGACATGCATATTTCAGTGTCTAATTTAGAGTTTTGCAGGGATGAAAAGCCTCAGGGGAGAGGGCAGTTCTAGCAAGTCTGGGATGGGATCAGACCTCCCAGAAATCACATTGTCCCAGCCTGGCTGCCACAGCATCACCTGTGTTTCTGCTGAAGCTCTTGGCTGAGACAGGCTGAGGTCTGCTCTGGGGTGATTCCTTATGCATTGCTATGGAAAAGTAGTCAGTGATGTGGAACAGATTACCTTTCAGATGCAGCAGTGTGCATTGCAGCTGAACAGCTTCTCTTGCAAACACATTCCAAGAGCAGACGGAGTGGCAAAGGACCATCCCCAGGTCTGAGCCCGGCCCTCAGGGGTCCTGCCAGGGCAGGGGGTGCAGGGACCCCTTGCACACACACGAGCTCGCATCATGCTGGGATCTGGGCACTCCCAGAGCTCCTCAGCCCCACAACCTACTGGTGTTTGAGGGTTTGCCTGGCCCTGCTCCCCTTTCCCCATCCTACCCACCCTGGGTGTGCTGGAACACAGTTGTCTATCAGGAAGGAGAGCACTCTGGCTCTTGCTGGCAGAGTGTTTCACACTGGCAACATCTCCAACAGCTATTTTTTTCACCCAGGTCAGGACCAAAATAAACCTCTCGCCCATCCCCAGCAGCTGTTACAGACATCACCCTGGCCATGCCGGTGTTCCCTGGCCCCTCTCCTGTCACAGTGCTCAAATCCCAGCGTCTGCAATTGCTGTTGCTGTAGCTGCCACTTGCAGCGGCTGAAATAAGTGAAGTGCTGAAGCTATGCTTGACTCCTGTGTCCCCAGAGAGGTCTCATTTCATTGTATCAGGCTGTCTGAGCCGCTGAGCCCCGTTCATTTCAATTAGCCCGATAGCTCTCCAATCCTATTTACCTTTATGAATGTGTGAGCATCTTACTGCTTCCCACAGCAGTCAGATTAAAGGGTGAGCGAGGAATCACACACTGCATCCCTTGCAGGGCAGACCCACAGCAGTGTATTTCCTGTAGTGAGTAAACTCAGACACAGATAAAACCATATCCAAGGGGCATATCCAAGCAAACCTTATTGAGTTGGGAGCAGCCTGCAGTGGTAATCCCCAGATTAGCCAGAAAACTCAGTCTATACCTTTTAATTTTAAATAAATATTTTACATTTTAGGTGATGCATCTTTTGGCAGATAAAAGATAGAAGAGCCTGGAAAGGCTGTAGTCCCTCAAGTCTCCTTTTTGACTAAATGCTCCCTCCCAGCAGGACCTGTCCTGAGGTCCATGTTCCTCACTTGGATTTTAACAATCATTAACCATCTCAACACATTCCAGCACTTAAATAGGCTCCTTGAGAGGGAGAGATAAGGTATCAGCTTTCCGGTTCATCTTGCCAGCCTGTCTGCAGCAGATAAGCATGTTGGGCAGCAGGAAAAAGGTTATCTAGAAAGGAAGCTGAGCAACGGCTGCTGTTATTGCAGGAGGCTTTGAAAAAAAGTCACCCCACCAGGAATCCCACAAGCCATACAAGCCCTTCCCGGTGGAACGTGATTGATGGTTGGAGTCCAGCTGTGCCTTCCTCCCGGGGTGGGAGGCATCTTCCGTCAGGGAGGGCAGAGCTGCCGAGGTCATGCTCCCCCAAGGAAGGTCACATCAGAGGCAGGTGCCCAGAAACCTGCTGCTTTCCCTCTCTCCTGCCCTGCCCCTGCTCTGAGGAATAGCAGCAGGAGGGGTTTTGCCCCTTCAGCACATCTTGAATGTTTCTGAGCTGAGAAGTCTGCAAGAGGGAATTTTTCTGCCCAAAAACTGAGGAACTGATGTTGTGGGTTGTGCATGGGGTCCCTGAAAACCAGCACTGATCTCCCACTGATCGCTGCAAGAGCAGAAAGGAGATCCTGAGAATTCTCAGCCTTTCTTAACCCAAGCATCACCTTGCTTTTTGTGATGGGAGAGGAGAAACAAGCCATGCTGGGAATGGAGGTTCTTTTACCCCTGGTGAAAGATGTTCCTTTCCTTTGGAAAACTGCTTCTTCATTCATCTTCCTGCCTGTACTATGTTTGCTTTTTTGCAGTTGCAGAAATGATGCATATCAGCTAGGGAAAAGGCAAAACAAACAAACAAACAAACAAGCAAAAAGCAGCCATTTCCACTCAAATTCCCAGACCACCTTTCTGCCTTCTTGTTATCACTCAGGGACAAAAGACCCCTGATCACAGACATGCTGGTTCAGGAAATGGCCTAAATCAGGGGCTGCAGAACAATTACCAGAGCAAATCCTGCCAGGAAGTGCTCTGAACCCACTCAGCCACCTTCTCTACCCTCAGGACCTGCCACCCCTTCCAAGGCATCCTCATGGCATCCCTCCACATGCTCCTGTATTTTGCTGATTCCCATTAATCTGTGTTTTATATAACCCCTGGCTTGTGCTGGACACAAAAGCGTTGCATTACCATGCTATTAATACACAAGTCAAGGTTTAGGATTTAAAGCAAATAAAGCCCCCCACAGCCAGGGGAATCAATCCATGACAAACCAGTGCTGGCAGCTCCAAGGTGCAAATTGCAATGGAGAGAGGGCACCCACACCCAGATAGCAGAGGCTGATTCCTTAATCACCACTGCATTGAGTGTTTAACTATTGCACAGCTCTTTGGCTGGAAGCAAACATCACCAAATGCCCAAAGCACTTTGGGCTCTGGGCAAGTGTTTCATGAACATCCATCATTTTAGCTCTCAGCTTCTGTTCCCATTGCTTTTCATTTAATTAATTTCTGCAGGTCTGGCTTACCAGCACTGATGGTCTTGCACAAAACTGCTGGTCCTGGGAGAAGAAAGGAAGTCAGAGAGAGTCCCAGGGGCGTGGGGATATTGGAGGGATGGGGACTCAGGGCAGTTTCTGGGGAATGGAAACCAACTGCACCTGTTTGCAATTTGTTAGAAAAACTGGGCTAGATCCCTGTGTGAAGCCCAAGTCCCATCCTCCAGAGAAGCTCAGAGGAAGCACAGGGTAAAGGGAGGAGCACTGGCATTTCCAATGGTCCTGAGCAGGCTGGCCAGCAGCATCTGCTGCAGGGCTCCCACACCTGATCCCAGAGCTCTGGAGCCTCCTGGGAGCTTCAGCCAATTTATTCCAGCACTGCAATTAGCGCTTCATCATGGCCAGACTGTGAACAAAGGCTGTAATACCACCCAGCCTGCTAAGAACCAGGTCTTTTCCAGGGAAAGCTCTTCTTTGGCGGGGTTGGGGTCCCCCCCAGGCCATTCAGCATCTCTTCTCTGCAGCAAGGATCAGCCTCGCTCAGGCTGTGTGAGGTTAATGGATTTCAAGCGACTCCTGTGATTAACTTTTCCTAAATCTCCAATTCTTTCGTGCCTTCTATTTTTATAAAAAGAAAAGGGAGGGAGGCGGTATTTACGAGGGATTTCACTCAAATAATGAAATAAATGTGATCAGCCGAGGGACCTTTAATCCGCTTTGACTCCTGTGTCCTGGGGAAAGAACAAGGAGATCTTTGCTGCTCTGAGTCCCAGTGAGGCACGGAATGAAACAAGCCCATCCCTGCCTGGCTGGGGGGCAGAGCCCCAGCATCACCCCTAAATCAAGCACTGCCTGCAGACATAGGCACATCAGCCAGGCACTTGGGTCAACACCAGAGAAAAACACCTCTGTGGTCACCTGCTCCCACCTGCAGCGTACATGTCCATGTCTCTGTGTGCTGAGGCAGGAACTGGCTGCATCTCTAGTTCAGGTGGCCAAAATCACATAAAAAAGCATCATCTGTGCTCGTGTATCTTTTGTGTTGCAGCACCTTCTGGAATGTAAGTGTGTGAAGGGGAGACACCATCCGTTTCCTTAGGCTTTGCCCACTATATTGAACTTGTAGTCTGGAAATTACATGGTTAATTAGCACTTTAATTAAAAATTTTAACTGAAAACCATGCAGGTGATTCCCCCTAATTCAGAGTTTCAAAAGTGAGTTTGTGGCTGCCAGGGACGTCCTCGGTGCTGTAAAGAGCAGTGTCAGGGCTGTGACAAGAGCTGGGGCTGCTGCACTGAGCTCCTGGGAGCCAGATAAACCCCTGGGTCTCTTCACCCTCCTCAGAGATATCCTGACTAAATAAAAGGAGTGTGTTTGCCCAAGAAAACCCAGCCTGGGGTGAACTAGAGTCACACCTGTGCTACTGCTGGGACACCTTGTATGACAGCCTTCCTAATTCTCCTCTCAATCCTCAAATCTGCCAAGCCACCCTCCACCATCTCCTGCAGGTCCCTCCCCTTCAGCTGCCTCACCCTGGGAAGGACAGGGACAATGAGTCCTGGGGGACAGAGAGGACCCTGCCATGGCAGGGAGGGCAGCACAGCCCTGATGTAGGAAAGGATTTGTCCCACCTACATTTCAGCACAGCCCCAGCCACAAATGTACACAAAACAGCTTGTCAGGAAAAAAAACACGAGCTTAGATTGAGGAGAGGAGAACTAAACACCCCAGGCGTGATTGCCACATATGCCCAAAAGATATAATCCAGATTTGCTACTTGCCCTGGCCCTGGAAATCTTTTTTTTTTTTTTTAATTTAATAAATTAAAATCTCTTTTTGCTGCTGAGCATAATCAGCATTAGGGTGAGGGGAGGAGGGGCCTTTCCTTCCCCTGCAGGATCACACATGAAATCATCATTAGAGCAGCCTGGGACTCTCCCAGTGGCACCATGGAGTGCTGATGGCAGCAGTCCCCAACCCACACACTGCACTGGTTTCCTCCTGGCCATCTTCTTAATTAATCTCTTAGATGAACTGAAAGGCAGAAGATGCCACAGTCAGAACTTCAATCCTCTGGCTGGACAGGTCTTGGCTTGGAAGGACCACTCCTCCCAAGCCTCACAGGCTGAGCCCTGTGTGGCTGAATTTGGGGATCTGAAGGTTCAGGCGATTCCTGGACAATCCTGAAGGAGCTCAAACCATTTGGCCTTTTGTCTCCCCACATTGCCATGTTGAGCATCTGCAGAGAGCAGCCCCAGTGTCCTGCTCCAGCTCACAGGGACAGGGGACAGGCACCCACCATCCCTTGCTGTTGCTATAGAGACAGAAGCTGCTTTTCTCCACAGCTATGCTGGTTGTTTCTGATGCTGGTTGTTTCTGAGCGGTACCTTCAGCACGGCAGGTGGGAGAGAGGGATCAGGAATGTCTTGGCTTGCTGGGAGGGCAGCCATGGCTAAGGCAAGGCTCTGCCAGGCCTCTGTGTCCAAATCCACACTCATCTTGTGGGGGGTCTCCCAAAACCTCCCCTCCTGTTGCTTGGGGCACTGAAGTACTTGTGGGGAGAAGGGGCACAGGCTGCAGGGGGATGAGGAGGAAGATTCCCTGGAGAAACTCTTTGTGGGAGAAAGCCTTAGCCTATGAATCCCAGCTTACCCATGGGAATCACCCAGCTCACCTCCCCCTGCTCTCCTGCCTTGCTTTGCAACCATGTGCTGGGATGAGACCAGCTCAGCTGATCTAACCCACCGTGGCAGCTTCTGCAGGCCATGCTCTCCTGATTACACCAGCAAAGATCAGGAGCAACTCCTACAAAGCCATCCTGCCACCCTGGATATACCAAGAGAAGACAACACAAGTGCAAGGAAACCTGGACCTGCTGACACGGCTGAAGAATCATCCAATCTATTTGCAAAGGTTCAGTAAATTCTGCAGCTACAAAGTGAGAGTTTCCCACAAAGCCATGGCAGAAAAGTCATCCTCTGCTCCCTGCCCCTTCAGGAACTTGTCATCTCCAGCTACACAGTGGTGCATCACCCGCAGTCAGAGCTCAGAACATGCTGCCATCCTTGCTAGGGATGAGGATAAACTCTGCCACGTTTAATAATGCCTGGAAGGAAGAAAAAGCACCATAGCTCACTTCTTCACAGAAATCTTTGCAGGAGAAGGAGGCTGGCAAAGGAAAACCCTGATGGGAGAGTAGCACATCCCTGCTCCCACACGCAGCAGCAGGAGGGAAGCAGGACAGCACCTGCCACCCCCGCTGCTCTGCCTGCTGCTGTTCCAGCCTCCAGGGACAACCCTGAGCTCTCCCCTTTCCTCAACACACTTGGTGACAGCCCTTCCCAGGGGACAGCTCATCTGTGAGCTCCGTGGGAGGCTTGTGTTTGAAGGACATGGATGCCCTCCTTACCACGCTCCTGCTCCAGCCTCGGAGCCGGCAGTGCGGGGAGCCAGCAGCTCCCAGGGCTCGTCGCTGACATCCCAGCTGGAAACGCGTGCCAGGGATAGATTTTCTGTTTAGCTTCTTTTCATATTAATCATCAAAGAGCAACACATGTCAGCAGCTTGCAACAGTCATTAGCTGAATGTCTTCTTCTCACTAGCCCCTGTAGGAAGAGGCCTCCCAGCGTGCAGGGTGAGATGACAGCACAGGACCCAGCTGACTCCTCCCAAGCCTGGTGAATTTTTATTGAGATCCACAGGAGGACAGGGATGACAGTTCCTCTCCATTCTGCAGGATTCATCCAGTCAGGAAAGATGCTATGTCTGATAGTATCCATCACCTGCCAAGCATCAAACTGTCTTCTAGAGACAGCTAGACCACAGAGAACTGGCACATTCTGTTCAAAAGATGGGATTTTCTTATGGCAGCTGCAAGGGGGGGATCTATTTTGGAGACAGCACGTTGAGCATGACCACCAGCTGGATAAGGATCCACCAGGCTTCAAGGAGGCCATTTGTCAATAATGGGAAGAAACAGCATCATGTGTCCCTTACCAGACCAAAAACTCCTCACACACCCCCACAGAAGAGGTTTTCCTTCAGTGTCCTGAGCACCCACCTAGGCCCATCCCAACTAAAACTAAAGTTTGCATCCCCTTGGGCAGCAAGACTGCAGGACCTGCTTCATGAATGCATATCTCAAAGCCACACTGGACTTGTTTTCTCCCCTCCCTCGTGATAAGAACCAAACAGGGCAGGATTTTTATGATTATTTATTATCTGTAAAGCACCAGCAGTGTCCTGACTCTGTACAAGACACAACTGCTGGGCTCACAAAAAGAAAAAAAGCACTGTGGCCAAAATAATTTATCCTCTAAAAAGTTCACAAATGTGTTCTCAGGAAGCTCTCAGGCACTGCCCATCCTGAGGACATACCAAGGTGCCAATGTGAACCACCTAAAGAAGGCAGACATGGAGCTCATTTCTCTCATTTGTAAAGCTTAATTAGGCTGCTGTCCAAACACAGCTTGAGAATATGGCCAGAACACAGGTATGGCCCTTGATTTCTAAAACCCAATTCATTACAAGAAACTTTTTTGTTTAAAGGTGGGGAAGCGACATTAAAAAACACCACTACTCATGGAAGTTACAACTGCTTCCAACAAACAACATGTAGAAAATACTGGGAGGGGGACTCTCAAAGTATCTTCTAGTTTCCAAGTCCTCCGTGTTCACCAGATGGATATCAACATCTGACACGTGTTGGAAGACATCCATATCAATTCCACCAGCCTGAACTGCAAGTAGCCAAAAACGAAGCCGGAGAGGACATCTGTGATGTGGTGCCGTCCGATCATGACGCGGGACAGGCCCACGCAGAGGGCCCAGAGGACCAGCAGGATGCGGAGAGGGATGGCCAGGACCAGGTGGTTGAGGAAGAACTTGGAGAGCATGGCCACCCTGCTGGCATGCCCGGCGGGAAAGGCGTAGGTGTCCATGGTCAGGTAGTCCAACAGGCCAGGGCTGATGTCGTACGGGCCCTTCCGCTTGGCCAGCTTCTGCAAACCTGCCACAATCATGATATCCAGGAGCAGGGCTACAAAACAGGAGACAGAGAGGGGACAGTGAGAGACAGAAGAGTTGAGGGCAGTTTTCAAGGCGTAACATTAAAGGGTTATCATTGTCTTTAAATAAAAATTTCTGTTTGGTTCTGGCCAGATGGCCATGGTGCAGCTGTACACAACTTCCCCATCCTCATGTCTCCACCCAAATGTTGATTAACCCTCTGCCCACAGAGGAGGCAAATACCACTCTCATCATCTGGCAGAAGAGAACCCCAAACTGCAGAGGCCAGCAACCCACCTGGGGAGGAAGAGAGCAACTGGCAAAGCTAAAATTGAAACTCTTTTGGCCCCAAAACCACCACTCTGGGTGCTCCTGTTGCTGCCTCCACCTCGTGCTTTAGAAACCTTGTGCAGCAAGGTCCCTGCCTGGGGCTCTGTGCCAGGCTGACCAGGCTGCAGTGAGCAGTCTGCTGGAGGAAAGGTGCCCCACAGCACTTTCTAGTGTTGTCCCTTGTCCTCTCCCAAGCCCACCACCTCCTCCTGCCCAGAGCAGCCATGGAATCACACCATGCTGAGAGATTTCTCACCACACTGACAGATTTTACTAAGAAAAGAGCGTTAGGAGCCAGTGAGCCAAGGGGAAAGCCAAACAATAAAGAAAAATGGGCTCCCATGTTAGAAACAGCACCACAGTGTGTTGGAGGGTGGGTGACATCCTCCTAGACATCCTCCACCCATGCTTCTTCCTTTGCCAAAGCATCCAACACCCACAAGCCATTTCTTGTTTCTGCTCACCTTTTCCTCCCTGTGACTTTCTGCCTGCAAGTCACCCCGCACAGCCCCTTCCCTGTACAAATTACTGGGGGTACCACACCTCCCAGCCCCAGCAAACCCAGGCTTGTGGTGGCAGGGGCACCTGCAGCTGCAGCTCTCTACACAAAACCAACATTCCTCCTTAACAGCTTCAGGAGTGAAACCCATCAGCATTTATCTACACCACCCTCCTCCTCAGCCCACCTGCTTCGTCCCAGCCGACAGGTACTGTCATTTCTACTTCCTAGCATCAATTTTATTTCTCTTTAATCCCCTCATCTGCTTTTCCACAACCCTCCTAATTAGTCAGAGTTCTGATTTCAGCTCCCTGCAGCAATGACAAGGACATATCTGCCATCACCAGCACAGCCTGCTCCCTCAGCAGGAATGCCAGGGGCCAGTTGTTTGGTTCCCAGGCTCTGCTAAAGACCATTCCTTGAGAGCTGACAAGGCTTCAGGAGCACGGATGGGAGTGCAGTGGTGGTGGGGATGGGAAATCTTGGGAGGTAGCTCCACCTGCCTGCTCAGCACCTGGCAGGAGCTGGGAAGTGAGGAGCTGTCACAGCAGCTCTGCTCACCCACCTTCCCCGTGTGCCACCCCCAGCCACAGCACTGCTTTGGGAAGGGGCTGGTGTTTATCCTGGCCAAACCCTCTCCTTATGGGAGTCTGCTTTTCTCCCTCATCTGCAGGACATCTTGCATGGGGAAGTGGGGCAGCAGGACCTCCCTGAACCTTCTGCCCAATAGGTCATGCATGCCCTGGGGTCTCAGAGCTGTGGAGGGCACATGGAGCAGAGGAAAAGATCTGGGTACCAGCTCCTCCCTGGCATGCACAGTAGCAGGAATCAGGCTAGGCACAAAAAGCAGGAGATTGACACAGAGCAAAGGTTCATGAGTGGCACCTGAATAAAGGTGTCAAGGCTGCAGCTGGCAAGGGGCTGCAAGGAGGTCGGTCACACCAGTGGGCCTGTAGCAGTAGCAATGGGTTTAGGAGGACAAGGACAACCAGGGACTGCCCAGCTCCTGCTGGATGTGACCAGCAGGTAGGGAGAGAGCAGGGGGAGGTCTGCAGCCCACCAGGATCCCCACACTCAGCAGAGTGGTTGTCTGCAATTTGCTGATTTTTTTTATTTTTTTTTTTTTGACAAGCTGGCTGGGGAGAGAGGGGGAGGGAGGGATTTCAGGCTGTGGAGCCCTGGAGCAGCCACTCACCCTGGCTCCCTGTTAAGGTCAAATGCTGTGAGCCTGGGACTGGCTGACCATGACAGGGCTGCCCCGCTATGCAGGGCTCTGCTCATGCTGGGCTTCCTAAATCACCCCCAGCCCAACACCTCACCCCATTAAGTGACCCCCCCGCAGGCCTGATCCAGCAGATTGCTTCAGGAGATGATTTTCAGAGCTCAGCAGCTGCATTTCCCACCAGTCCCATCTCATCCTGGACGAGAACTGTGTGAAACTGAAGCTCCACGATGCTCTCTCGGGAACCCAGGCTCATCAAATTCTCAGGAACCCAGAAGCATCAGAGAGATGATGCACCAGTGCTGCCAAGAGAAAACTCTGGCCCAAGTTACTCTGCTGAAATCAGCACCAATTGCATTGCTGAGAAGCCAAGCCAGGGCTCCAGAACGAGTCTGGGCACCCCAGCAGATCCCAGTGTCTCCTGCACGGTGCTCAATACATTCCCTAGAGACCATTCCCCACCAAACCATGGATCAGCACCACAAGTGCCATGTGCTTTAGCAATGCGTGGTTTTCACCACTGCCTGTCAGTATTTTGCACTGGCAATATTTTTTTACGGTCAAAGGTGATGTCAGGGCAACTCGAGGGATGCAGGCGTGTGTGCATGGAGGTGTTCAGGGCATGGAGAGCAAGCCAAAGAGCAGTTCTAATAATCCTTTCATTCAGAAGATGAATAAAATGGGCCTTCAGTACTGCTCGCTTTGATTTTCGTCAAATGATGCACAGAAAGCAAAAAGCCTCGTTTGCCCACATTTCAAGATTGGAAAGCATGACAGCATTAAAACCAGGGGTTAATTTGCCGTTAAAAGGAAAGAAAAAACCACCGAAGATCCCTGCTCTGGTGCTTTTTCTGTCACTTCCTCCCCTTGCACTTTCCGTTCCTTTCATGGAGATTTCTTTATGAAACAGCCCCAGCAGCCAGCCCTGGCCCCTGAGGCGTGGGGGGTCCCACTGCCTTGGGGTCTCTGCTGTTCCCCTTCCCAGAGCTGAGTCTCTGCTGTTCCCTGTGCTGGATCTCTGCTGTTCACAGTGCTGGGTCTCTGCTGTTCCCAGTGCTGGATCTCTGCTGTTCCCAGTGCTGGGTCTCTGCTGTTCACAGTGCTGGGTCTCTGCTGTTCCTCTTCCTTCCCAGTGCTGGATCCCTGCTGTTCCCTGTGCTGGGTCTCTGCTGTTCCCAATGCTGGGTCTCTGCTGTTCTCCTTCCCCGTGCTGGATCTCTGCTGTTCCCTCTCCCTCTCCCTCTCCCTCTCCTCTCCCTCTGGCAGGGTGAATCAGCAGGCAGCGCTGCTGCCGGCGGTGCTGCCAAGAGCCCATCCTTCAGGAGCAGACGCAGACAGCTCCATTGCCCAGCACCCCCATCCCCAGCCCTGTTCCCTCACAATCCCATGACCCACACACCCGCCCGGACCTTGGCTCGCTTCCCTCCTCCCCTCAATGCACATCAAATCCTCCCTCTCGGGTGGGCACAGCGTCAGGCAGGGAAGGGGTTAACTTTACCACGGTCCCTCGGTGTCCCGGCTGCAGGTGGGTGTCTCTGCACTGGGGACTGCTCCTGCTGTTGAACCCCAAGCCTCTGAGCCTTGCACCTGCCACCTGCAAACCTGCAGCACCACCTTGGCTCTGTCCTTCCCCGCTGCCTCACACAGGGCCCTGCAAATCCTTCAGGCTGCCCTGACTGGAGGCTGGAGCAGACACAGCCCCAGGAGAGCCCGTGGAAGGCAGCCTGCAGCTGAGGTACAGCCTGCCCTGGCTGCTCCCTGGGGACCCTCGAGGCTGTCAAAAGCACAGCAGGCATGGCAGAGTGCCACCTGACTGAGGCTGAGATGAGAGGAGGAAGAAATTTTTATATGAAGCATGTTTTTCATCATGCCTTTCCCCCCAGAGCCAGGTAGCACTGGATTTAAACCAGAGGCATCACTGGATGTAAAATCCACGTAGAGCAGCTCTTGACCATTCTTGCTTCTTTCACACTTTTCTGAAAAAGATCAAGAATTTCCCTGTGGACCTGGTGTTAAGGGAGACAATCCTTCAGATTTCCAACACGAAATCACCCAATCCCCAAATCCTACATTAACATCTACCATTTCCTTAAAACACAAAACCAAAGAGCAAGTCTCGCCCTGCCTGTGACAATTTTAGCTTCAGAGATCACCTTGGTATTGTAAAAAGCCAACATCTGGCATCAGATGCACAGCAAATGAGCTGAAAGTGAGCCCCCTGGGCAGGAATTTTATATCTATTAATAAGGAAAGGAGAACAATTATCTGCCTTGCTCCTACCACCAAACGCTAGGAGCCCATTAGGAGAGGAGAGGTGAGCAGAGAGGAGCCCTGTGCAGGCTGGGCACAAGGACAAACCTGAACCATCATCAGCAGAACCCAAGCAGCCCCAAAGCTTGTATTTAAAAGGAATTGAGAGAGCTGGATGTCCCCTGTCACCATAAGGTCCTTTCTGTCCCCGAGGTGGCATCTCTGCTGCTGTTCCTTAAGGCAGGAAGAGGCTGAGGATGGTGTGAGCACCCTTGGGGACGTGGCCTGCTCCAGGCTGGAGGCAGGCAGCGTCTCCAGGGACGGAGGCAGATTCCAGCTGGGATGTTTATATAAACATGTTATCAAAACCACAGCTGAAAAACAACCTGGGTGCAGTTCTAGGGGCAGGGGGGGAGGAAAAGGGGAGAAAGCCAAAAAAGCTCTTGGCCTCATCTGCTCCTGCAGCCGAGATCCACGTGCCTTCACACACATGGGGCTGCTTGCACGAGGCAAGGCTGCTCTCCTGTGAGGTTGGGATCAGAAACAGTCACAAGCTGGACTCAGCCACCCAGAACCAGGGCTGAGCACATGGGGAGAGGAAATCAGGGAGGTAAGTGCCCAGGAATGAAGAGTGAGCTCATTACATGAGCTCAGGAGGCTCCCAGTGTGGGAGCAGATGGAGCAGATGTGCCTCAGACAAGATGTGCACGGAGCAGAGCCAAGCTGGGGACAACTCATTGCTTGGGCTTCAAACCCACTGTGCTGAGGCCACGTGTAGGGCCAGGACTGGCTTGGAAAATCCTGTATTGCCCAGAGTACCCACCCTCACTCAGTACTCAACTCTGGACAAACGCCACCAGTCCCAAGAAACAGTTTCTTTAGCTCCATAATTAGAATTCATAATTTTTTCCCCCCCATTTTTCTTTTTACTTACATGCCCCCTCCTACTCCTTCTGAACTTCCCAAATCTCCTGTAGGCATTAGGCTCCCTGACCTGGAAAATGAGCTGTTTGCAGCCTTATCTCGTTGACATTAATGAAAGATGCAGGTTTCAAAAGAATCTTCACCCTCTCTCCGGTGGAGTCAGTGGCAGCTCAAAGAGGTGCACTCTGGAAATGAACCCCTCAATTCCATTTTGTTCCCCAAATGTGGCACTATTGGGTGTAAGAGCTGACAAAAAGCACAGATGGCATGACACATTGAAGAGCCAATGAATCAGGCATTCTGGTGTTTGGGGGGTGAGTTATTTTTTGGCTGAACAAGCATCAGTGTGGGGTAAGTGGTCATGGGGAGGTGACAAAATGGTGGAAAGCAGAATTGTGCAATTAATTAAAATAAAAACCCACAACAACTAAAAATAGATTTGCTATATTCTAGATGATTAGAAGCAGCCCTGAGTGCAAACACAGGCTGCCTGGAGTTCTCCCCTTGGAAACACTATGCCCTGGGAGCTGGGAAATTTGTGCTCAGCATCAAATACTGAGCAGAGGCTTCACTGGGGGGCTGCACAGGCTGGGGTGAGATGCAGGCAAGAGGGGGAGCACAGTGAAAAGGGCTTGTGCTGCTGGGGGAAAAGAGCTGAGCAGCCCTGGGGATGGCTCATCTGCCTCCCAAAAGGGCTCTGACAGCTTGAAATGCTCCTGTACCCCATGGCAGCAGCACGGGTACCATCAGCACATCCCAGAACCACACACAGCAGCACCTACAGCACTGTATGGGATGAGCTGGAGGAAGAAAAGTGCCTTGGGCTGAGGAGCAGCAGCATGGCCCAGCCTTTGGCTCGGCCTCAGTGCTCTTTGGGCTTGGAGTTCCACCCCACTGCTGTCCAAGAGGCCAACTGGCAAAAAAAAAAAATTAAAAAAAAAAAATTTAAAAGGGTCTGATTCTGTGATGCTCAGGGCGTTCCCAACCATCACACCTCCTAGTGTGGACCTAGATCAGGTACATCTGCCAGCATCCCTGTACCCATGGAAATGGTTCTCTGTTCCAGGTTCAAGCATGGAGGTTTCCTCAAAGTGGAGGAAAAAAGGAGAGTTCCATCTGGTTTCCCTCTCTCCCACCCCACCCTCCACCAGCCCTGATCTGGAGCAGGAGACCTGGCGGGCTCTCCCTGCCTGCTGCTCCTCCCAACAGCTCACCTCGCTCGCCCACCTTCCTCCTCCCGGCCGCTGCTCCCGTCAAGGCGCGTTAGAGGCAGCCACGCTCGCCCATTTCCCGGGAGCTCCCTTCGGGCTCAGCCCGGCTCTGCTTCTCCAGCTCTGCCTGGGCGAAACCGCCCCTGTCCCCTCCGAGCTGCAGGCAGGGCACTGGGAAGTTGTTCCCGGAGTGACAGACAGAAGGAATGACTCATTTCCCATGTTTATTCCCCCTCTTCCCATTCAACAGCCCTCGCACTTCTTTTCTCTTTTGCTCTGCGTTCAGGCTCTGAACCTTTCGCTGTTTGCTCTGCGAGGGTTGGATCCAGCTCGAGGGTTGGATTCCAGCTCGCTGCACATTCCCCAAGGGCTGCACTCTGATGCCTGCAGGGCTCACAGCATCCCCAGCAGCCCGCCAGGACCTGAGCAAATCGCTGCTGCCTGGTACCGAGGGGCTGATCAGACCCTGGCAATACCCCAGTGCCTGCTCCAGCCACAGTCAGACGAGTCCCAGCCTGTCCCTGAGTGTCCTTTATCCAAGGGACACTGCAGGCTGCCCTGCAGGGAGCAGGACACACTGTGTAGAGGAAGCAGGCAGGAAGGGGGGCAGGGAAGCCGGGAGAGCTGGGCACTGCTGGCTGCTCAGAGATGCCTGAGCTCATCAGCTCTGAAGGGATGAAGGCTGAGCACAGCACCCACCGAAGGACCACGGACTTCAGCTGCTGTATCTGGGCAGAACAGAGGCAGATTAGCAGCCTGGAGTGATAAAGAGGAATGTTTAATGCCAGGCTGGACCTGTGTCCAAATGCTGGATGCAGGGGCATCTGTCTTGTTCCCTCTGCCTGGCACCTTCCATGGGTCACTCGTGTTGGGTTATTTGGCATTGAAATGTTTCCACCTCACTGGGCAGACGTGCTGCTGGCTCAGTGAGACCTTGGTGGGCACTGGCAGGGCTGGGAGGGGAGCAGGACAGCAGCTGAGCCCCCTCCATGTGCCAGGCTGTCCAAGGAGGGATGGTTCCACAGGGCACCAGCTCCCCAGCTGCTCTACCCATCCTTGATGGAATCTCCTCTGCCCTGCCTGGCTCAGGAAATCCCTGCTCTCACAGTGCAGGAATGAAAGGGGAAAAAATAGACACATTTGGCCCCAAACCATCTCTGGGGCTCTGGGCTGAGCAATCTCTGCTGCAAACAGACTGATCCATCTGCTGTGCAGCTCCCCGGCCTCTCTGCTGGGTCTGGGCTGCCCTGAGGCTCGACAGGATCAGCTCCTCTGCACTGCCTGGGCATCTCATCTACCCCGTGACCTTTACCAGCACCAGGCTGCACTGTCTGGGTTTTTCATCACAGAGCCTCCAAAGAGAAGCACAACAATACCTGAAGCACGTCAGTATTGTTAGAACAGGGTCGCTGGGGTCTCGAGGGGCTTGGTGAAGGCATTTCTTTCTCTCTCTCCTTCCTAATCCACCAATTTCTTACAAATCTGGTCTTGCTTGGAAGCTACCACAGAGTTCTGACCATATATATGTATTTAGAATTTTCTTTCTCAGGGGATCTGCAGGGACTGTGCTTCAGAATATCATGGCTTGGTTCCTGGTCAGAGTAAAGCTATGTCAATGTTCAGGAAGAAGGCTGAACACAGCAAGAGCTTCCTCCTTGCTGACCTCCAGGAATGGAGAAGCCACCCTGGGCTCCCTCCTTTCCTCCTTCTGTGGCATTCACCCATCCCCAGCCTGCCACTGCTCATGATACATCCACAGCCTGAGGCAGGGCTGTAATGGGATAAATGCTTAGTGACAGCACCAAAGAGCCATCCTGCCCCTCCAAGGGGATGCAGAGCCAGCTGCAGATGGCTGAGCACTGGGACCAGTGTCACTGAGACTGCAAGCAAAGAGAGGACATGGGCTTTCTCTTCTCCTAGTCTGGATACCTGCTCCAGAGAGCAGAACCAGTTCCTGGTGCTTCAAACCAAGCACAAACACAATTTTATGTGCAAGGATGACCCAAGCAGGTGCTTCCCAACAGCAAAGGCACCTAGCTGGTGGCAAATAACCAAACACAGCAATGGTTTGGCTGTAAACACAAAAGAGGGGCCTCACAGGAGTGACCACTTTGGGTGGGCAAACATTTTCCATCCCCAGGGACCACATTCCATCCCCGCTGCAGTGAGAAGGTGCCTGGACCTGCAAAGACCATCAGCTTAACGAGATCAATCTGTTTAACTTAATAAATAGGAGGTGAAGAAATTACTTGAGCACTATCCAAAACACTGAAAGGCGGAAGAGATGTTGGCTGAAAGAGCTGTTCAGCTGGAGAGGGAAGGGTAGGGAGACACAGTGAAGGGAAGAGTCCAACTAAAAGCACTTGTGAGAATCCCTACCACTGCAGTAATACAGAAATGGCTCTGACGAGTTCACCCTCACTTGTAACTGCACATCAGATTGAGTGTTTGGGTTTTTTCCTTTAACAAATTGAACAGGAATAAATTAAGGGATGTGCTACAGCCTGTATTTTGCCGTGGGTTAGATCGATGATCCAAATGTTCTTTGCTGGCTTTGCAGTCAATGAATCACTAAATTTGGATCCACATCCTCACCAGATGGATCAGAACCAGAAACCAAGGTATTGCTGCCCCCAGGGTTTAATGGAATTTCTGTCTGGTTCTGAAGCAGATCTGGGCATTTTACTGGAAGTTTTAGAACTGCTTTCCCCCTGAAAGCCCAGCTGCAAAGTTCAAATTACTTTCTAAGCACCTTCCCACAAAATCCTTGTGATTGCAGAGAAAAGCTGCAATAGTCCTAAAAGTTCCAACACTGGCAGACAAGTAAAAGGAACTTTGTAACTGGGGGATTTCCCAAGTTATGATTTTCTCAATTTATCCAAAGGGTCGTGGACCTTCTCCCTGACTTTTGCTCAGCCAGGGCTGGTGATGCTGAGACAGTCTTCCTGAAAGCATGTCCTGGCAGAGGGATTTTTACAGTGGGCACAGATATCTGGTTTCTTCCATCTTTTCAGTAACAGGCTGTGTGTGCTTCTCTGGCTGTTTGGCATTTGCTGGAAAAGACAACTGTGAGAAGGGGAATCAATAAATTCCATCACAGATGACAAACATGGAGAGAAAACATTGCTTGGGGTTGCTAATCAGCATCTGCAGTGGGGATGGATGGAGCATCCCAGGGTCAGACCTGAAATGCCCCCACATGTGTTGGCAAAGCCCCTGGCAGGAGCTCCTCCTCCATCTGCAGTGGTGCTCCTGCCAGGTTCCCAGTCCCCTTTCAGCAGTCTCCTCGCCTTGGAAGCCTGATTGCAAATCCTAAACAAGTGCTCTATGATGGGCTGGCTCCCTGCCCAGAGACTGCATCAGAAATTCTGCTTGATGTATCAAACCCTCAGCAAGCCGGGGGAAGGGAGGAGAGCCCGGGGAGTACGGAAGGGGTGCCACAGACAACCCCAACTTCCTGGCTTCCCTCTTCCAGCAGGGAAGCACCAGGAGCTTCCCCTCCCTTTGGCCTGTGCCTAAACAGGAGAGCTTTTCACCACGTCCTGGTGGGTTTGAACCACAGGAAAGCAGCAGCAAGAGGGACCAAGGATGCCAGATGCAGCAGAGGTGCCATGACCTTCCTGTCTACACAGGACCCCACTTCTCTTGGGACCTGTCGAGGTCCACCAGCCCCAGGCTCCCAGCCAGGCTCCTTCTCCAGCAGCAGTGCAGATATCACAGCAGCTACTCAGAGACTCAGAGTTTCTGACTGCAAGCTTAAATATCAGCCCAAGGCCACTCTCACAGCAGAGATCTCCTCCTCCAGAAGCTCTGACAAGAGAGGCTGAGGGCACTTGGCCAGTCCCACCAGTCAGTGCTGTCTTTTCAGAGGGAGCAGTGGAGCTCTTTGGGAATTGCCAGACCTATGGAACTGGCCCTTCACACCAATTAACTATTTCCTGCCTTGGCAGAGGGAGAGGAGGGGTGGGAGGAGTGTGTCTAGGCAAGGATGCAAGACTCCAGAACTCCCAGCTTGTCCCTGGACACCACGCTGGAGCTCAGGAGACCTGGAGATGTGGGTGGTGATGCAGGGATGAGCTCTCCCAGCCACCACTCCATGAAGTTAGAACATGACCCTGAGGTGGCTTTGCATTTGTCCTCCTCATATAGCAACAGAAGGGTGAGAAAACCTTCCTTGTTTTTAAGCCAAAAGGGGCATTAGGTCTTTGCAAGGATCTCAAATATTTTGGAGTCAAAGTGGTCGGTTTTCAGGCTCCAACTCCGTCAGAGGCTCTTGGATCAAGAGACATCTGGAGCTGTGCTGGTCGCTGTTAGTCACCTCCTATTTCATCCTCGTGCCCTTTTAAGTGGATCTTCTCTTCCCAGGAGGGGCTGACCCCGGCTCCAGGAGCCCCTGCAAGATCTGCTGATGTCGGGCTCCGCATCACGCTGGAGCTATTCTGGCTTCTTCCCTGCCACGGCCTCCCCCCATGAGATGTCACAGCACCAGGACAGTCTCCTCCAAAGGCACAGGGGAGAAAAGGCAGCTACCACTGTGCTTTTCAAGCCAGTCCAGGTCAGTTTTCACCCTCTGTGAAGGATGAACTTGTGAAAAAATCCCCAAAACCTGAGGCCGCGGTTGCTGAGCTGTATCACGTCACAGTCAGCCCCTGCAGACAGGACGTCCCTTTCCTGTGAAATAAAGTGTGACTGTGACTGTGAAATAAAGTGTCCCTACGGCCCCTGAAAATGCTCCCTGACAAGAAAGGGTCTAAATCCAGTGTTTTCAATTTCTCCTACCAACCAAAAGTGGGATTGCTGAGTTTTTAGGGAGGGTGAAACACCAGGGTGGGTCACAGCCAGATGAGAGGGTAATTAGTCATAATGAAAAAGAGGATAACTGGACCCTGTGCCAAAGGCAGAAGAGCAAGAAGAGCAAGTTCCTCATGTATATGTGGCCTGGGCAGGCTGGGGCCAGGATCTAAGGCAAGTCACAGCTAGAGCTCATCCTGGTCACTGGTGGGACATCAAGGTGGGATGGGCCCTGCACAGTGGAGAAGCCAAACCCTTCAACACATCTCAATCTCCAGAAACAGGGACACTGACCACCACCATGCCAGGAAGGACTAGCAGGAGAGCCAGAGGCATCCCACACAGCCTACACAGCCTCTGGGTCAAATTAGCACATGGAAACGGGGACAGCAGCAAGAAAGGTACCCAAGGGAAGGAGGATGTGAGAGCAAACTGCAGCAGGGAAGGTGACAGGACCCTGTCACGTGGAGCCTGGTCAAGAAAGTGGCAACTCCTCAGGAGTTGATCCAGATATTAGAGACTAATATCTTTATGATACCCTATCAAACACCAAGGCAGATGACCACAGATGAAATAAAAGACAGCACTGCTGGTATCCACCCTCCCACCACAGACACTGCCCTGGTCTGCCTGGACAACCCTGCCCCACGCAGCACCAGGGGCCTGTCCCTGCTCCATGGCTGTCCCCAGCCACCACGGATACTCCATCCCTCTCCAACACCTTCTTGTGACCTCCGTCACCCCCAGCACCTGGGACTAGCAGTGCCAAGAAGTGCAGCATTTCCCTAAAGGTCACTCCCTGCTTCCCGACCACTTCTGCCGCTGGGAGCAGCCAGAGGAGGAGTCCCAGCGCTGCTGTCCCTTGTGAGGAGGGCTGGGCTTTCCCAGCAGGGAGGGAGGTTTGCCACTCACCTAGCAGCAGGTTCATGAGGACCTCTTGGCCTGCCAGCGTGCTGCTCTTCACCAGGCAGATGAGCGTACCCGCGATCCAGGGGATGCCGTGCCCCGTTATCCCCAGGAGGTTGATCATGGAGCGGGCACCTCCCCAGGAGGAGGCTCTGCTGGCACACACTCCCAGCCTCTTGGACATGCAGATATCGATGGCCAGCAGCGAGTTGAAGGCGATTCCCTTGAAGGAGGGGTTGAGCTGCATGCAATCCTCCTCGGGCAGCTGCTGCGACTGCCTCCGCTCCTTGGGGCTGGTGCTCTGGGCACCGGCTGCCCCGGCCTGGCTGCTCTGCTTCCTGCTGGAGCTCCTGCTCTCCTGGTTCCCCTTCAAGGGCTGGTTCAGCGAGAGGAACTCAGCCCTGTTGAGGACATTGTTCCTGTCTCTGGCCCTGGAGCGTGCCTGGGATGCTGGCATTGCAGTCTCTCTTTAACGCAACCTGCTTTGCAAATACCGGGAAGGAGAGCAATCCCTCTTCTCCCTGCAGAAAGCTTCCCCCACTCCCACCCTCACGAGCTGTGAATTTGGGAAGCTACAAAGGTTCCCCTCTGTTGCAGTTGCCCCCAGCACAGACTGCAGCTGTTAAATATAGAGTAAGGAATGCACATGGCTGTTTACTTCATGGGCCTAGCAAGCTTGGAAGGAAAATTAATGCCAGGCTTGGCAGCCACTCCAGTGCCAGGGAAAAAGGTTGGACAGCCAATAGATATGAAGAAGAGGAGGGAAAAACATTGTGCCAAAGGTTGGTTGCTTCTGGCCTGGTCTATTTAAATCTTCCAATTGCTTATTCCCCTGGGCTGCAAGGGAAACTGGGAAACGTAGTTCTTTTTGTGCTGCAATTCACATTTCAGTACCAGAGCCAGAGCTGGAGATGATGGCATCCCCCTCCTCAGGGCACCCCGTGGGGGGCTGTGCTGCCTGGTTTAGCAGCACCAAGACCAGGTGTCTCTCAGGCACTTCCCCTCAAGGGGCTTTCCCCCAAATCTTCCTGATTAATCTGTTCTCCACTTCCCTCCCCATGCCTGGGCACCATCAATACCCCCCTGGCACAGATGCCTTTCAAAGCACCCCTAAGCCCATCCTCCCTGCCCGCTCAGGGTGCACCCTGGCGTGCCTTCCATCACTCACCCCGTTCCTGGAGAAGGAGAAGCATCACCTGCCTCCTGATTAGCCAGGAAGGAGCTGCTGCTGAATTCCCATCCTCCTGCGTGGCCTCGATAGCGCACGTGTCCCCTCCGTGTCACCAGCACAGCACAGCCCGAGCTGAAAGCAGGTGACAGAAAGCAGGTGACAGAAAGCAGGTGACAGCCAGTGCCCGTGGCCCCCGAAAGCAGCACAGCCACTGGCCCCAGCAGCACGGGCAGGAGGAAGGCTCTGCCAGGCCCCAGGGAGGACAGGGAGCACCGCTGTCCCTCCTGCCACGCACGCTGTGCTCCATCGCTGCCACCTCCCACCTCCCCATGCAGCTGGGACCGACCCCTGAGACATCCATGCACCCGGGAGCATCCCCTGGCAGCCTGCAGCTCCACTTCCCGGGGCTGAACCATCACCCTGAGCAGCAGCTGAGTGTGCCTGAGCCTCCAGCACCTCTGGGAGAGACCACCCATGTCAGCTCAGGGTGACAGCCCAGCTGCAGCACCCCCTGAGCCAGGTCACTGCACTGCCAGCACCACCCCCAGGCTCCAGGAACAGGATTATTCCTATGCAAGTAGGTTGGAAATCCCCCATGGATGGAGAATTGAAGGTGGATATTACACCGAGGAGCAGAACAGCCACGTCTCTCGGTGCCAGTGGCATTTGTCTGCACAACTGTCCTGTTACAGAGGTCAGTGGGTGCACAGGTAACCCTGGGAACTGGGCACCCAGCTGTCTTTAAAGGTCTTGTCCAAACTTCACCGGGGAGTTTAAGTGCTAAATGAAAGGTGGTTCTTAGGTTTCCAAAAATAATAACACAATTTTTACATTTTCTTTGCACTTTTATACATAGCTCTCAAAATTCCCTCATGAACTGTGCTCCCAGGCTGTGCACATCTGACTAGACCATCCAGGTGGCAGCAGTGCTTGGACAAGCAAGGAATATAATATACATCAATTTATTTTTGGAACTTATCTCTGGTCAAGGGAGGTGATTCTGCCCCTCTGCTCTGGTGAGAACCCACCTGGAGCGTTGCATCCAGCTCTGGGGTCCCCAGCAGGAAGGACAAGGACCTGGAGTGAGTGCACAGGAGGCCATGGAGATGCTCCAGGGGCTGAAGCTGCTCTGCTCTGAAGCCAGGCTGGGAGAGCTGGGGGTGTTCAGCCTGGAGGAGAGAAGGCTCCAGGGAGACCTTATTGCTCCTTCCAGTGCCTAAAGGGGCTCCAGGAGAGCTGGAGATGGAGTGACAGGACTGGCTTCACACTGACAGAGAGCACGGTTAGAGGGAATATTGGGAAGATATTTTGTACAATGAGGCTGCTGAGGCCCTGGCACAGGTTCCCAAAGAAGCTGTGGCTGCCCCATCCCTGGAAGTTTTCAAGGACAAAGTTGGACAGGGCTAGGAGCAGCCTGGGATAGTGGAAGGTGTCTCTGCCAATGGCTGGGGGGTTGGACTAAATGACCTTTAAAGGTCCCTTCCAACCCAAACCATGTGATTCTGTGATCCCAGTGGGAAGAAGAGCTTGTTCCCTCCTCAGGCATCCTTACCCAGCCCATAAAACACAACCTGTCCTGGCTCAGGTACCACGTGGGGCTGTGGCTGCCCTTAAATCACAGAGGAGTTGTCACATCACCAACACCCAGCAGCTCCTGCCTGATCCCTGGCTGTGCTGCCACTACCAGGGCAGCCAGCAGCCCATCCCTACCTGCCTGCCCTCACCCCACTGCCCAGCATGTGGGAAATCTCAGCCTACCTGACATGGGCCAGGCAGAGAACCATCAGCACTGCTTCCACCTGGCTGTAACCATCACCTCCCAGTGCCTGGCCTCCTGGATTTTCCCACTCACTGCAAATGTGGGGCTCTGCAAATATCAGTGGGCAGAGGGATAAAGGCACTGGTGGCCAGGACCCTGCAGAAACAGCGAGACTCCTGCCCAGTCTGGTGCTGGGGATGCTGAGCTGCAACAGAACGTGTTCCTCAGGAGCTGTCAGGGGTTAAAAAATACCTTGAAAGCCCTGGGAGTGAATTTAATCTGGTGCCTGTCTCTTCTGCTGATGCTGATATGAGGGAATTTCTCTGCCTCAGCCTCCCCATGAGACTCCAGCCTTGCACTCCAGCCCCAGTCCTGAGCAGGAAGGGATTGGAGGAGAAAGGGCAGCGTGGGGTGGATGCAGGGCCAGCAAAACCCGTGTCAGTGGTGGAGTGGGAAAGGAAAACTGCCTGGTCTCTCCTGCAGCAGGGTGAGCTGTCACTGACAGTCCCAGCTGGAGAAACTGAGCTTGGAAGGGAAAAATCCCTGATCCCACTGAGGCCACGACAAGCCCCATCCTGCAAACCGAACCCAGGCGTTTATAAATATCCCTGTAGACAGGCTCCCTGCTCCGGCGGGGCTATTCCAGTCCTGACACACGATCCGCAGGGCTCATCCAGCACCTGGGAGAACGCCCAGACAGACAGACAGACAGACAGCCAGACAGACAAACCCGGCATGCCCCCCGTGCCCAGCCCGGGCTGTGCCCAGCCCTGCAGCGCTGCTCGCCCCGGGGCTGCCGGCCACAATTCCCCGCACAGCCGCGGGGCCAGGCAAACCTCGCTGGGATGCGGGTGGGACAGGAGCGACAGCGCCATCCCCTCTCTCTGCCTCCCAACCTCTGCCGGCAGCTGGCCAAAGAAGCAGCGCTTGTAGCCAAAGTGCAGCCAGCAAACCCTGCACGGGATCCTTCTAGGGACAAAAATATAAATATAAATATAAATATAAATATAAATATAAATATAAATATAAATATAAATATAAATATAAATATAAATATAAATATAAATATAATAACTGGGTGGGATGTGCTAATGCCTTAATCACTCACAGCGGCGTGACAGAGACAGGCACGACCAAAACCCAACAAAAACTCCAGCTGAAGAGCTGATTTAATTAGAACGAGATAATGCAATTTCCTAGTTGACCAGAGCACCAGAGACAGCCAAGTTGAAGCAAGACCTGGCTGAAGCTTCAGTGAAACTAGAGTCGCAGAATATGCAGTTTCACCAGACTCATGATGCTCTGGGAAACTGTGACAAGCTTGTTTGAAAAGTGTGAAAGAGTCTTGGAAATGTCAAAGGATTTCAGCACCTTCTGGAGGCTGCTGGATATTTCATTCGGAAGATGCTAATTTCATTCTTCCTGGTACTACATGATAGTAAGTGGCTTGTAACTTGAGCAGGTTCTTAGTGTTTCTGTCACAGGACTAGTGACTAAATTGTGCCTCTCACAGCAACTGGGAAGTTTAAAATAAATATTCCTCAATGCTTCGAGACACACATGAGGAGGAAAAACATGACAATAAACTGTGTTTTTTCCACTTGCTGTGAGTGGAAATGAGCAAATCTGCCTCCCCTCGTCCTGTGACCTTTGCTTGTTAGGATCACCTGGTAGCTCAGGTCTCTCCTGCCTGCTAAGGGCTAATCCAGCCTGCTGAGAGTGCAGGGTGCGAAGGACTAAAATACATTTACAGCAGCTCTGTGCTGCTGTGCCACACCACAAGCAGCACCAGCAATAAGATTTTTACCTCGTTTCCTCAGGTTTCCTATTTAGAAACAAGTGACACTCACTCAGCTGATGAGCTGATGTCCATCAGCTATTGCTGAAACGCCAAAAATTTCACCTCCCCTGGTGCTCAGATCCTCAGCCAGCTGATGGCCAGCAGCACCAGCTGGCAACATTACCCCTAAAACTGCCTGTAATAGAAGTTTACAACTTTCCTGCAATCCACTGCTGCCTCAGACATTTCTCACTCCCTGTTCCAGCTGCTCCCAAGTCCCACTGCTGCTACGGAGAGCTTTACATTATTCCTTGCTGGAATCACAGTCCGTCCAACCTAGGGCTACAGGTTCTGCAAACAGGGAAATCTTCCCCTCTGGTGCCCTTTGGTTGGTACCAAATCGACCCAGCACGCTCCAACCGGGAGAGAAAAATCTTAATCCGAAAACCCAAGAAAAAGCACATTGCAGTGAAATTAAAAGATAATAATAATAATAATAATAATAATAATAATAATAATAATAATAATAATAATAAAGGGGGGTGGGGGGGAAGGTGTTTCTAAAATAAAAAAAAAACTACATTACCCACAATTCACGGACATGTGGGAGGAAATGCTGGGTTTTTTTGTTTTTTTTTTTTTGCAAAGGAGGTTTAGCTTCAACAGCTGCAGTTTAAAAGCGAAATGCAGGGGGAGGGATGGGACTGGGGGAAGGAGGGAGGACAGGGCGGCGGGGGGGCCCGGAGCCGCAGCCGGGGCCGCCGGAGCCGCGGGCATGCGGCGCTCCCTGCCCGGGCAGCCGGCGGCACGCCCGGGGGCAGCGAGGGGCTGCGAGCGAGTTCCCGCAAAGTTTGACCCCGTTGCCTTTTTGATGCCGCGGGAGCCCCCCCGCAACCCCCGGCGAGGCTGAGCCCCGGGGCCGGCGCCGTCCCCGGGTGCGTGAATGTATTGCGGGAGAGGAAGCCTGCGGCAGCCGGGAGGCGGAGGCACCGATCCTGCTCCGCTCACCTCCCCGGGCAGCCAGCAAAGAGGAGAAGGGGGGAAAAAAAAAAACAACCCCAAAAAAACCACCCAGCGAGAGAAGGAGCCTCCCCCCCGCCCCGCGCCGCTGCTCGCCCCCGCAGCGCAGGAGCCGCGGCTCGGCGGCGCGGCCGGGGCTCGGCGCGGCTCCCCGGGATGCTGGGACGCCCTGCGGGGCCCACGCGTGTGCGGGGCAGCCCCGCCGCCCGCCCATGAGCCCCGCCGGCTGAGCCGCAGCCGGCGAGCCCGGGAGCGGCGGCGGCAGCAGCAGCAGCAGGAGGAGGAAGAGGAGGAAGGTCGGACACCCCTGCGGAGAGCCGCTCGCCGAGGAGGAGGAGGAGGAGGAGGAGGAGGAGGAGGAGGAGGAGGAGGAAGGGAGCGGCGGGGCCGGCGCCCCCCGGGCCGGTGCGTGGCGGGGGATGTCACGGGCGGCGGTTCCGCGGCGCTGAGCGGGCGCGGAGCGGCGCGGCCCCGGCGGGCGGGGGAGGCTCCATCGCCGCCTGCCCCGCTGCGCTCCCGGAGCCGCCGGCCCCACCGGCACCGCGGCCGCTTCCCTCTCGTCCGGCTATTTCTAAGGAGAAGAAAAAAAAAATATATATAATCCCCAAAGCCCAGGCGTCGCTGGCGGAGGAGCCTCCAGAATCGGAGATTTGGCGACTTTTTGCATTTTCCAGCCGTCGTTTCTTTCTGTTATTATTGTAATTTTGTGCGAAAGGAAGTTATGAACAACTGCAAGTCAGGAAGTGGAAATCCACACCGGTTGTGACAAGCTGGGGCTAAAAACTATTTCATTATTTATATAGATGTGTCTATCAACATTCTGCTTTTCATCCAAAGAATAAAGGGAAATACCGGCTAGTCCTATGTTTGATGGTGAATGACAGACTGCATCTGAGCAAAGGAAGGACTAAATATATCAGCTGAGAGCACCACCTTTATTTATTGAACTCAAGAGACTTTTTTTTAACCCAAAGACTGTTTGAGCAAGAGATTTAATGGGTCATTAAAAGGGGAAAAAATTTTAAAGGCCCTTTTGCTTCTGAAGCGCAGCTAACCTCAAAAATAGAAGCAGTACTTGTAAGACAGATACTCGAATTAAGGCTTTACGTGATGAATTTTCTATCCTATGGATATCAGTTTTGAAATTACAAACCAAGAAGATCTGTAATTGATCTAGCACCAGATAATTTCAATGCCTAATATTCCCCAGGATTGCTGGAGTACCCTAGGAGCTGCGTCAGACTGTACTCGGGGTATGCCATGGGCTGTATTCAGAGTATTAGCTGCAAATCCAAAGTTTTCCGGGAAAGCATTTCAGTGATTGAAGTCAAAGCCTCCATTGATCCCATTCCCACCAGCATTGACGAGTCCTCCAGCGTGGTCCTGCGCTACCGGACCCCTCACTTCCGAGCCTCTGCCCAGGTGTTGGTGCCCCCTCTTCCCAAGAAGGAGACCTGGATCGTGGGCTGGATCCAGGCTTGCAGCCACATGGAATTTTACAATCACTACGGGGACCAGGGAATGTAAGTATTTCCCAGAGCGCGTGCGGGTGCGTTTGCCTAGCGGGAAGAGGGAGCGGGAGGAACGTGGCCTGGTTGGGAAATAGTGGATTAAGCCAAAAATTATAATCCATGTTTCAAAACCCAGCCCCTCTGAAACTTAACAGGACTTTCCCGTGTGTTTAAAATACAGGAGAGCCCTTTCAAAGCAGTGGGTGTTCTTCTCTTCAAGTGGGAATTTGCCCAAGCCCCAACCAAACCCCACTTGTTCTGGTAGGAACCCAAAAGCAACGCTATTCCACAACAGCTTTTGGGCTGCATAGGAGACCCTGAAACCCTGGGAGCAGCCCTGCCACAACAGGAACCCTGCTTTGATACGTGTTTGACATCAGGGGTTCTCCTGACCTCCAGCTCCTCTTGCCTGCATCCCTCCCCATCCCAAAACTGCACATTGAGGAGCCCCGGGGAGAACTGAGGGCTGACACTTGTGGCACGGAGCCGTCCCTGGTGTGCTCTGCTGCTGCTGCTGCTGCTGCTGCTGCTGCTGCTGCTGCTGCTGCTGCTGCTGCTGCAGTGAGCCGTGGCTGGCAGCTCGGTAGCCCACCAGCTTTGGGAGCACATTGAACGTCACAGGAGGAATCCTGCTTGCTTTGCCCACAGTAGCAGGCAGCCCACGGGAAAGCACAAGCTGGATTTAACCCCTTGGTAGTTAAACCACCTGCATCACCTCGGAGCAGGGTGCGAATTTCACGTCACCCTCCTTTATGGGTAATGTGAAAGGGAATAATATATGGGTATATATGTGAGGTGGGAGGAATCCAGGGGCTGTTTGGCCACCAAGAATCCTCGTGTTACTGGTCAGAAAGTCATAGTGAGACAGGAATGAGTGAAATCAGAATGTCACCTCCCTGCCAAGAAAAGTCATCTCTCCCCAGTCCCTCACCAGCTTGTTCTCCAGACGTTGCAGGCTTTGGCCCACAGCTACATCAGCCCCAGCACCTGATCCCCAAAAGCCTGCACAGAACAGCAATTCTGCAACTCAGGGTGCTGGGCAGCGCAGGTGCAGCCTCCTGGTGCTGCACAAACGTGTCTGTCCAGCCACGGGGCCAGTGGCTGGAGCTGCTGATGCTGCTCAGTCTCTGGGGGCGAGGGAGGAAGGACGGGAAGGTCAGGTCTGAGAATCCTCTCCCTGCTCATCCCAAGTGCCCCGAGCCAGGGAGATGCTGGCTCAGCCCCTGAGGGTCAGTCTGGGCAGCTTAAAGCATCCCTGAATGAGGAGTGCTGAGGGAGGAGGGGGACAGGGCTGGCTGGAGAGCAGGAGTGACTTAATGCAGCGTCCTCCTGACAGCCTGAACATCTGCCTGCACAGCCCGGCCCTCCTTCCCTCCCCGCTGCCTCCGAGCACACGGCCTCAGCATCCCGGCATCGCAGCGACAGCCTGCGAGATGCAGAGGGAAGGGCACAGCAGGAGCAGCCCGAGGTGACAGGCTGCCCCTCTGCTGTCCCCGTGTCCCCTCTCTGCTCAAGCAGAAACTTTCCTGAGAGCTGAACTGGCACCCGGCAAACAGCGGCAGTGCAGACAGGCTGATCTTGATTTTAAAAGTATTTACAGCAGGCCTGAAATCTGTAGGCTTTCTTGGCTCCAACAGCATCTTTAGCAAGGACAATTTGTTGCTCAGATGTTCCCAATTGTAGGCCTTTGGGATTTGCATGTGTAATTCTCAGGCTCATTTAGGAATCCTGTCTTTAGCGACCAGCTGCAAAGGAAAATAGAAAAGTCCACTTCATGTAAATACAGCTCAGATGCATTGAAATAGAGGGGACTGGGCACAGAGTGATGCTGCCAGTGCTGCTCTAGGCTGCAAACCTCAGCATGGCCTTTTATTTCCCTGCACCTGAGTTGCCCAAATGAGGATTTGGTACAGCCTGCCCTTGCTGGAATGTTTTGGGACAAAAAAACCCAACCAAACAAACAAACAAAAAAAGGAGTAGTAGCTGCTGCTGTAAACTGGTAGAATTCAACACTGCAGCTATGTATGAGAGCTTTTAGATAGAAAATCATGCAAACAAAGATTTTTTTTCCTCCTATGAGGTTCATTGACATTTAACTGATACCAAAAAAAAAAAAAAAAGTTATCCAAACACAGGCAGGAATTGGTCTGTTCCTGTACTCTCTTTCTATAGACCCATTGCCATCTGAAGGCTATAAATAAAGGCATTTAGGAGGAAAGGCTCTTCAATGCCATTGAAACACGGGCTTGGAAGACCATTACAGAGAGAGAGAGAGAGAGAGAGGACACAAACCTAAGAGAAAGGATGGGCCAAGGCTTTAGCTGGTGCAACTCGATGTAATCCCACTGACCTCCACAGAGCTGCATCGATTGATGCCAACAGAGTCCAAACTTTCCGTGGTAGGGAGAGGCTGCTACCACATCCATGTTTTTAACCCCTGTGGTAACCAGCAAAGAAAAACCCCCAAATAATCAAAAATCAGTCATCCAACTGAAGCACCAATACTTACAGCAGGCTTTGGATTAATTTTTCACTTCTCTGCTGGGAAGTTGTTATCTGTGCATAAGCTGGCCATTACATTGAGGATGGAAACAGCTGAGAAATACTGGAGCAGATGGAGCTGTGCATAATGCTGCTATAGGGATGGGAGCTACAGAGGGGATAATTTAGACACGCACGTTTAAAGTGGCACTGACAATTTGGGGGCTAAATGCAGCATTTTTAAATTTAAAGGGAGAGAATTAGAGCTCAGCTAACACATAAGTGCTGGCATTACTTTACGTGTGAGTCAGTAGATGCTGCAGGGAGCATAAAAACCACCAGCATGAGGATGTGGATGTGCTCTCTGACCCCTCTCTGTGCAGGGCTGGGGCAAACTCCTGTGCACCCCATGGCTGGTATTGCTGTTCCTCCCATGCAGGATTTTACCCTTGTCCTTAGGGAAGGATGCTGCTGTGCAGAGGGAAGCATCAGGATCAGGCCAGAGCTGTGACTTGTGCAGGAGCAGCTGGACCAGGTCCCTGCTGGCATCTCCTGGGGTGGATGCTGGTTTCTGCACCTGGTGGAACCTCTCAGTGGCTGGGCCATGCTGGAATGGCATTATCCAGCCTCCTTCATCTCCATGGAGATGTGCAAGAAGCTGTGCAGATGGAGATATGCAAAAGAGAGAGATAAATAAATTGGAGTTGGAATATGATCAGCCAAGAATCTGGAGAAGTTTTCCTGTGGATGTTTCTCTCCCTGGAAGACCTGATGGGGCACTTGCATCCTTACATCATCACTTCATCTTCCCAGGCATCTCTCCCTGGTGAGATTAAATCTTCCATGCCCTGCAGCAGGGACATAATGAACTCAAATTGTCAAGAGAATAAACCCCCAGTCCTCAGGAGGGAGGACACAATCAAAAAAACCACAAGGCTATCTTTTCCAAAGAAAGTGAAGGGAGGTCAGTTCGCTGAGGGAATTTACCCCTCCAGGGATTTAGAGGAAAAGGCTTTGCTGCCCTGCAGTGGCCCTGGATCCCACTTGTGCTGTGAGCACCCACCTTAGCCCAGTTACATGGGTTGTCCACTTGGACTTGAGTCTGCTCCCCTAAACCAGCAGAAATTGTTCCCTTTTTCCTAATGCCAGTTTTGTGCAAGCTCTGTTTCCTGACCCAGCCATCCAACACTGCTGCTGGTTCAAGACATGAGGCAGGAACACACAGCTGGAGGGTGGGAGGAAGAGGGACCACAACAGCACAGCCCTGTCAGCTGGGGAACAGCATCTTAAATTTCCTTCCTGTCCTTCACTCTAACCCTGCCTTGACTTGCCTGACGTGCTGGAGTAGGTGAGAGAGGCACTGTAAAGGAGAATTTAAAATTAAGCAGCTCTGGCTATCAGGTTTTCTTTCTCCCAGTGAGTCCCCAGTGCAGGCCATTGGTGGAGGGAGGCAGGAGCAGGGATGGAAATGCCTGAGACAGTTTCTCTACACCCACACATGGCCCTGCTCCCTGCACCAAGCAGGGGCTGTGTCCCAGAGGGGCTGCTCTTAGTTAGGGAGCTTGGAGGGGAAGGTGTGGGAAAGCAGAAGGTTGTGCAAGTCCATCTGGCCTGTGACTAATTAGGAGCTGGCTTTAAGCAATTAGAGCTGAGGATGCAATAGTGCCTGGTGCCTGTCTGGAAAGGTTACCTGGATGTTCCCACACTGCTGGATGCCCAGGGCTGGAGGCTGCTGTGCTGGGTTTGCTGTCACTCCCCTGGTGGGTGCTGTGGCTCTGACATCTGGGAGCTCAGGATGAGCTGGGGGATTCGTTCTGTGTGACAGAATAGGGAAAAAAGTGTCTGAATGAGAACTGGGAAGCTAAAACCTACATAAAGCTGCTTGCTGTCAGCAGCAGGGCTCCGCTTCTACCACAAGAAATAGCTCAAAGTTCCTTCTGGTAGCAAGAAGACATTTGTTAAGAGAGTTTTCTTGGCAGCTCCAGGCTTTGGTGATGCCCACATTGGCTCTGAAGGTTTCAGAAGAGGCAGAAACAGGCTTGTCAGTGTTATAAGGCAAAACCTACTGATCTTGGAGCTGATCAGTGAACCCATGAAACCAGATAGCTTGGTTTCTTTTCATGCCTCCTTCCTGCTATTGTCAGCAAAGTGTTTACTGGGCACTTTCTGGTGTCTCCTTGGCTCGACACTACCAGAGAAAGATGCTGATGCAGCCAAAGATAATTCCACAGCATTCTTTCCAAAATCATCCAGTTGTTGGCATATTATTTAACATGGACACGCTCTGCAAGCAGAGGCTGCCAGCCTGGCTGGCACAGAGGCTTTGCTGGAGCATCAGGCGAGGGGCAACCACATGCAGCAGCCACTGTGCAGCCTCTGCTCTGCTCCAGTCATGGGATCATCATGAGGCCTCGTTTTTCTGCTTGTTCCAAGCTGAGCAGATGAAGCATGATGGTTTTGAAACCCTGGGGTTAACCACACTGGCTAGAATTAGGCACAACGTGCTCTGTGAAGAAACACAGGCTGGTTTCTCCTTCCCCATTCCTGCCCACACCTTTCCTCGAGCTGGGTGCCCTCCTGGGCCACCCTGAGCCCAGCCACGCTCAGCTTTGTCCTGGGATGCTGCAGGCTCTGCAGGCACCATCCTGCTCAGGCCCTGACACAGCTCCACCTCTGTGCTCTTGTTTAAATCCTGGGTAAATCCCGAGATGCTCCTGCAATTCCTTCCTGACCTGGGGCACTGGGAGTGAAGATAGGGACAAGCAGGTGTTAGAGGACCTGCATTTTCTGAGCATACTCTGCCACGTTCTCCTGCCATTCACCCAGCAGCTCTGATCTGAGTAGGCTGGAGCAGCCCAGGGGGGTTATCACCCTCTGTGACATCTCAGCTCCTGCTTTGGCACCTCGGTACCTGCAGAGATGCTGTGGCTGCACCACGCCTGTCACCTCAGAGTCAACCTCTGTCACATCTCAGCTCTGGGTGACAGCCAAGCTGAGTACCAGCCACTGTCTGAATGGAAAGTAATCCTAAACCAGCGGCTGAAAGGGAGAGAAGAGCCCCCAGATGGGGTTTCGGGAGGGGTGGGGGCTGCAGAGCAGGACCTCCACTCATCCATCGGTGAGGGCTGGGTCACCCAGCATCCCCAGAGCCTTCCCAGAGCCTTTCCTGAGCCTTCCCAGAGCCTTCCCCTGCTCAGCTCTGCCTGAAGGGCACGAGGGGTGGTGAGCCAGGATGACTCCGGTTTGCAGAGCAGAGCATATCAACATCTCTGCAGTGCACAAGGGTCCTGGCAGGACTGCTCAGGGATCTCCTTTTGGCTGCCTTCACTAAAAATTTTCTTCCAGGGAAAGGACTCCCTCTGCCTGCTGGCGATGAGCTCGGGAGGAAGGGATTGCTGCAGCCTCGGTGCTGTAGCTGACAGCAGCCTGGGAATCTGTGCAGGGAGATGTTGTGCTTGCATAACCCCTGGTCCTGCGGCTCGGAGCATCCCTGCATGCCCCGGTCCTGCTGCTCACAGCATCCCCTGCTCCTGCTGCTCCCGGCATCCCTGCACCCCCAGGGCACCCCACGTCCTGTCTCACACTTCCTCTCCCGCTGGGGAGGTGTTTGCCAGGACCCCCTGCTCACATGAAGAAAAGATAAATGAGACCTTTAAATCCCCCATGGTATCCTCTAGCCAGAGCCAGACACAGCTAAGTGCTGAACGATCCAGTGGGTACAAACATGGAGGCACTTCACGGTCATTAACTAATTAACAGTCAAAACAGCCTTATGAGGCTGTCACATCAGCCCTGGCCAGAGCAGCTCATGCAGAGCTGTGTAAGAGCCAGCCAGGCCGACCAGCACCCCCAGCCACAGCCTCCTCTGCAATCAAGGGGCTATTTTAAGCTGCAGCACCAGACTTATGAAAGGCTTGGACAGTCACCCTGACCCTGACGAGCCTCAGGGCGTCCCCTCTGTGTCTCTCCAAGATAAATCGTGTCCCAGCCTGCAGCAGGGAGCCACAAGGCTCGGGGGACTGGAGCACAGCCAGTCCTGTGGAGGGGTCAGGTACAAATGCCACTGCTGCTGCCACCCTTCTGCCACCTCAATGGCTGGGACATCATCCCTGGCTGGTGAGGAGTGCTGATTCATGACCAAGAGGGAGAAGGTAAATGAGAGGCACCTCTGCCAGCCTGGTTTTTAAAAGACTGTCCTTAAAACAGCTGCTGTGCACTGAGCAAGTGATCTGTGGTTGTGCCGTCTCAGAGCAAACATCCAACCCTTCTTCTGAGACATTTACAGCAGTTTCCTTCTATTGGCAAATCTAATAGTAAAAATTAAATTGGAAGTTAATGAAAAAGCCCACTGCAAGTTGTGCATCAGCAGTACAAGGTGGCAGGGGACTGTTTTAGTTTATATTCCTGCTTGGAACAGTGATCTTTCTGTCCCTCCCGCAGGTGAGCAGCGCGGGCAGTTTTACAAACAGCTCGAGCTCTCTGATGACTGTAACACCATCCCCAGGCCAGAGCCTGGAGTGCAGCCCTCGAGCTGCCTCCTTCCAAGGGCTGCAGGAGGATGGGTTACACTTCCAGCGCCAGGCACACAGCGGGGAGGGACAGTGGCTCATCCACAGAGAAATTCAGGGGATGAGCGGATTGAGAGCAGGCCTGATGAGAAGCATCCTGCTTTTAATGGCAGGATGGCACAAAGGGCACAAATTCCAGTAAAAGCTGGAGAGGGAATGCATCCACAGCTCTTCCCTCTCCTTTCCAAAGTCCAGCATGTTTCTAAATTAATTAATTAATTCATTATCCATAATTTGCTATCGATTATGGCAGGTCAAGTTGGGAGCTTCCAGATCTACTGGACGGTAAAATCCAGGCCATCAGTGACTCAGATGGAGTGAACTATCCCTGGTATGGGAACACCACAGAAACCTGCACCATCGTGGGTCCCACCAAGAAGGAGTCCAAGTTCAACATCAGCATGAACGACAACTTCTACCCGAGCGTGACGTGGGCGGTGCCCGTCAGCGACAGCAACGTGGCCAAGCTGACGAGCATCCACCGGGATCAGAGCTTCACCACCTGGCTGGTGGCAACCAACACGGCCACCAACGAGATGGTGACCTTGCAGACTATCAAATGGCGCATGAGGCTGGGCATCGAGGTGAACCCCAGCAGGCCCCTGGGGCAGCGTGCCAAGCTGCAGGAGCCCTCTGCTCAAGAGCAGCCCCAGGTCCTCAGCAAGAATGAGCCAATACCACCCAGTGCCCTTGTCAAACCCAATGCCAATGATGCTCAGGTACTCATGTGGAGGCCAAAGGATGGAGCACCACTCGTGGTGATACCCCCAAAACATCGATAATACACGCCCGGCGTCCCGGCACGAAAGGGAGACAACGAAACCCGAAGCAAAACAATCACTTAGGTATTAGGATACACACGTATAATCTGAGCGAAATCAAAATGCACTTTTTATTCATTCAACAAATGCAACCATTCTACCTTCTCCCATTGGGACGGATTTCACTGTGCTAAAGCTAAAGAGGAGACCTTGGACTGGGTCTGTCTCATCACTGGATTCCTAAGGGAAGAAACTAACACTGATGTCTACCCTAGAGCTTTTTATTTTCTTCCCTACTTTAGTTCCCGTTTGAACTTTAGTCTCATTAGCTTGTCCAGAACTGCCCAGAACAATAAGAACATTTTATTTGGGATTTTAAGAATATTTTTTTTTTCTTTTTGTTTGAGAATGAAACAAGTTCCTGGAGCAAAAAGTTGACTATTTAAGATAAGGTATTTTTTTTTAAGCTGTAAGGTTCTGAGTTGCAAATCCAAGTCATGCGGCCTTATGTAGACTTTGCTTTGCATTGCCAAACTTTTGCCTTAAAGCTATGTTTGAAAAAAAAAAAAAAACAAAACCAACAAAACCACCACCAGGCAGAATGTCCTTTCTACAGAATTCTGGAGAAAAAGTTTTGGAACAAGGAATAGATTCTCAGCGTGGCATGGGCTGATGGATGAAAAGGGCATAAAATCGGAAGAAGAAAATCTTCCTCTTTTTAAAAGCTGGAACAAGGAAGCACGGAAACAATCTCAGTTTCAAAGCAATGCAAATAACAACCCTGCTGTAGGGGAGCTCCCAGGAGGGGTTGGAAGCTCCTCGTGCTGCTCACCCGTGGTGATCTCAGCCTCCCGTTAGCAGTTTATTAGGGAATAACCTCACCGCTGGAATTGTGGCCCTGGGAGTAAACACCAATCAAGGGGGGGATGTCCCAGTGGGTTTGTCTTTAGGACACACAGATGTTTTCCCAGCCAGCCCACAGCCTCACCTTCTCGTGGGTAAGAGCCAAGGGCTCGTGCTCCTGCTGCTGTGGGGGGAAGCTCTGTGGTCCCGCTTGCCGTGAGGCCCCAGTGACGGTGCTGTACAGAGCAGGGTGACAAAAGGATCCTTCTGAAGCCACTGGAGACACCCAGGTGACAGCGAGGACAGATCTTACCCACCCAGCAAGATCTGTAGTTCAGGAGCAGCCACGTCTGAAAAGAACAGGGACCCACTCCCGGCAAAAACAGCAACAGCTGAGGAAAACTCTTCCTGCTGTGGTAAGGAATCACGCTGGGATCCATAGATCATTTTCTTCCCAATGACCTCACGATCGACCTGACTGTCAGGAAGGAGGCACAGGCAGGACATGACACTGTCCCTGTCTGCCACGGCACAAACATCCACTGTAGCAAAGGGTAATGCACGAGAAGGTGCAGGCAGGGCAACACCTGAGCCCTGGGTGTGGATCCTCAGTGAGGAAGGAGCATTTGGAGGAGGAAGGGAAACCTGTAGGTTTTAATAAGGACCAGATGGCTGCTGAGATAACCAGATGCTCTTCTGCAGAGGAGGATGAAGCAGAAGAGCCTTTTGAATGGGAGGCACGGGTTTGAAGGCAGAGGAAATTCTGTGGTAGAGGTGGCATCTGGAGGCCAGGGCACAGGATGGGGAGTGGAGGATCTGCCCTGCTCCAGCACATGGCCCGAGGCAGATCACTTCCCTCTGCAGCTCCTTCCCCCAGAAAATATTTCTTCCTCCTATTAACAACTTGCCTCAAGAGCTGGGACTAAGGAGAGTTCTGCATGCCAGGTACAAGCCTGGCCCTGCTGAGCTGGTCTGAACAGGTCTCACAACCCCACACACGCTGCTCAAAGGCTCTCCCCTCGGAGAGGCACCAATTAGCTGCTATTCCTATCCCCATCTTCCACACAGGACGTTACCAGCAAGAAATTCTCCTTCCTCACTTCTCCACAGCCACACCACCTCCTTTGGCAGCAGGTTCAACACCAACCCCTGCCTGGGGAGTGCACGCCCAGAAGTTGTGTCCCCCACCAAGACAGCCTCAAACCAGCAAACAAGGATCCTGGGGCTCTGCAGGCATTCCCCTGTCTCCAGGGGAGCCCACCTTTCTCCATCCACTGGCTTCCAGAGATGCTCAGCCATGGAGCTGCTCCTTCCCATGGGCAGAGCTCCGAGGTGGGAAGTCTGGCTTGCAAACGACTGGACTGGATCAAACCCAAATCCACAAGCCAAAGGGTGCCTAAATCTCGGCTTTGGGACTATAAAGGATGAAGCTAAGGAGACTTGGACTTGCACAGTCACTCTCTATATTAAACTCCATTTTCTTACCTGGATTCAAATCCAACTATAGCTCCACTGGCACAGCCCTTTGGGACTTGTCTGTATTTTCTCTGAGGCAATACATGCAGAAGAGGACAAACTGTGAGCTGTGGGTGAATAGCTGATCGTGCTCTCACACTTCTTGGCTGCTGCTGAGTCCCATGGGTGGGAGCAGAAGGGGGATTTGTGTCTGGTATTCACTTTGTCTCCAGGTGCTGAGTACTTACAGTTCTCACTGATGTCAGCCTGGGTCGAAGGAATCGGACCCAGTTGTCTTAATTAGCTGCACAAAGAAATTCCAAGGAAAGATTTCTTCTCAGTCACCAAAAAAACACATTCAGGGAACACCTATGTCCTTTTCCACTTAGCTTTGTGTTGGACTTAGTCTCCCAATGCATTAAGTAAATCTGGTTCCTCCTATTCCCTTTACCTGGTGGACTGGATACATCCATGCAATTTGATAGTAACCTCCTGGCTAATTTGTCCTGTTGCACTGAACGGACCCAGCTAAGCAGTAAATACAAAATTCAAATTTCACGTTGGGGTCGGCTTTGCATGGACTTCTCCCTTCCCAAAGAATGCCTTTATCCCGTGCCTAGGTCGAAACGTGCCCCTTCACCTCCATCTGCATCACCAGACACAGCAGAGAGAGTGATGCTGCCTCTGTGGAGATCTCATGCGTTGTGATTAAAAGTGATGCTTTTCCAATGCTGCTTCATTACCAAACTGATGGGGACAGATTGTCCATAACAGGAAGGATGGCTGGAAGGAGCAGGGGCTCTAAGACACCGCCGTTGCTAAGGCTGGTTAATGGCCATGTGGTCAGAACAGGGGTTGATTGACAGGGTTCCAGTGGGGACTTAAATGTCTGGGGACCCAGGGCAGAGTGGCAAATGAGCAGAGGTGAATCAAGCTCCTTCTCTGGCAGCTTTTTGCAGAACCAGGAATACACAAAGGATACACTGGGAAGGCGTTGGGGCACCGGCACGGGATACACGGGTGAACGTGAGCGTGTCTCTGCCTCACCCTTCCCATCAGTGATGCTCTCAGCTCTTTATAGACCCAAATCCCCACAGGGGCTCAGATTGCAGCCTGGCCATCCCTGTCACAGCCCGGTCGTGGTCCAGGGTGAGGAACAGCCTGGCCCAGACCCTCACCTGCACCCAGGGGCTGCTGAGCGCGGCCGAGGCGCCGAGCGGTGGCGGACCTCGCGGTTCTCCTTCCCCACCCTTGACACCGAGATGAGCGTGGGAGAAGAGGGGCAGCCCCTCGGGGAGTCAGGACAGACCCTCGGCAGCCTTGGGGAGGGGTAGAGACCTGTCGAGCCGGCGCCAGGCTGGGTCCAGCCCGGGGGGAAGGCGAGGCACCGCGTCCCTCCTGCCCTGGCTCCCGGCGCAGCAATAAGAACCGTCCTTGGTCTTGCAGAGATACTGTGAAAACAAAACCAAGATGTACCGAGTCTGGACACTTACAGAGATGTAAAATACAAAACCCTGCTTTTATAACAGACAGAGAAATAAAGTGAAATTTTCAAACGCGTCTGCCTGGAGTCGTTTGGGCGGTGGCTGTTTTTAAACGAATAGCTCTGCGCTCACGTTTCGAGGCAGCGATAAGCACCCGATTTACCGCCGGTTTTCTCTCCGTGTCAGCTCTTGGGCTGCAGCAGAGCGAGCCCAGGAGGTTTCTAGTGAAAAACACCAGCCAACATCCTGCATTTTTCATCAGCAGCCTGCTGCGCATCTCGGGCGGCCGGAGCCGGGCAGGGCGGCGCAGGCAGCGGCTGAATTTCCGCACGCTTTGGTTTCCTGACGCCGTTTGCTTATTTAGCAAAACCCGGGGCAGATTTTCGCTGAAAATGCCGCATCTGGAGAGAGGCAGCAGCGCAGAGCCCTGGGCAGAGAGGCTGAAAGCTGCTGCAGTCCGTGACTGGTTTTCAAACACCACCTGTGTTCATTCCACTATTCTCTGCCCGCCTCCGAAAATTCCCACGCTCAGGTTTTGTTTGCTTTCCAGTGAAGTGCTGGCATGAGTTCTGGAGAGCAGGGGGTGCCTGGCCAAGCGGCCAGCACAGCTCCCCTGCTGCTCCCCTAAATCCACAGGGCCCCACTGGCACCTTCCAGCTCCGTGCTCCATCTCCTGCCACTGCCCGACCCCACTGCAGGCTCCCAGCCCACCGGCTCTGCCCAAGCAGGGCACAGGTTTCTCCTTTTCACATTTTCTTTTTTTCACTTTTTTTTTTTTTTTTTACCACCTGCTGTGGTATCAGTGCTGTGGCAGTGACACAAACAAGTGCAGGTGGGGAGGAGGAGGAAGGAAACTCCCAGCTCCAGAAAAGGAATGTGCAGGGATGGAGCTTGAGCAGGGGAGAGGACAGATTCTGAGTGGGATTCCTCGCCACAGTGGAAACACTCCAGCCTCATCTGTTGATAGCAGGTTAAATTTAGATGTCCCACTTTTGGAGGGAGGGAGGGGTGGGGAGGGGACACCAGCTAACTCACAGCTGCTTTGGGGAGATCCTGGAAAAGCAGAAAGCTCCCGGTCACTTCTCCCTGCACAGGGAGACTGAAAAAGCCCCTGTGGGGGATGAGGAGGGCACAGGGAAGGTGCTGGAGCTCCATTCTGGTGCTTCAGCCAACACCAGTCCTTGACCACAGCACATCTCAAACTTCACCTTTCTACAAGTTTTGTCCCTTGGTTTGGTGATTTTCTAACCTCGGTTTTAAGCAAACTGAGGCAACGGTTCCTTCATTTGAAGAAACCCTCTGCCCTCCACACTTCCTTCTTGAAACTCTGCAGGGACTTTCCTCTGCTGATGCAAATCAGGTTTTGTTCCCTATTTCTCCTCTCTCACATCTCCTTAAGTTGTTAATGTGCAGCAGTTGCAAATACTCTTTTCATTCGTTCATGTTTTCAAGTTTTAAAACAAAACATTTTTAGCAATGCTCTGAAGAACCTTGATGCACCTATTAAAAAAAATACAGTGCCATGAATTTACAAGTGATTGTAGCAGATCCTGAAACAACCTGCACTGAGATTCTCAGGGCTACATTTAGTAACTTTTATAAATTGGTCTCCACAAAGATTTTGGTTGTAGAGTCCTAGAAAGAATTATTTCCCTGTGAGGGTGGTGAGGCCCTGGCACAGGGTGCCCAGTGGCTGCCCCATCCCTGAAAGCATCCAAGGCCAGGTTGGACAGGGCTTGGAGCAATCTGGGATAGTGGGAAGTGAGGAAGGGGGTGGAATGAGATGGGCTTTAAGGTCCCTTCTCCCCCAAACCATCCCATGATTCTGTGAAGAACCCAAACATGGGAGAGCAGCACTGGAGAGTCAGGTCTGACTCAACCACAATTCATGATTTTGGGGTTGTCCCAAATCCAGGAGAGCAGCACTGGAGAGTGAGTTCTGACTCAGCCATGATTCATGACTTCGGGGCTGCCCCACATTCCCCTTTCACCTCTCCACCTGCAGAGAGGTTCAGTGACTGCAGCACCCTGCTCTGAGAGAGGGTGGTGGAGGGGAGCTCACTGCTCCTGTCCATGCTGGGCTGGGGCTGTGAGGAGGCAGAACTGCAGCCCAGGCCAGAGCAGCAGCACTTGAGCTTATCTCCTGTCAGGGAACACACGAGTCCCAGCACAGGCCCTGGAGCACAGAACCTGCATGAGATAAGGGCAGCAGGAGAAGTCCTGGCTCTGCAGCAGGGGACAGACACACTCTGGCAGAGGGGAGCTGAGCCCACGGACACGTGTAGGTGTGCAGAGCTGGAAGATGTGTTGACACATCCAAGTTCAGCCCTGGGAGAGGAAGAATCATGGAGTCACAAAAGTTGGAAAAGACCTCCAAGGTCATGGAATCCAACCTTAGACCAAACACCCCCATGTCAGTTAAAGCAGAGCACTGGGTGCCTGCTCTCCATGGCTGCAAGACCCCAGAGCCTCATGGCTGTGAGGGGGGGACAGGGATGGACTCACTGTGACCCATCCCTGTGAGCCACAGCTGCCTCCTCCCAGCCCTGGGCTCCACACGACATTTATCTAGGAATAAAACTTCCCCTGGCACTCCCAGACTCACTCATGCCAAAGCCTCATGCAGGATTATTTTTCCTTGTAAGCAACGCTGGAAGCAATGCACAAGGGACACATGAAAACTAAGAAGGGATAAATAAAATGTCATTTCAGCCTCTGAGCCTGGACACATCGACACAGCTGAGGGGAGAAGGGAGCTCTGCTCCAGAATGCTGGCAGGGACAGAGACCAGTGCCCTGATTCCTGGGCAAAGGGCTGGCAGGAGAGGTGGTGCCAGCACCTGCCTTCACCTTTCCCCAGCCTCAATCCCTGCTCCCAACATCTGGAGCAAGGAAATGTCCTCTGCAGCACTTTTCCAACCTCCATCATCTCTCACAGGAATCCCTGTGAGACTCACCCCAGGCCTGAGCAGAGCAGAGCAGCTCCCTGCAGGGGCTAAGCAGTCCTCCCTGCCCAGGGCAGGGCAGGAGCATGGTCTGGTTCCTCCCACTGCCAGGATTTTGGTCAGGGATGTGCCAGCTCTGCCCCTGCCAGGGGGTGGCTGTGAGGGACAGACAAGCCAAGGGATGTGACCCAGCAGCACGGGATGAACTCCAGCCCTGCCATCCCTTCCCAGCTCAACAACAGCAGGATGCCACTGGCATTTGTCCTCTGGTCACCTCCCCACTGTGGCACAGAAGGGCCAAAGAAATCACACCCTTCCCTTCCCAGGGGATAGAACCAGACAGAGGGATATGGCCAAGACCACATTTTGAAACACCAAGCATCATACAGCAAATTTCAAATATGAGATTTAAGTAGTTAATTTTCCTACCTCTGTGACAAAGCTATGGTTTTGCCTTATTTTTCCAGGAAAAAAAACCTCTTTTCTTTGTTGCTCTTTTAGCCTTTGAGGAAGCAGAAATCCCCGTTTTGGTCTCTCCGTGGGTTTGGGGAGATCCTTTTTGTGCCCGAGGCTCCCCTCTGCCCACCACAGTGACACCAGCCCTGTGCTCTGTCACAGCAGAGCATTTCCAGCACTTGGCTTTCCACTGCCTTGAGGCCACAGCATGGTCTCAGAGGAGGGGAAAATAAGTGTGTGCTTTCATTAGAAATAATTAAGACCTTGTCTTTGATCAAAGCCTTGGAAGATTTCTGCTCCTGCTGAAAGAGCAGGAAAAAAAGAGGCACAGAAGGCAAAGCTCCTCCAGAACAGTCCAGTGAGGGCTGCTGGTTATCCAAGGACTAACCAGCATGCACAAACTACTGAATGAGGCCCCAAGCCTGGTTAGTCCTTGAGTTCTCTCCCCAGGACTACCAAGACTGGGGTTTCCTGCATTAACAGCTTTACACTTTGGTGGATGTCCACCCACAGAGCACTGCACAGAGGCCTCATGACCAGATGTCACTTAGCACAGGTGACACAGCCTGTGACAGCCTCTGGCAGCCACCAAGCCACTGCCACAGGCACTTGCCAGCTCCTTGAGTCATCTAATGAAAATGCAAATTTTCCAGAGCCAGCTCTGCTGGGTTTTGTGCATATTCCTGTGGCTCTGCTGGGTTTTGTGCATATTCCTGTGGGCTCGTGGTCACGATCAGCCTCTGGGAGCTGCTCAGCTCCTCCAGCAGCTACTATGGAAACAGGGAGCAGCACCTGCTTCTCAAGGGCAGATAGTTCAGGGGGCTGGGCTGTTCCAGTCAGGATTTAGGAAAAACTGCAAGAAAATGTTATTTTCAGTCAGGGTCTGGGGTAGTTCTAAAGGCACTTCACTTACCAAGAGTTCAACAGGTACCAAGCAGCAGAGCAGGGACACCCCCCAACTGCTCCTATCGTTCCAAAAGAGAAACTTCAAATGGCTCAGCCTGCCAACACCACATTCTTACCAAGCCAATCTTCTCCACAGCAAGAGGCTTCTGAGCTATCTGGGGGAGCACAGCTGATATGGCCTCTGAGGAGGTGTCACATGCCACTGTGAGGGGAGATTAATGCAAAGAATTTAAGGTCAGTGGTTTGGGCCAGCTGCTATTTATAAAGAGGAAAGAAAGCACGACAGCAGTGTCACCTCCAGGCCTTAAGAAATGTAGTCTTGTCAAGGAGAACACACTGGGAAGGGCATGCTTCAATCCATCTTCAGCTTTTCTTCACCTCCAGGCCAGCCAGTTTGGGAGTGTTCTCTCCGTGCCACTGCTGTGGATCACCAGAACTCTCTCTCTTCCCCTGAAGGGCCTGGGAGGTTACACCCAGATCCCAAAAGTGCTCCTCTAACATGACCCATGGCACACCAGTGTGAAATCCAGGGCATATGGAAAAGCCTTGGAGCCCATGGCCTTGCAAAGGCTCTCCACAGCTAAAAACAAACCCTCCTTGTACACTGAATTGCCCACATTTCTTCCTTTTTTTAAAGGAAACCTGCCTAATGTCATTCCCAGGTGCAGACAGGAAGGACACCTGGCTCAACAAGGACAGGATTAGGAAAACATTTTTAGGCTGATTTGAAAAAAAAAACAATTTCTTCAGGAACTGTTGAAAAATACAAGTAGTTTATAAGGGATATGAAAACAAGAAGTTATCAGTTATTTACAATTCCCAAAAATGATCACATGTCAACCAAAACAGAAAATGTCACCTGTCATCATATCATGAGATGGTAAAGAAAAAGCAAAAAAGAAACAATGCAATGTTTCTGCTGAAAACAGAAAATGCAGAACTGTCCAAAACATCCTAATAGGACCAAGAAGAAAAGCCCATCCAATCTGCATGGACTCAGCTAACACAGGAGCTGCTGTTTCAAATGTGTTATCCACAGAGCATCAAAACCTGATTGCATCATTTGGAGGCTTCATGGAGGTCAGAGGCATCAAATAGAAAAAGTGTTTGGCCAGAAGCCTTTGGGGCATTCTTTAAAACATTTGTTTAGTATGTTCAAGTATAAACACATGAGAATTTCACAAATGATACTGATTAAAGCCAAAAGCTACAGGAAAAAAAGTACAATCTCATCTCTGTTAGAAAAAAAAGAAGTATCCAACAGTAGAATCCAGCAACCAAAGCAAAAAAAAAAAAAAAAAAAAAAAAAAAGCAAAATCACTAATGGCTCTAGATGGAGGTCGTATGTCTGCTTCCAGGGCCAGAAGTTTTCCCCAGAACCTGAGTTCCATTTTTTGAGTTCTGTAAGAGTTACAGAAAGGTAAAAATAGGAGAGCTTTTACTTCCCACCTCTTTGCTGAATGCTACTGCCATGGGAACATGCTCTGCACGCTGCCAGCTTCTTCCCAGATAATTTCCTATTTCTCCACTAAGCCTCTGGCTCACACATGACTCAGTTTCAGCACTTCACTGAGATAAGCATGTGCCCCATCCTAGACTTAAAATTAGCAGGCCAAACCTCAGCCCCTTCTTCAGAGGCTGGGATAATCAGGCATTCTATTAATGATAAATGTGCTGGTTTATGTCAGGAACAACTGGAGCTACTCCCTTGTGTAGGGAAGGGATGGACAAGAGAAAGCTGAGCTCAGGACACAACCATCCCCTCTTGATGCAGGGAGATAATAAACCCTTCCACCACAGAAAACATCAAGCCAGATAAAATAGTTTAATATAGAGTGAGAGCAAGTATTGCATAAAAATAAGCAAAATCTTTTTCTTAAAAAAAAGTCTGAGAACTCATATTTAGAAGAAAAGCTGGTTGGGTATCGATCATGTGGGTGACTCATGAATGCAGGAGCTACAGGAAAAGTTCAGGATGTTCCTAGCTTCTCCATCCACTAAATCCAGAGGAAGATCTGTGGAGCAAGATAAAAAGAAAACCACAGCAGTGAGTGCTAGAGCTTCCCTCAGGCAGCATTAATTCAGCAGATCTCTCAATCAAACCTCCAGTCTCCCTAGTACCAGGAGCTTTTTATGAGAGCACAAAAGTATTTCCAGCCTCTTTCACCTGAGCCTGCAGCAACACACACTGACTAGATATAATTGTGCTTATTCTAGAGGCTGCCATCTGCAGAGATCCATGTTCTCTCTATCTGACAGGGAAACAAAGTTTAAGAAACTTGCTGGAAGGGATCCAGCCAGGCAGAGGCAGAGCAGATGACAGAGTTAAACTTTGACTGTAAATCATCATCTCACTTCAGCCACAAAAGTAACCAATTTATTTCACTCCTTGTTTCAACCTGATAAATGGAGCAGACTCCTGATTCACACACACAGCTTGAGCACACACATCGTGTCCTTGAGAGGTGGAGAAGGAGCATGATCCAAGTGGAAATTTTCACTTAAGAGACAGGTAAACCTCACTGGAAAGCTCACATCCAGAGCCTGGACTTTGACTTCTGCAGCATCACCAAAATGGAAATCAGAACTAGTATTTAAATGCTATTTTCAGAGTTTGCTCTTGTAAACCATTCCACTCTTTATTCTGATTCAATTCCTATTTTTAAGGAAGAGTTAAGACACAAAATGGTACTTACGTGTTAGGTGATCCAAAACCAAACCCTGAAAGAAAATCAAGATAGAAAAATAGTTGGTAAAATGGAAAATGAATGCGTAGGATTTGTAGTAAATGTCCCTTCCCACACACAGATTGAAAAATATTTCTTTCCTGCCTTAGGCCAGGAAAAAAAAAAGCAATGAGCAAACAATGAAAGTCAAATCTCCATCTACAAGAGATGTGACTTGCCTGGCTCCTAAGAGGGCTTGGCTTTCACTGCTCATCAGCCAGGTTATTCATTAGCAGCCCTGCAGACAATGTGCCTGGTTTGCTCCTCTCTCTGAGCTGCTTTCTGGAGGTGGTTTGTGCTTAATGCAGGCCCCTGGTGTCAGGCAGCCACCAGGGAACGTGGCAATGCTCTGCTCTGAGCCCTGCCTAAATCACTGTGGCTTCACTGCACTGCAGCAGAAAAACATTTGGCTGTTGGTGTTCCAGCTCAATTTTTCAGTGCATATTCCTCTAACACTAAGTACTTGCAGCACTGATACCCAAGCACATGGTACTGAAGAAATACTCCTTATTTCTCAGTATTTTCCTTTGAGGAGAAAGAGCAACTCCACAGAAGGGGTGAAAAGCAATGATCAGATGAGGTGTGCAGAGCAGTAGTGATGTGCTGACATTGCACACAGCAGATCAGTGATGGAATTAGGAGCTGAAGGCTGGAAAGGTGCTATACCCCACCCTGCACCTCAATTCCCATGGACATGGTGCCTTCCCTACAGCAGATTTTTGGGAGGGAGTTGAGGAGTCCCATACAATTTCCAGGGAAAACCAGAGACATGGGGGCTGTTAGGGTGATTTTAGCCTCTCCTACCTCCTCCACCTGTCCCAAAAGCTGAGAATCCACTGCTTTGTGCTCCAAAGCCTGTGCCCTGTTGGGACAGGGAGCCAAACGTGGGTGTGTTCTGGCTTGCCAAGGTGCCAAATGATGCTGTGTTGTTACTGGTACCACCAAACCTGCAGATTTTAAAGAGAAAAACTGAGTTTGCAAACATCTTCTCACACTGGAAGTTTGTTCCCATATCCATGACAACAGTGCACTACTTAAACGAGGATACATCAAAGGGTGAGACCAACTGATATGAATAATTGTTCATTTTGGAAAGACATTTCCTGCTTTGGGAGACTCTATTGTACATAGAGAGGTCCCATTCTTGACACACACCAGGCAAATATGTTAATGCTTATACAGAGTATGTTTTCAAGTGCTTGGAAATACCAACTTCAGCCAAAGGGTGCTATTTTAATTCACCCATGTGTGGTTTTCACCAAGAGGACAGTATCGTTTCACTTCACAAACAGGGCAGCAAACACAGAATTGGTATGAGCTGCTCAAAGCCAGAGCACAAAGCAGAGCCCAGATATAAAACCCAGATTCTCCAGTTTCAGAGGATACCTTTTCCATTGCCCAGAGAAATGTGCAGATTTCTCAATTCCTTTCTCTCCCCAGACCATTCTGAACCACACAAGGTTCCCGTGCTTCCTTGAAGATCTGCACCAACCTGGCACTTCTCCCCACCACCTCTAACTAATCATTTCCCTAATTGCCTTTGGGGACTGAAATGAGAAACACTTTTATATATGGAAATGTGTCTTTCTCCACCCACTCTGTCCAACCAGGCAGCACAAAGCTCTCAGTGTGACACACTAATGAGACCATGACATGCAGTATGTTTCTCTGCCCTTCCTTCCATTCTGAATATAAGAAATGTTCTCAAAGAACGACCTTCAAGTTTAACTTAAAGTGGGCAAAATGCAGACACAAGATTTCCAAATGACAAGTTCTGCTAAAGCTCTGTAAGTGCACAACAATCCTAAAACCCAGCAGCAGCCTGAGCAGAGCTGGACATGTCACAGTGTGCCAGCTCTGCCAGGCTTTGTCTCACACAAACTCCTGTCATTTCTCACTTGAAACACAACCTGACAGCACATTAACCCACCTCTCCATCCATCCACATCTAGGAGACTTTAAAAAACCCAAAACACAGACCTACATCAAAAGCTATCTCTCCAGACAAAAGACAGCCCTGGTAGCAATGTGACAAGCAATTCACCTGGCAAAGGACATCACCTCTCCTCTCCCAGACACTGCCAAGTGTGCACACTGCTTCCACAGACAGCAGCAGATACCAGGGGCAGCTCAGTGACTCTGCATCTCTGGTCCTGCTTTGGCTTTTCACCTCTGTACTTGCAGGCAGCACTCAGAACCACAAAATGTGCTTTTCTTAGGAAAAGCACAACAGATTTTTTAGTTTTTCTAAAAAGAAGCAAGATTGGGTTATGTGTTTAGAACAAGAGGTTTTACACTGCTCCATCTTCTCAGGACTGTGCTACAACACACAAATCCTGTCTATCTTGTGTAAGGAAGAGGAGGTGAAAATAGTGACAAGGAAACTTGTGGTTCAAACTGCTCCTTTCAGCTGCAATCAGAAGAGAGAGGCCTGTTGGAAAGGCTACACACAGTTTAAGTAAGAAACAGCTTAATATGAAAAGTTTTTTTCCAGACACATAAAAGACATGAAATGCAGTCAATGCCTGGTAAGATTTTAATCCAATCTATCTTGCCCAAATTTTCAGGTCTTTTGTAAAGCTGCTGTGCAAAACACAACTGAGATACACTTGAGGTTAGTTTATAAAAGCAAAACATTATTTGCCCACCAACAGTTGGAACTGTAGGCTCTGAAGAAGTGTAGTGGTTTCTATTTCTGCCACCCCCATAATTTATTGAGTGATGCACATTTTTCAGAATTGAAGCAGTATGAATCACATGTATTTAAGTCAGCAGAGTATTCTCAGCAACTTGGAGCTAATACAACACCATGTATTTGCAAGTGACTTCTTTGGAATTGGGATTCTTAAAGTTTCACTTCAAGAGAAAGGCAAAAAGGAAGTCCTGCACAGATGCTAACATTATACTGCAGAATTAAACTATTGCTCAACATTTTGTGATGAGATTTGGATTTTTGTAAAGCTGCCTGGGAATTCTGCACACTCTTTTAAAGTTTTAAAACCAACATCCTCAGGTAACTCTGAAAAATATCGGACCGAGTCTGTACCTTTCTAGTAGAGAAAAAATTGTCAAAGCTTCCCACAAGTTAAGTTACTGTGTTATCTTTCTTGAGTCTGCAGACTGCTTATGCAAGACCTCTTTTCCATCAACATGCTGCTTGTTCTGAATCCCATTTTATCTCAAAGCTCTCCATGTTGTCACTAAGCAGATCCAGTCTCAGTACAAAATCCTGCAGCACAATGGCTAGATGTTGGAGCTGAACAAACTAGCAGTTGATTTAAGCTAAGTCATCCCTACAAACACATGCTTCTTTTAAGATTTAAGTTGCCTGTATTTTCACCCTTTCCAAAGGGACTCCTCAATCTGCTGCACATTCTGGACAGCAGGAGCACGTGGCTGAAGCCTGCCCCAGCTCAGGGGTACCTGCCCACACCTCACAGGGAATTAACAAGTCACACTTCTGGATGTCCCCTACGCCTTATGTAAAGGCAGTTCCTCCTGAAACCAGACTAAGAGACAAACACTTGTGAAATATATAAACACCAAGACTGGGGAGACATCCGGTTTCCTCTCCACACTGGAAGTTTTTCTTTTTTTAATTGGCTCTGTTCAGTCTGACTGTAACTGCAGGACATGAAGGAGTGTTGCTGGCTGGTAGCACAATGCTGAAGAACTGCATTTGCTGCCTCCTGCAGAAGCTGCTCGGCAAGGTTTGGAATTTTGTATTTGATGAACAAAACAAGGAATGATGTGTTGTCTGCTCTGGTGCCGAGCACAGGCTTAGGGGACACAGGAGCAGGTAAAAACAATCAGGAAGGGATAAAGAACTCTGGGAGCACAGGCTGTTTCAAGTGCCTCAACCCACAGGTGAGAGAACAGCCTGAATTCTCATTAGCACCTCTAGCCCAAGTATAACCAGAGGATAAAGTGTCTGGACAGAGTAACAGATAACAATTGCTGTTTGCTTTGCTAGGCATAATTTGTAGTCCTAGATTTGCACTCATTAAATGCACACAGAGAAAATACCCCTGCATTTCCTCACAGAGTTGCAAGCTGACCTCTCAAAAGCTAAAGCTTCAACACAGGAGTTACCAGCATTAAAATGATCACGCTTCCTTTGGGGTGCGAGTTTTAGTTTTATACCTCAATTGGTTTTGTCTTTTAAACAATCAAACCAAGGACACTTTGAGCTTACCAGTCAGTGACAGAACATATTCTTCATGTAAAAGCACAGGTAACCAAGCAGAACCTTGTCATGCAAGGAGGTTGTTTTCCCTGGCTTACCCAAATCCTCCAGCGCTGGCTGCTGCCGTCCCCTCGCCGAACACTTTGCCTCCCGTTGAGCCCAGAGGGCTTGAAAAGGTTGGGGCTGAACCGAATGCTGGCACCCCTCCAAACCCAGGGGATCCCCCAAAAGTGGGAGGGCTGCCAAACACTGGAGCAGCACCGAAGCCACCTGAGCAAAACAGAGGCAAAAAAAGGGGACAAGAATATCACATAAACAATAATGCAGAGAGAGAAAACAAAGAGCAGCTTTCCAGGTAGATAATGGGGTGTTCATCCTATCATAGGGACAAAAATTTATGGAACTAATTCCAATCTGCAGGGTGTTTTGTTGCAAGAGATATGGGTAAGAGAAGTGCCTGAATGCATGAAAAAAAACTGCAACTGGCAAGCCTCCCCCATCTCTTAAGATCAGAGAGTAGATGCAAACTTGGGTTTTAGGTGCTTCAGTGATGCAAAGATTTGGGAGGTAGGGTATGATCTAATCCTGGTTTAAGTGGTGGAAACGAAAATGGAAGGATTAAATGCCAGGTCAGTGGAACTGCCTGCAGGGAATCGAGAACTCATCTCTTGGCAATTGCTGTTCAGGGGGGTTAACTGCCTCCTGCAGCTCTGAATGGATTTCTACACAGATTTTTTCTTTCTATGTTCATCTGCTGATATTATTGGCCTGTTTCACTGTGGACAGAAGGACACCTGCTCTTTTACTTGACCAGGGATAAGGATGGGATACCACTGCACATTTTAATACCCAGGGTGAAATTCCAGTCCATGCCAAGGTAATGGATACTGTTTGGCTGTAAACACAAAAGGTCTGGAAAAAAATAAATGCTAGGCCTGAATTATTTAAAGGCAGATCAGATATTTTGTTACCTCTATCTCTAGGAAGTTAAGAGCATTTATCCCAAGGACTGAAGTTTTGGTCAGCAAACACTCTCTTTAGCAATGCATATTCACACGTTTCATTTTCCTTTTTCCACTATTTTAAATAGTGAAATGGGGATAAAAGAAGTTACAAAACCCAGAGCAAAGTTTGTAAGATAATATTCCAAGGAAGTATCTAAAATAGGAAAAATGTATTCAGTTCCATGTTCTGTACACTTGACTTTACAGAACATAAAACCAGAACTAAATTACACAGCTCTCAGCTCTTAAATTGCAACAGAAATTTTTGGAATGAACACCTGAGGATGTGGTTTACTGGATGCTGCATAAGAGAGAGTAAAATTGTGCCTTGGACCCACCAGTTAAAGCTCCATTCAATCAGCCATTATTTTTCATTTTTTGTTCAGAGACAATTCTTGTCCGTGCACCGAGTCCAGGCTGTGGACAGCTAAGTGGCAGAACAGCAAATATCTCCCAGAGAGTGAGGGCTGTCCTAGTGGGTGCATTCCCAAAGTACCTGCTTTGTTTGGACTGGAGAACCCAAAGCCTTGGGAGGCCACACTTCCACCACCAGAGCTGAAAGTGCCCGTAGGCTTCTGCTCTCCAAAGGAGGAGCTGCCAAAGCCAAAAGTCTTTGCTCCGCTGTTTCCAAATAAGCTCGAAGAATCTGGGGAGATGAGGAATATTTATAAACAGCCAATACTCAGAGCAGACAATATTCTACACTCTACTTCATTAGTTGAAGCAGGAGAAGGGAAAATTACTTTTCTTTCCACAACCCCCAAGCACACAATGAACATCACACTGAAAACAACACAGGCAGAAGCCAAGTTTTCCCTAATTCCTACAGGACTTTGTAGTTGCACCAAGATCTGGATTTGATAGACCACTAACAACCCTTTATTGCTGCAATCTAGTAAATCACCAAGAGGGATAATTCGTTTAGATGCATCCTGTGCCCCAGTAAGTAAAAGACAATTCCTCAAGTGAGAAATCTCAGCAGCTACAATCAGTCTCTCCAGACAACACAAATATCAGCAAACCACAAATTAAAGGTTCTCAGCTGTTTTGGCAATGCTCAGTATTTCTACACAAGATTATCTAACAGGACCTTAAAGTAGGAGCCAAACTTCTTCAGCCTTGATGAGAATAACTCATTTTTTTCATCCTTCATAAGCCTACAGGGAGTTTTTGCATCTAGAGGCAGGACACAGAACAACCAAAGCTTTTCTCTGGTGAACCATCTGTTTTGTTTCATCACAAACCCCAGAACTGCATTAAATTATTAAATTAGCAAGGTTAGAAAACTGACCTCAACCATTAATCCCAATGGATCATTAAAGATGTAATAAAATAAATGGATTTTCTCTCTTAAGGCTTGAAGTGCTACTTCTAACCACTTGCAGCACTAATTTTACAGCTTCCCTTTGTTTCCTAACTTTCATGTTCAGCCACTGCTTCCCCTTTGTGCTTTCTATCTGCCTATCCATAGGTCACAGCAAATTTTGATAAAGTACCTTGTATGTGCTGCATAAAGATATTAACATTTAGGCAGAAGTTAACAAAAATTCTCTCCCTCACATATTGATTCTTTGCAATTTTTACATGCTTAGGGTGATGAGAGATGATCAAAGGTTTCTAACTTCCAACTAAGTTGGAGGCAGAAATTCAGTGACAAGAATTTTGAGTATTTAATTTTAAGGAAGGATTTAGACAAGAATTCTCTACAGAATATAGATATTATTCACACTTCTTGCATCTGCTTGTTTGTTTCAATGGCTTTCCTACTTGTTTTCCATAAACCTAGAAGAAAAATTCTGGATTGCACATCACACATACTCTGATTACTCCCTCAAAGCCTTTCATATTAGCACACAATTTACTCAAAAACAATCAGCAGAAAAGCAGATGGGCTCACAAAAGCAGATGGAAATCACAGCACATTCTGTATTCTTGTTTTGTTCACTCACTCTGAGAAGATGTGGATCCAAATCCTCCACTGGAGGAACTGAAGGGATTCTTATTGGCTGCATCCTGGCTTGGCTTTCCTCCCAAACCACTGAAGAAGCCTCCACCTCTCCCACCACTTCCAGTTCCAAACAAGCCTCCAGTAGAAGAAGATGGCTGCTAGAACACAAAAAGGACAAAAAAGGGATTTAAGCAAAGTCAAAGCAGCACATGCTCCCAACCAAGGCTGTTCTGCCTGGGCCTTTTCTCTGGATGTCTGAAGGGGCTGACAAAGCAGCCAGCAATCACCTTCCAAAATAGAATGCCATGAAATTTTATTTAAGTCTGTCTTAAATCTTGTCCACAGCACAGAATAATGCCTTTGAGACTTGCCCTACACTTGCCCTACTTTCCACTTAGCATAGAACAAAGGCAGGAGACTTACTGCATCTATCTTATCTTGCATGTGATAAAATGTTTGTGTCTCCCCATACATGAATACCCCCTGGAGTATTTATGCAGATGTCTGGTGCTTACCACAACAGCAAATATCTCCAGTACAGACTGGGACATATTTTATTTAACACATCAAACTGTGTTTTTAAAAAAATTATCAGAAATAGGGAACCCTGACCAAGTCCCCCACATGTAACAGCCCTTTGTTTCTACAAAAAGCCATAAATACTTGCCTGGCCAAAGACAGTGCCTCCAGTATTTGCTGCTTGCCCAAACACAGAACCTGTGTTACTAGAACCAAAACCTATGAGAAAAAAGAAAAATTAACCACCAACACTATTACCACAGTGTAAGACATTCAGGAAGGTGATACTAGACCAGGACAGGATAAGGACAGGTCTTGCATGCCAAAACACAGGGATACAAATGATGTTACATATCTAGGCTGGACAAATACAAAGCATGTGCCAACACACAAATAATAAATTATATTGAAAGTTTATATGAAAGTCATTCTCTCTTTGGCCAACTTAAACATAGACAATAGAAGGCCTTTTCACTTGTGGGATTGTTGCTAACACTAAGAGAATTGGATTTCTGATAACATGGCTACAATAATACTGCAAGTCGTGCACAAGCACTGGAGCATTCTGATTGCCCCTGTGTAAAGAGGATCTGAGCTTTGTTACCTGAAGACTCCTGTTAAAGATAATGAAATGTTTTGATTAAAAAAATAACTCCCCTTTCCATTTCCCACTTCACTTAAATGTGCCTTTTGTAATAAAACTTGCATCTCTATAATTAGGAACACCTTTCTCGAGCAGAGTTCACTTCCCACAATTTAACTGTTCTCTGCTACTGTAGTTAAAATGAGCAAGCAGTTGCCTGCAGTGCCATCATTTTTAATTAAATGAACCTAATTAGTTTTTCTTCCTTGGAAATACATGCTCTCTATTATTACTATGCACTTGTCACTTTTCCCTGGGAGCTCTCTGAAGATTGTACAGAAGAACCTTTGGAAAAGCCCCAACAATATACTGAGCATGTGGAGAACGAAAAGGGACTGACCAAGGAGGCTTGGTCTGTGCAAGAATCCAATTTAACTGTGTGGACAGGTAGCTAGAGCTTGTGTTACTGCTATATTTAATTTTGAAATGCTTTCCAAATGCAGAAGTGGATTTAACAGATTTTTCCCTGCAAAGCCACCACTTTGAGGGCTTATTTTTTTTTTTTTTTTTTTTTTGCCATCCTAGCTGATGACACAGTATTACACCTGGCTGTACATGTACATCCACTGTTGCATTTGTTCAGTGCAGGCCACTGAAGGAAGCATTGCATCTGTGTTTATTTATTGCCTTGGTTATGGTCTCAGAGCTGCTCTGTGCCTTTGGTGCAACAATTTACAACACTTCCAGTTATTGTGCAACAGGCAGGATAATATGTAATTCAATTTAAATTAAGGTAGACTAGTAAGTATAAAATGAAGGATGACAAGGCTACATTCAGAGGCCTGCTGATGAACAGTGAAGCAGAGCAAAAGCTTCTTTTGCCTCCAACTTTAGTCTGCTTCTCACATACACTGCAGCTCTTGTTCTTACTAATTGAAAACAAAACAGAACAAAACCAAACCAGAAAAATGAGACCCATCAGGTGCCATAGGGGAAAAAAAGGCATTAATGCCATCCTGCTTTCCCCAGTGTTACACTCCAAGCCAGACAGTGCCACTGGGCCAACGCTCTGCTCTTACCTGAGGCCTGGCAGAAGCTGAACCCAGCAGAGGATGTGGTGGTGGTGACAGCAGCAGTGCTACCAAACACAGATCCCCCTTGCCCAAAGCCAGTGCTCTGCCCAAACACGGGAGGGCTGCTCTGCCCAAAGAGCACCCCGCCCGTGCTGGCTGGCTGGCCAAAGGAGAAGGAGCTGGGGCTGTTGGTGCTGGCCTGGGATCCAAAAACATTCCCACTGCTCGAGGCTGCTGTAGAAGCTGCTGGCTGGCCAAAGGCTGGCATTGTCCCAAACCCAGACTGGCTGAAGGTAAAGCCACTTGCAGAACTGCTTGCGGGTTGTCCAAAGACTGGTGCTGGCCCAAAGGCTGGCTGGCCAAAGCCCCCCGTGGTGGTGGTGCCAAAAGCAGAAGTACCAAAGGCTGAGGTGGCAGCCTGGGTGCTGGCTGTGGCCGTGGACAGAGTGCTGGTGGTGAGCTGCCCAAAGGGAGAGGATGCTGTGGTACCTGCTGGGAGCTGCCCAAAAACGGGCGGCGTGGAAGGAGCGGCAGCTGCTTCCCCGGCAGGCTGGGTAAACGCTGAGCCAGAAGAGCTGGAGCTCGGCGGCTGAGAGAACACTGAGGAGCCTGCAGAAGTGGGGGCAAACACAGAGGCAACAGCAGCTGGACTCTGCACACCTGTAGGAACATCAGAGGTAGCAGCCAGAGCACCTGTGGCTTCTGCAGGAGAGGCAGCACTTGCTGTGGAGGTTGTTGCTGAGACATTCTGATCTGGTGGGGTGACTGTGGAGACAGCGGGAGGCACCGGGACCTTCAGATCGCTGGTGGAGGTGGGAGCAGCCCCGGTGTCAGGGGGAGGTGGTGCCACTGTGGTCCCAGAGCCCTCTGGGACAGTGTCCCCAGCTGTGGCCTGGGGTAAAGCTGGTTCTTTAAGTGGCTCTGAGAGCTGTGCCTGGGGCTGTGGCACTGGAGGTGAAGACCCAGGTGCTACAGCTTCGTTTTCAGATGTTTTTTCTGACCCAGGTGGTAATTTGGCATCCCCTGCAGTCTTACTGGAAGTTGTAGCAGAGACAGCAGTTTGTGATGAACTTGAGAAACCTCCAAACGAGAGGGATGTTGAAGCAGGGAGAGTAGAAGGGGCAGAGGTGGAAGTGCTCATACTGTTTGTTTGCTGAATACCAAATGAAAAGGTGGGTTTGCTGCCACCAGAGCTTCCAAGATTAAACATCCCAGAAGACCCTGTGCTGGTTAACTGGACATTGCCAAAGAGACTGCCTGTGGCACTAGTGCTGCTGGACAGTGATGCTGTGCCAGCTGATGTGACTGATGTTGAAGCAGCTTCTCCAGCTTTTCCTAAAGTCAGGGGAGCAGAAAAATTAAACCCAGAAGGTATTGTAGACACTTTAGTTGACGGTGTTCCTGCAACACTGGTAGATGGTGCTTTACTGGTGGTCTTGGCATTATCATCTACTTGACCAACTCGTAGTCCTGAGAAGCTCCCAAGAGTTTCCCCAGCCAGGTTGCCTTGAAACAAGTGATCTCCTGGTTTGGATGGAGTAATATCCAACTTGCCAGATGTTGTGGAAGGAGCAGAAGATGATGTTGCAGCAGCTTTGTTTGGCTGGGTGCCATCTGCTGAGGAGCTACCCCCTGCTACACCTCCTGGAGCACTTGCTGATTTGTGGGACCCAAATACAAAGGAAGGCTCAGGGATTGCTCCAAGTTTGGAACTCCCAGCAAACAAAAATGAATCCGGCTGGGCCGATTCTTTTGCAGGGGCTGTCAGTGAGAGAGACAGAGGTAACAAATTGAGTTAGGGTATGCAAAGCTCAGTTATCATTCTTGCAATAATGGTCCATTTTAGTGCTTCAGACTGTCAGTGCTCTTGCCTCAAAACTATAAAGCCTCTGTCCATCAGGTAAGTGCAACCTTCATATCCATTCAGGACACAGCAGGGACACCAGAAGCCTTTATGGCCAGGGTGGTAGTGACAAACTGTCACATCACAGCCTCCACTTAACCACCCTTCTCTTTGAGTACAGACAACTCCAGTACTCTAGCTTCTATTTCTTTTTCAGCAGTTTGATAAAAACATGAAAGACTTGGTTATTACAGATAATTTTCTACTGACACCACTTTCACCTCTTCTTACTTGGTTCAGGTAAAAAATTCCTCACATTTACTACAGCACTTTCTTTTTAAACCAATGGATCAGAACAGTTAAGGTCATAAAAATACTTTCTGACACTTGAAGACTCTTCTACAAAATCAAATCTTTCTTTACAAATTCAGCTACTTATAGACCACCAACCAGCTTTGATACAGCCTGTTTTCAGCTTTGAAAAACTAGAGAAAAACTCTCAAATGTAATTGCCAAAGCAGCTCCATTTCTAAACTACACTGCTGTCCAACAGTGTGAAACTGCTGAAGTTTTAAGGGAGACTGGGCTAGTTTTATTTAATGTACTGTCATTTCATTTCTGAGCACCAAACAAATTCTGACTTGAAAACACTGCACCAGTGTTTGGACAAAACACAGGAAATCTGCATGGAGATCAAACAACAAAGAGTAAAAGCTTCTTAGCAGATCTGGTATTATCCTTGTGTTTTCCTCTATATTAAGTATATTTAAGTAAATGACACTCAATAATATAGCTTTTTTCCCCCTCCTGAGGCCCTGAAATTACATTCTGTAATTCTTCCATTATCAATTACAGAGACAAAAGTACTCCTACCAGTTCACAGAACAGAGTGAAGTACCTGGCCTCACACAATGCTGTGGTTTACAAGTCTGCCTCCTGTACCTCCCACTCCTGCTTTATCTGTGTTATTTACCTAAGCTTTTATGTCAATCTCCAAATTTTAAGCCCACTTCATTCTCTCTGCTTAACATCAAGAGTATCAGTAGCATTACTGTAGCTCTGATGGTCTAAGGATAGAAATGAGCCTAGATTTGTAAGAAGAAGTGGTATCTTTTATCAGAGGAACAAAAAACATTGGAAGCGAATTTTTTGACTGTATGATCTCATCTGCAAGACTAAAATTAAAGGCAGAAAGCTTCAAAAACATTGCAAAGCAGATTTTATCAGTTCCCTTTTAAGAGACTCAACAAGTAGGGTCTACCTATGACATGAAAAGGCAGCCTATGTATTGTCACTTCAATCTTGGAAGCAACACAAAGCCATTCCAAGCACTTCCCTCTTATTACTAAATGCTCACTGGATAACAGTTCTATGTCAGTACACCTCAGCAACTTTAAATCTACAGATTAAAAACAGCAGAGGAAATTACTACAGATGTTATCCTTTCAATAAACTAGTGTGTCCTAAATGTTCTTGGCAACAAATATTTTGCTTAATTGATAGGTGGGTGGCCCAGATTTCTGTGTATTACAGGAAAGAACCCAGCATATGTATGAAATTATATTGCAATATTATGCAATATGAAATATATTGCAATTTTAGTAATAGAAATGCAATACAGAACAAGAACCACAAGGATTAGGAAGAGTAAACACTGTTAAGAGGGAAGAGATGCTGTTTGCACACTCTCCCAAACTAACCTTGTGAGGGAGCGAGGCTGGGCAGTGTCTGTGATGAAGCAGCTGATGTGACACCACCAAAATTAAATACAGACCTAGGAGGAGAGGGGAGAAAGAAAGAATGACTTAGCTCAAAGTGCTGAAATTTCCAACTATATGATGATGAGCACAACTCTGAGACTCAGATTTCCAGTACAGACTTGCACAAAGCCAGGCACACAGGAGCAGTTTCTCCAAGGACTGAACACGAAGAGAGAAGCACACACACACTGCTCCATTTGTTCCCTCTCTGAAAAGGCTTCTAGAGGGTTAAAGGGAGTCATGGTTCAAAGTTCTTTTGACCAGCCCTCATCCTTCCATATTCTTTCCTTTCTGCTGCACATTTCTTCCCCATGCACCAAAATCAGATGGATTTGAGGAGGCTGGTGAGAGGAAAAACGACAGGGGCAACCAGAGTTTGAAAGAGCTAAAAGGGAAGAACTGATGCATGTGCAGAAAGGAATGACTGGATACAACCATCCATCAAAAAGAAGATCATTCATAGCAAGACAAAAATGAAAAATTATCATGACTACTTTACACTGAAAATATTTTGTCTTGCAAAAATACTGTGATCTTTCATAATGAGCCTTGCAGAGATCTTCATTCCCTGAGGCTTTGTAAGCTTTTTCTGATTCTCAAAGACCAGCTGCTGATATAGAAGTCAGGCCATGGGACTAAGACATCACTGACAACAGCACTGTATTTAGCATATGGTTTACACACTGAGGCACTGCACATGGGACAAAGGCAGGGTTGTTTGCTTTTTGAATCTGAATTTCCATCACTCAAAAGGACTCTTTTAGCTCTCTGAAGAGCCCAGCAAGGCATCTGTGTAGCACCCACTTAAAAAACATGCAGAGGAATGGGCAAGACTGAAAGAAATCACCCATCTGAATGTGTATTTTGAAAGACTTAATGGTGCCAACTTGATAGAGAAATTCACTTGAGTGCTAGACCAGTAAACATGCAGAATTTCAATCAATCATTCCTAAGGCATTATTACCCTTCTCCCCTAAACATAAGATATAATCAAATAAAGATTTTTGCCATCCCTGAAATACCTTTCCATAAGAGAAATTTCAGAGCAACTGTATGTTCATAACACGTGCCTTGCTTTGTGTTATTGTTATGCAACAGATATCACCAGATGGCTTGGGGGCACTCTTGTCACCTTCATGAACTGATTACTTTTTCAGGCCAAAGCACAAAATTTGCTCTGCTATATTAAAATGAAGAAGTAATTCAGCGAGTGGGACCATCAGAACATATTTCAAGTCCTATCTGGGCACTTGTTCAACAGTCCACTGTAGATAAACCCCAAAAGCAAGCCAGTCATCCTTTACTTTTGATTAGTTATACACTGAAAAATCTCAGACAGAGCAATATGATATTGTGTCAAAGTCTCACAGACCTTCAGACCTCACTCAGGCTCCCACAAACAAGGTCTTCAAAGGACTCTGGTACAAGCCCTGCCCTCCCAGTCTAACATTTGCAGGTGCCATTTTACAGCACTGCACAGCTTGTAGGCAACACCTGCTGTAACAGCCAATACTCATATTTAATGCCAACTACAAAGGAATCTTAATGTTCATACAGACCCTGCAGAAGAAAACAAGGATGTTTTGTTAAGCTGTGAAGTTGTTGCTTGCACTGATGTCACAGTAGAAGAAACAGCTGTAACTGTTTTTACTGTCCCTTGTCCTGTAAGTTACAAGAACAACAAATAAATAACTTTAAAAATAAATTTACAAATTAAAAAAATAAACAAAGCACCCTGTTATCTATCTATAAGAAAAGCAGGGATTAGCTTGCACACACAGGCTATAATTTAATACATTTCTAATAAAAAGGAAGTGCTATCAATTTCAGGAGCTGACATTTTCAATAAACCAAAATTTAAGAAGCATTTGCCAAGACAAATTATGATTCCTAGCTATTTTTACTGCTTCTTACCCCTGGCTAAGAGGCAACCTACATCCACGGATTAAAGGCAAAAGACCAACAGACATGGATTTCAGACTTTTATGCAAGAGGCTTATAAAGCCATGTCCAATGCAAGCATTATTATCTAATACACATTAAAAATCAATTGCTTCCTTCCACTAATGTTTCCTCTTTCCCTGTTGAGCTGTAAACTGAGCATTCCTTTCTTTAGGAGCTTTCCAACTCTATGAGACTGATCACTGTGTCTGAACTGGCTCTGAAGTTGGTCCTACAGCTCAGTGCTCAACAGAATTAGATAAAGCTAGTTCAGGTACTCCTTTGTGTGTCCAAAAGTCAAATCAGCACATTTAAAATGTTTTAAATCAGCAGGATTTTAACGTTTTAAAAACAAAAGAGCTGCTTTTAATTTGCTGTCAAACCACAGTAGCCTTGTAGATGTGCTTTCAGCATTTCCTGATAAGAGTTACAAGCCTTGAGTGCCCTCTGAACAAGGAATTGTGTCACTAAATTCTAGGTGCAGGAACGGACAAAACACAGGGAGTATAGAAAACCACTCTCCTGCACTTATGTACCTTTGTTTTACAAATTTTCCCCCTCAAGACTGGCACAGCAACCTCTCAGTGGAGGTAAATCTCTTCTCAGTATCCTCACATTCTCTGGACTGTGCACCTTGACATGTTGCAATAGACATCCAGGCCTTATTTCCATCTCCACAAGAGAAAGACAACTCACCTGAGATCTTGTTGCCAGATGATGTTGGAGAAGCTGTGGATGCCATAGGAGAGGGTTCACACACAGAGGAAGGTGGAGTCTGGCTCTTCATTGAGCTTGTCAGAGGTGTCTAAAACACAGCACCACTTCAGGTCAGTGCAGTCTGCCCATTAACAAAGATCCTTCTGACACTGGTTTGCTATTATCACTGTCATGCAGTGACTTAAGAATAAAATAGAGGTGGGTGGTTGCAGCACTTAGAAGAACTCTGCACTATTGGGGCCATTATGGCTTGACACTTAAATACAGAGTCAGTTCTCAGCCTTTTCAATAAGTCAGCAAGCCACTGTGGGCAGCAGCTCAATGATTCCAGAGGACAAAGACTGCTGCATTGGGTTTTTTTGATGCATAGATATAAAACCCAGCAGCTTGTCAACCATTAAGCAATGTTTTCAGTAGAATAACAGGGTAATAAAGAACTCTCTCCCTTGATTACCTGGAACTTTATTTTTTTGGTGTAAAATTTAGTTGTAGCTACCTAACAGCCTCCTTTGCTGTTAGCTGCAGCAAGGCTGTGGCCACTAGAAAACTGCATGTCTTCAGAAGTGAGAAAAATCAAGACATAACATAGATATGCCTGGCATCACACTGTCAAGGTCACAGATACAGAAATGGTTTGTCAAGAATGCAGGGCAAGCTATGAAAATTAAATCCCCAAACTCTGCTGAGCGTGCCCAGGTAAGTATTCCACAGGGAAAGGGCTCTGTATCAAAATACCTGTTTAGCTTGATTTGTAGCAACAGTTGCCAAAACTTGATGGACTGCCTGGGCTGCAGAGTGAGGTACAGATGATCTTAAAAAGAAAAATTAAACAATTATATGAATAACTAGCCTGAAAGAGGATTTCCTCTCCTCTCAGAAAGCACAGCTCCCAGAAGCCTTGAACAACAGCCACTATTAAAGATTCCACACACAACTCCAAAAGGACAAATCTGATTAGAGAATAAACCTCTTAAATGAATCAGCCACATTTAACAAAGGAAGTCTGTAAATGTGTTTAAACCTCTAGACTGAAACTATCAAGTCTTCTCCAGACACTCTTGTCTCTGAAGAGCGTCAGGGCTTTCTATTTTACAGGGAATTGATGAAAAATCAGCAGGTAAGGGGATTACAATTTTATGCCTAGTGGATAACACATTTAAGCAGCTTCCTTCACAATGTGGAGTCCAGACACGTACACGTAATGCTTAGAAATGCTGAGTAAGGAGGCAAAGTTGGGAAGGGATAGAGGGAGCAATTCCTGTCTTTGAAGTGTACTATAAACATTGACAAAGTCATGGCAAGAACTATGATAAAATTAACCTGTATTCTGCATTGTAATTTTGGTATTTTTGACCATAAAATATAAACCCCCAGACAATTGCTGCAGAATGGCAGCATCTCACGGGGTGCAGGATCTGACCTTGGCACTGTGGACACTAACAAATCAAATCAGTGCAACTTGGGAACAGCCAACCAGTTTTAGCATCTCCTCAAGTCTGTGGCCCACCACCTTCAGAAGCTTCACTGCCCAGTAGTAGAAGATTTCAGAAGCTTAAATTCAACCATGATTGCATTCTCTTGGTGGTAAAGCCCAACTTTCTTACTCAGGCAGGTTCTCTCCATCTTGACTTGGACCATAAGTTCCCTAAGGCAATAACCAATTTCTGGCTGAGGCCTCAAATCCCAGACAGTGAGCAAATTTGGGCATCCAAAGTTGTCTGTCTGCTAAAGCATGAGGATTCCCAAACTGCATATACTGTTTGCTCAGCTGCAGGCCGATTCACAGGAATTTCCTACCATTTTCCAAAGGAAAAGGATGCATACATGAAACATTTTGCATGGACATTTGGTCTTGGATATGGTTTTGTGCCTTAAACAGCTTTGCTTTACTACAAAGTCCTGCCTTCCTTCCAGCCATGAGTACTCTCTCTACATTGCCTGACCTGGATTTTGCCCTCTGCCCAAAGCAGAAGTACAGCAAACAATGAAAACTTCAAGATTAACACTGGAAAAAATTGGTGTTGGGATTGTGCAGCTGTAAATTCCAAACTTATACTGAACAAAAAAGAAAACAACAAAAAGTCTGTTTTTTCATAAGAGGGTGGGACTTGATCTCAAGATCCCTTGACAATGCTGTGAAAATGCTGGGTTTGACTTCAATTGTGGAGCAAGAATTTTTTTTTTTTCACTGAAAAGCTATGTATTAGTAACTGGACTGGGACCACCAACACACCCAGTCATAGGGCATTGAACAACTGATAACGACTAAAAAATAATTTCTGCTTACCAACTAAAGAGTGTGCTGTGGCAGCAAAAAAGAGCCAAGATATCTGAAGAAGCAAAAACTGGTGAATTAACTTTGCTGGGTGAATGCTCTTCATTTTAGTGCAGAATCTGACTGGCAAGCACGGTTCATTTGGGTAGAATTTTTAGAAAGCACATTTTTATGATGTCAGCTATAAAGTAAAACTGTAGAAAGCCTCCAAGATACCAAGCTAGGTGGTGCTCTATAAATTAGAGAGATCAATCAATACTGACAGTCTAAAACTACTTGAAAGTAAGACAGTCTTTAACTACAGTTCAAGTGAAAACCAATCTCATTGAATATTGCTCACTTACAACCTTCTCAATGCACAGCCAGTACTTTTTACTTTTTTCCATCATAGTTCTGATGAAACAGCAGGTGGAAAACTATTCCTGGTCACAACACTACTCTTAGCCAGAAAATTTCCAAGTAGAGCTGTCTGCAAATTTGACTTTCAAAAGATGTAGCAATTCCCCTTCCCATTCCAGTTTATCACTTTTAAGGAAGAAATAAAATAGCAAAAAGCACCCAAGCTGTTTCTCAATTAAAATGCAAAAGAAACCATGAAGCAAATGTCAAGGTCTCCAGTTGAGTACCACCACTGTGAGACTGTTCCCTTTTTAAAAAGCTGAATCAAAGGAATTCCACCTTTTTTCTTTGAGAGTGAAGAGTACACACAAATGTGTGAAAGCCAATGCTGATGTAACAACAGCAACTGTTCCAGGAGCTGCACATGCAGCTCACAGTTATATGGATAAAGCATTTGCAACTCCATATATAATCAGAGATATGTGGTGAATTTATCCCTCTTCATGCAGTAAGCTCTACTTTGCACAAACTTCTCAGTACTGCCCTTGCCTCCCCAGCCCAGAACTGGCCATGCACTGCCCTGGTCTTAAGCAACAGCAGGAACTTCAAGCAAAGACAGTTCCAAGGTCATTACAATGACAGGGAAAACGCCTAGTCCTAGGCTGGTGACAGAGCTTGTGATAAGGCAGAAATCTCTGGAATGAGCTGAGCTGGCTGTTGTGTGCAGGAAGCAGAGTAGGGAAGCCAAGTGTTACAGCTAACTCACAAGAAATGGTAACAAATTCAAGGTTAAATACCAGACATTCCTAGTTTACTCCTGAGGAAGAGCCCTGCAGCTCAGAAGTATTCCAAAGTGACGGACCCCTAGTGACACCCCAACCCCTCAGTCAAAATTCTGATGTCAAAACATTTGAGACAAGTTTCCAGAAAAGCTAGTTCTCCCTCCCTTCAGGGGCTGAATCTGGGAACAGATAGAAGAGGCATAACTCCAGAGAAGGTTCTCTCAGCAAAGGATGACAAAGTAGAAGGAAAACATCTGGACAGCCTGAAGTCACAGACCACACTCAGTGACAGAGAGCTGCAATTCCCTCACTGAAAGAGACAGAACAGAGGTAGTGATTTGAGAGATACCAGAGCCATATTTCATATTAGCTGTAAAACCACTGAATCCCAAAAAGAGAGGATGCACATAAATGCATTTCACAGACAAATGGAGAAGGAGGTTAATACAGACAAATGGAGGTGTTAATACTGGTTAAGACCAGTTAATACTGGTCTCATCATTTGTTCAGGACAAGCCATCAGCAATTCCTTGAATGGCCTGGTAAAGTCTTCTTTATTTCTTTCTTTCAATCCACAGACCCAGTACTCTTGTCTAAATGCACCCACTTTAGGTCTTACACAGCCAGACTCAGTAAAACACTGCTACTGCTCCCCACTGGCAGATGTGCTCCAGTGCAAATGCTACCAAAGGCCAGCAGAAAGAAGGGCAGCACTCACTTACCCTATTACTGCAGAGACTGCTGGGGTCAGTGCACCAGACTTGAGTTCTCGAACATTCACCACCTGAGGAACAGTCTTCAGAGTTGATTCAGTCAAGGAGGTGCTCACAGCTTTTAAGGAACAGAAAAAATCAGAGGGGAAAAAAACCAAACAGATGTAAAGAAAAATTCCATATTAAGCATTTAATTTCATTCAGTATGGCTTGAATAATTCAAAAAATATCCATCCAAGATTCTAAAACATATATAGTCTACCTGGCCCAAAACATTTGGAACCTCAGACTTCATTAGAACAAAAGAAGTGGGCAGCAATCAATGCAGTTGGTACAGCTTTTGTTTGCTGACCAAATCTGTTATGAACTCTCTCTTACAAATGTTGTAACATCTTCTGTTAAAAGAAATGGGAGTTTCTCAGGTATTTCGTACTAGCAGCTTACAGGAGAAAGGAAGACAAAGGAACACTGGATAGCTTAGAGGTGCAACAATTGCAGGTGTGTGCCACATTTTGTTGATGATCTCCTCCTTTGAGAGCACTAAATCCCTGTGAAAGCCCCATTCAACTGCTCAGAGGTCACTTGGGCAATTAGCCATCCTTTTACCTGGGGACTGGTTAGCAGCCATCTGCCTCTGCAGAGCTGCAGCAGCAGCTGCTTGTGGTGCTGGAACAGTGACAGTGGGAGCAGGGGCTCCATGTTTCACAGTCTTTGTTGCAAGCATTGTACTGTCTGCCCCTTGTGGGATGATTCTGTTTGAAGATGTAGGCACTAAAAAGAAACAAATTAATAAAAATATTAGTAAAAGGTTTCTCTATAAATCAGAAAGTCTCTGAAAGACTTTGCTGAACTGCAGTTCCTCTAAGTATACAGCTTCCTCCTGACAGGACTCATCTGCAGGCCATTCAAACAATCAACCCAATCTGTCCCTGGCAGACTTTGGTATATCCCAAGGAATTTAGTAAGTCTCAATAGATGTCATTTTAATGCCTTAAAGGACTTCCAGCCTGCTGTAACAGACACTTCTGCTGACACCTTATTTTTCTCTCTGGTTGCAGAGATTAAAGAAACCTCTCTTGCACAAGGAAAACTGAATTTTTGCAAATGCAGTTCTTACTGAGACTTGCTGGGCTCAGAACTCCTAACCTTGGCCATAAATGCAGTAGTACTCCAGTTTCTTAGTCTTTGGGCAATACTTTATGTCACTGCAATTTGAAAGAATCAGGCAATCACAAAAACACAATCAGTGAGTCAAGGTGTTTTAGTGCTTTTAGCTGAAGTTCATGAAGTTACAAAGCCACTCTGTTACTGCTCCTGGGAACCTGGCAAAGTAAATCTGTATCGTGCCATCACTCTTCTCCAGGGCTGAAGCACTGGCAGTGGATAATGCAGTTGGTTAAAGCTACCCACAAGACCACACTGGGAAGAGACACTGCAAACACAACTCACACAAAGTACCCAGGGAGAGGTGTTGTTTCCCAAAGGATGGGGACTGAGCCATCAAACCAGGCTGGACTGAGGGAGTTCGGACCACAGGAGCATGACGAGGGACTTGGACTGGGGCAGCCTCTTCTTCCTGGTCCACTGCTTGGGAATCATCATTCTCCAGTGACTGGGAAACTGAGGATGTTGAGCTGACTTCATCCAAATCTTCGTAATATCTTGCGGACAAGAAGGCAGATCGGGACAAACTTGCTGCAACATCAAAACCAAAATTCAGTATTAAGCTGAGGGAACCATCCAGTGTAACAGCCAAGATAAATGCACCCTATTTCAGGATGCTCTCCTATTGGCTCATTTTACTCATGCATTGATAGAATTTGTCTTCTTAACTGCCTGGAAAAGCAGCCTTCAACCAGACAGCAACTGAAGGCAAGTCCTCCTGAGAGCAGATGGGAGAACAGGAAAGGAGAAGCAGGGGTTGAGTAGTCAAAAGCTAATTTCAGGTCTCAGTCCCACAGCAAGTAAGTCACCCTCCTGGAAAGCATATGAGACTTCTGTAGTCACTAGAAGTTTACCTGGAGCTGTAGACCTAATTGGTGGAGTTTTCCTCTTGGCTAGAAAATTCCTCAACTGTGCCTGCTTCACTGGGGATAGTTTAGCTGGAAAATGGAAGGCAGTTTTTAGTCTACAGTCAAACTGCAAGTAAAAAAAAAAAAAACAAAACAACGTAATTCACATTTATGGCAGAAAGAAAGAATAAATTACCAGGTGCTTTGGGCAAAGGTTTGGCATGTGATTTCAAAGTAGTTTTCATCAAATCGTTGCGCAGGCTTTCAAGGTCACTGTCAAAACTGGGACAAGGCAGAGCAGTGAAAAAAACAGCAGGAGCAGATCAAAGCCAACCAAAGCAGGAACAAAATCAGGCCAAAGTAGCCACTAGAACCACTGCCATATCTGGAGGAACAATTGGCTCCTCTAGATACTGTGTAATGCACCTTTAACTATTTTGGAAACTTCAATAGTCATTCACTTCTTCCCCTGAAGTCAGACAGACAATCAGCAGTATCTGAGCCTGGAGGCTCTCTTATCCCATTTACTAAAAAACTCTTTAAACTTTTAGGGGAAATTTCTGCTAAGCATCAAACAATGTCCATGAATACAACCAATGAGCTTCTGTATTACCTGGGCATGGTTTAGAATAATCTTTATAATGTCCTGTTCTCCCATACCATGCCCACAAAACATCATTCTCTGGAGGATGCACCCTTGCACATTGCTGGGGGCAAGAGAGAGGGAGGAATTCATGTTTCACATACCTCTGAGCACTGTTTAGAGGTGTATCACTGGGAACACTCCACTGAGATGTCTGGTTGTAGAGGCGCAGCTGCTGCAGGCTGTTCACCAGGTGGTTGAGCCTCTTCCTCTGCTGGTTGATGATTTCCCTGTTATTTGCCAGGGTGTTGAACAAAGTCTCTCGCTCAGGGACTATCAGACGCCTGCAGGGATCAGATCAAGAGACAGGATAAGGACCATTCTGTGCACCTGGGTCACAGGCAGGCAAGCAAACACCAATCTGGCTACTGAAACTCAAGGTCAATCACCAAAGCAGTTGAATATGCAGCCAGTCAATTTATTTAGCCCATTTGCTTTAAGATGTTTTATTTTAGAAAGGTTTAATTAGTTGCCATCAATGAATTTTTGCAAAGCTTGCAGTTTGTTTTTTATAAGCTCTATTTGTACTGTACAAGGAGACAAGAAGCTTGTAACATATATCAAGCCAGAGAGTCTGAAACTATGGCTACCATTAGGTGTCTGAGACAAATTTTACTCCCAGAAAAAGATCATCTTGAAAAAGATCATACTGTTAAACAGAAAAAGGTCTTTCTCTCTTGATTATAGACTAATTCCCTATTCACAGATACAGTTCTGTACTCCAGTTTCAATCACTTACTTCTGCTTTCTCTTCTGTTCCAGGTGCCAGTCCCACTCCAAATCCAGAACGTCGTTCACATCCTGAACAGCAAACTTCACGTACTGGTGCAAGCGCCGGATTTCCTGCCATGCAAAATAAAGTGAGTTTTAAAATAATTTCAGAAATCTCAGTTTCAGTTGAAGAAGATGAAGACTCTGGGCTCATTCTGTCCAAGCCACATAGCACTTGTCCGTATTTCTGCCTGGAAAGTTTTGCCAGCACAACAGAACCCAATATGGTGAAAATTTATGTAACAATCAACAGGGTACACATTGTCCAGGGTTTGCCCTGGACATTACACCTCAGCTCTCAACTAAGAGTAATACTGTCCATAATATTTGCAAAACACTGCCAGGTCTTTACAAAAAGGATTTTACAAACACCAGGCATTATACAAAACAATCCTTATTTCAAATGCCAGTTCCAGAACATGAGTCATTTGGTCCCATCTTACAACATTGAAACTTCTAACAATTATAAGTGATCAAAGCTTTGCAGGCTGCTCACAAGGCTCTAGAATATTAGCATTCACAGACTATGATTCATGAAAGTACTCAAATGCTCACACCTCCCACATAAAGGCAAGGAATTCATTTGACTTTTATAGGTAGGAAAATGAAAATAAGTAAAAAGCAAGGACAGAGAGTAAAGTAACTTATCCATGACCACACAGCTGCACAACTGCAGCATCTATGCCAGAGACCTCTGGCTGCAGGCTCTGCTCCCTAAACAAACCCAGAGCTCAGTCTCATTCCTGTGATCCTTCCTGCCTGGCATGGCATGTCCCTGCCTTGAACTCCAACCTTGTAAAATGGAAATAGGAACTGCAGCTGGTTTCAGCTCATCTCAACAGAATGTTCACCTAAATATGATGAAGCAGCCAAGGAACACAGCTTGAGAAGAATTCCACTGTAAATGCTTTCAAGATACAGCACAGAATTCTAGTGGGACTTTTCCAACCTGAAAGCACACCCAGTCCTGCTGTGGGCTTAGTGTTAAACACTGCCAAGTCCAGGCTTCCTTTCCCCAGCACCTATTGTGGCAGCAAGTCTCTGGATACCAAACTGGTAGAGCTGGACATCAGAAAAGTCTCAGGGTCTTGAAAACTTCATTGAAAACTAAGACACAAGGCTGCCTAAGGGAGCTTTTCTCACCCAGGAGAATGGGGATGATTTCAGAGTCAGCACACAGCTTTCTCAAAACAAACTTCCACAAAGGTGACCCAAAAGCTCTCCCATTCAAATCCACTTCCACTTCTCTCCCACTGAGTTCTACTTTTCATGGTCCTTCCTCTACACAGTGAAACACATACTTCAAGATTATAATCTCTGAAGTCACAAGTGTAAGCTTTAGATGTCAGAGAGACATGCTGGACATCAAAGCAGGCATGCAATTAAGACTGAATCAATCAACAGAATCCAGGTGAAGATTAGAGATCAGACATAAAAGAAATTACTTTGTGTCAGCTGATTTCTAGTAACTGCATGCATGGTCTTGATACCTCCTGCCACAAAGATGACATTCAATTATGCCTTCAACCTGCCAGTCAAACCTCTCGAGGGGAACTTATCAGTGTATAAAAGACCAAGTATCATTTGTAGGGCACATTCACTCTATTTTGCTTAGGGTTAAATAGCCTTCATCACCAGAGCTGTAACAAAAAGTGCTTCACCCCTACTTTCTTTCTTGTCTTTGAGAGCCTCTTTATGTTCTGCTGGTTATTTTCCTTTGTGCCCCAGCTTTCAGAATATCATTAAGCTTTATGCTCCACCATCCATGAAATTAACCACACAATTCTGTAAGTCATAATAAATCATCAAATTGTTCCATAAGGCACTTGCTGAAGATAAAAATAATTCCAAGAACTCTTCTATAAAGTGTAGGAAAAAACCCAAAATTCTTTTAACTGAAATCTCTGAGCAAACACTACAGGCTGAGAAGGAACAGGATGTCAAGAGTCACATTCTAAGATTAGAATAGGCTTGGATCTCAGGTGAACTACATCCCTTCTGAAGGAGTTTTGAATCATCACTGCAAATGGCAAGAACAGAGAGGAGCTTCAGGAGAGGATTTCCAGGATCTCTTGCAAACTCATGGAAACCAAAGCTCACCACACATTTACTAGACTACTTACTGAAACAGCAAATACTTAGGGCAGAACAACAATGCTAGGAACTTGCACACACAAGCCTAAGTTTTATTTTATTTAAAGCTCTCTATCAGAAGTTGGCTGATATGATTCATACCTGAAGCTGTGCTTCACTCTTGGGATCCAAAGGTTTCTTATAGAGCAAGTGTAAATACCCTGAGCTACGATTCTGTTCGTTCTGTTCTTTAGCCTCTTCTACCCCTGCAAATCCCTCCAGCAGGGTTGTCTTCAGAATACTGATATCTCCATGAAGTGACTGCAAAGTGAAATAGAACAGATGAGACAAGGTTCAAGGTAACATTTTCTACTGCCATTTCTAGCACAACCATTTCTTGCAATTTCTGAAAGCACAAAGGCAAATGCCACCTCCTCATTAACACAGCAGAGTCAGATGTTCCATCTACAGTTCAGGTGTAGCAGGTTAAGGAGGAACATCAGGTGAGGAATAGTCACTGCTGGTTCACAGTTTGAAGATAGCCTGCTCACCTCTGTTGTCTCTTTAATTTCCAAGAGGAAGGTGTGAAGATCATCTGACTCAGTTCGCAACATCTTCATTTCCTCTGGAGTTCCAACTTGGAAACAGGCTTTGGAAGTCCGGGCCTTCAGCTCCTCCATCTCCTTTTGAAAATGTGCAATCTGCAAGGCCAAGTGGAAGAAAGGGCAGCCACTGAAAACACAGCAGGGTCTGGAACAAATGTCTCAGCTCTTGGATCATGCCTCAACTACACCATAGACACCGGTCACTTTGCAGCCAAAGCAGGAAATGATTCTTGAACATTAACAGGAAAGAATACTCCATCTTCTCAACACAGTGACTGAAGATGACTGAACAGGACACACAAATAACAACTACAGTCTGATCATCTTAGGAAAAATTTCCATTCTGATTCCTAAACTACTTACAGACACCATCAGGACACAGCTGAATGGAAGTGTCTGTGTGGCAGTATGAAGAAAACTGCTTGAAAATCTCACCTCCTCCCTGATTCCTGCAATGACAGGGTCTGAATCCTTCCACTGGTGGGTCTGTTTCTCTAAAGCTGTGCTGGGGAGTGCTGATTTGCCCTGGGGGAAAAGAAAGACAAAACCAAAACCAATATTAAGGATATATCCATTGCAACGGGGAGCTTAGAATATCAAAAAAGGTCTGGTGTTAGAAACTCCATTCAGACACCATACACTCTGATTATAGCATAAGTAAAATACAGCTTTCTATATGCAGAGACAAGCAGAGAACATTTTTTAGAATCACAGATTTGCTACTGTTTCCAAATCAGAGCTTAGCTAATCTTTTGACTTATGAACACTAGTTCAGTCCAAGGAATTCTAAGCAATTTGTGGGCCATGAAAAACATTCACCCTCCAAAGAACCCAGTCAAGTTCCTGTTACCTGAGTAGAGCTTGGCTTTGCTGCTGATGTGGTGATTTTGGGTGTCTTCTGTACCAAAGAAGCTGGAGGAGTATTTTGAGCGGGGCGTGCCACTGGAATTTAATAAGAACAACAGTAATTGATGAAGTTATACAAAGCTTGAGGAAATTGGCTGTGATCAGAAACAACCACCACTATCAAATCCAAAAGCAGTAGTGCTATGGGCCCCAGTGCAAGAACACACCTTCCTCAGGTGCCTTTTCACTTCCATTCAACTTGGCTTGTGACTACTTTGAACTCTGGTCAATGCAGATGGAAAGCAAGGCATTGCTTTGTGTGGCTGCCCAGAAACATTCAGAGCACTGAAAATGCCAGAACTTCTGGGTGAACTTAAGCAGCTGAATATAATTATTTCACACATGGCTCTCTGAGAAATAGAGCACAAATGGAAAAAATGCTCAGTTTCAAGAAAAAGTGATTCACATCATGATGGTGTGCTAATCAGGAGGGCCTCTGGAGCAGGGAAAGCAGCAGGGAAAACAAGCAAGAAACCAAATGAAGCTCCTTGTGTCCTAGAACTTTTAGAATGTTTTTTTATAAGAAATTATATCCAACAATAGGGATCAGACTCCTACCTGTGGTAGGGACAGGAGACGAAGTCTTCAGTGGTGTGGCAGGAGGAGCTGCAAGGGGTGTGGACTGGCTCAAAGAACCTCCAGGAGCAGTTTTGGAACTAGTTGAGAAGGAAAACATTGAGGAAGTGCATTGCCCACTGCTACTGGTGGGAGAAGAGGCGTCTACAGCACTGAACCTGCAACAGAATGAATAAATGAATGAGTGAATGAATGAATAAATGAATGAACATCGCCTGGGATCAGCAACAACTCAAGCTCCAGATAAAAAAATCACAAGTGTAGCTTGTGGAGACAGTAGGAAGGAGCCATCCAGGATAATTTCTGAATACATGGAACCACAAAGACTTCTGTCTTAGATCCTCCCATGAGCAAAAGCTAAATGCCTGCAAAAAATACTACCCTGCTTCAAATGCACCTCATCATTTTGTTCCAACTATAGCAAGTCTGAGCTGCCCTTCAGTGTCATCCTCAGAGTAATGCTCAAACAGAAATTCTGCAAGAAAATATGAATTTCTATTCATTTGCAAACTCAGCTCCTCAAGGCAGCCAATTTAAATACTCAGCCAATTCACTGGTGTATCATTTGCTTTATACACAAAATATAAAAAGCCCTAAGAGCTGCCATCAGATTCTGGTGTAGTAAAGATTTTTCTAATTCAAAAATAATCATTTAAACCATCAGAAATGTCTTATGATGCATTTACATGAAAGTTCTTCTCCTTAAAAAGCAGCTCCAATTAACATAGCTCTGTGTTTTAAACTACTTTTTCTAAAAATAAAGAGCAAGTCTCAGGAGTTGGAGGGAAGAGTGAGTAAATGACATCTGAGAACACTCAAACCCTTTTTGCATAGTTTCTAATAAATTTTCTTTTTTTTCAGCGAATGTGAACAAGCTTTGAAGATTCCAGATCCTGTGCTCAATGAGCAAGTGTCCATTTCAGATCAGAACCAAAAGGTCTGGCACCTTCTCTGCTTAACACAGAGTGGCAAAGCAATCCATCAGCTGTGGCTCCAGCTTTTTCTCAGACTGGGGGTAAGGAACCTTCAACAAACTGTCACAGAAACTTGTGCTATCACCACTCCACTAAAGCAGTTCCAGACAGAAGGGATTTCCCAGCATGATTTCCTTAGCCATGATTTGCATCAAACCAAAGCATGGAATTACTGTTTGAGGCCTATGAAACAAAGACATACAAACCCCCACTAAGTCTTTGGCAATTTATCAGTCTAAATTTTTGGCATTGTCCCTTGACTAGTACCCATGAATGTAACATCTGGCATAGGAAGCACTGAGGATTTCCACAGCCACGACACTCTTGGATAAAGAGGGGCTTCCTCAGTGCTTTGCTGAGAATTTGAGGAACTGTTGTCAGGGCAAAAAGCCAGACACCATCTTCAGAACTACCATACGTTATCCATGCCTGCAGCAATTTAACAAGTACCCAGCCCCTGCATTCACTGCTGAATCTATTTACTTCTCATTGAGGTTCACTTTGACTGAAGAAGCTGAAGGTGTAAAAGATGGCTTCTGTGCAGCAGTTGCTGTGGAGAGCAGGGGCCCAGGTGAGCTGTCTGCAGCTGGTTTGAAGTTCATGGACCCAAAAGAAAAAGAGGTGGCAGGAGCTGTTGTAGTGCTGCCTACAGAAGCAGAAGTCACGGATGTCTTGGAAGAAGCAGAGAAGGAGAATGTTGCTGCCCCAGTCAGAGCAGGAGTCTGGGCTTGCTTGGAGGTATCAGTGGCAAAGGAATATGGTGGAGGATCACTGCCTGTGGAGCCAGGATTCTTCACAGCTGAGGGCATGAAGGAAAAAACAGCTGCTCCACTTGCTGCTGGAGTCTGACTTGAGGTGGGCACAGTGGGAGTAACAGCTGGTGCTGTGTCAGGCTTTAGAGAAGTTGGAGGAGTGGTTGGACTTGTGGCAGTACTCCCTGCAGAAAGACAAATGGGAAAGGAGTAGGCTCATTTGGCTGCACTAATGGCAGAACGTATTGCAAGGCCAAATCTGTTTGATTGGGACAGCTCAGCACTGCTTGTTCCACTGGACAGTGAAGAAGAGAGATGGCAGAGCTGGGCTTGTAGTCCCCAATGCCAGCAAGGGATACAGAAACTGTACAAAGTCACGATCAATACAACAATCTGTCCAGATTAATGTTGTCTGCAGTTTCCTGTGAAAAAGCTTCACCTTCCTCCATTGATTTTGATGAGGTTCCTGCCATCTCAAATAAAATAAGCAGTCAGCACACAAGTTAGCCAGCACTGCAGGAAGGCAGGCTGCCAAAAAACAGCATTCTGGTGGGGGAAGGAGAAGCAAATTTGGGCACAGGGAAGAAAATGGTGCATTTGCAATTATTTCTCCATTAATGCAGACAAGCAAAACAATCACCTGCCTACATCACGCTATACAGGGCAACACATCTATAACTCAAACAAAACTCCTCTTCACCTGCTGATACAATTTTCACAGTGCTGAGGAAAGCTTTAAATAGGATTTAAATTGAGTTTTGTTTAAATAGGATTTTTCTGCAGTCAAATGCCATGATCTCCTGTGGCAAAGCCATGGAGGAAAACCATCACCTCTCTGAAGTGTGCAGGCTATGCTCAGAGCTGGGCAAAAAGCCTCCTAAAACTGGTTTGTCCCTATTCTCCAAAGGCTGATTGCATAAGGAAGTCTAAATGTACAGCCTACAAAGTGCTTGAGATCCCACAAACAAACAGGTTTAAAGGTTGGACTCTATGACCTTAGAGGTCTTTTCCAAACTAAATGATTCTCTGATTTGGGGAACAGGACTAGGTAATTTCACACTCATGCACAAAAGACAGGGAACAGTCCTGGGAGCTCAAAACACCCAAGAACTGCTCCCCATTATCATTATAAAGAAAAGATATGTTTTCTGTGACCACATGTGTCTGACTACTGAACTGACAGATCAATATTCCAAAGATCCACAAATCCAAGTGTTCCCTAAGCCCCTGGAGTACTCACCTGCTGACTTTGGAACTCTCTCCCCGACCAACTGCAGTGGCTCTGCGGTCACAATAAGTGACCTGACTCCTGGGTTTTGGTTGATCATGTGAAATGGGCAAAGCACACCATCCGTAGAGAGCAGGATCAGAACTGGAGCTGGAGGAAGGATCTTCTCATCACCTGCCAGAGACCACACATATAAGTCCTGCAGTCAAAGCTTCCTATTCTGTTCCTACTGGAATTGCCAACTTCATGTGACTTCCTTCACACAATATTTCTTATATTTCTACCTTCTTGCTTTCATTTGCATCTTTGTTCCCTTGCTTCTCTGTCAGTGCTCAGATCTCTTTCTTTATCCTTTTGTATTCCTTTATGTTCCTGACTTCATGTTTCATAAAAGGGTTATTTGACGATTGAATGTCATCTCCTGAATGACAAAGCCCAGCTTTCACCCATCAATTCTCATGCCACGCTTTTTCAGATTTTGAAGCAGTCATTTTTCCTCTCTGATACTCTGCTCCCTCCTTCAGTTCCTTTCAGCAATCCCCACATACCATTGGGTCCTGTCCCCTCATTAACATTCATATGCATAAACTACAAAATGGAATTGCTACATAGGAAGCTTTTTAACTTTAAAGAAAGCCAACATCAAACAAATATCCCCATGATCTGAACCACTGATATAAAATATTTGTGTTTTATGCAGCTGCTTTGTGAGTCTGCTTCAGTACAAACATTCTCAGAACAGTTAAAGGCCCAGAACACTCTCTGTATTTTTAAAATTCTGTAATGGATTAACTGTGCTTAATTACACACAAAAACCCAAACCTAACACATGTAGAGTGCAGGAAAGATCTGCTATAATCATGGTGCTTTGTTTGTCAGGCAGCCCAGTGAATAGCCATTTTTCTTTACTATTGGTTCTTCAGGAAAAGCATGCTAGGGAAGTGCAGTTTCCACCTGGGAACAAGCTCCAGGACAAATCAGGTTTCTCTGCAACCTAAACTTGCTGTGAACTACAAAGCCAATTAATGTGTAGCCAAACCCTTGTGTCAGAACACAGGGAATGTCAAAATGCTTCTCGAAAAACCTTTTTAAAAACTCTGAGGCAGCACAACACAGGCTTTAAAAAATCTGTCCTGACAGATTTCTTAATCCAGTAATTGTAGAGATTAACAGAGAAAAGGCTTCAAATTCAATTTGGCATTCAAGCACAATGTTTGACCTCAATTCCCTACTGTAGGTTTTTTTTCAGGTAAAGGTCTCAGTTAACTGGCACCCTCCTGTGCTCTTCAGGAACTCCTGACTGCAGTACTTTCCACTCTGCCTGAAGGTATCTCTATTTCCATCTGTCTCTGGCCTTCAAGATAGAATTCTCAGAATTCACTGAGATACAACACAATAGTTCAGATGTAGCTTCAGACTTTGACAGAGTACTTTGAAGGGCCTTTAGGCAGCAGAGAAGGTACAGCAATAATGCAGCTCAGATGTAGAGCACAGCAGGGTTTAGGCAGTACAGACCCTGTGCTGAATTAAAACCTACGCATTCACCTCAGTGATCTTTTCTGTTTCTGGCTTTGAAACCAACCCACTTTTCCTTTAGTTCCATGCAAATGTACTTTATGCAAAACAGTTTTGCAAAAGGACACAAGTGACAAGAATAAAGAACATCTCATGGGCAGCCTGAAATCCCCAGTGTTAGAACACAACTCCTTTAAACTCACTAAAATCCCAGTTCTGGGGACAGATGTAATTCAAGAGCTTTGTTTGCCATGTCTGTTGGTGTCATATCCCAGGATGCTGAAAGCTCCAGGAAAGAACTGTGTTTAACACCTCACCACTGAATCCTTACACAGAAGTAAAGACATGTGCTGTGGGTTTGGTATTAAAACAGCAGCAGGTGTGGTGGTCTGCCTTTCAGAATGATCTCCCAGAACTCTGAGCACAAGGCTGCCCCTCAGAAATATCAAACATACTGAGATTTTTGGACTACTCCACAAGAGAGACTAACAAGACTTACTGATCACAATGGGCATGTTACTGGTGTAGTCCACAGCAACCCCAACGGGCAGAGTGTCATCGCTTTTATCTGTCAGAGGAAGTTCTGCTCTGCTGGAGTCCTCCAAAACCCACGATTCCCAGTTCTGCAAAAAGTAAAATTATTGTTATATCAACTACTGCTTTGCTGTGACCAGCCCTCTTCAGCACTCCAGTCTACAACAGACTGAAACACCAGCTAGAGAGTATCTACTTAAATTTGTCAGATTAACAAATGCCAGAAAGATCAGGGTCCTTCACAGATTTTTGTGTGACTTCTCATGTATCACTGCATGTCAGAGGTCAGACATTTTTAATGCTTAGCCTCAACTGATGGCCTCACATCAATCACTATTATAGTGAGTTTGACCAAATTTTGAGGCTGAAAAGTGAATAACAAAAAACAGACTTCTGGTACTTGGTTCACAACACACATCCCTTGTTCATCTAAGAATTATCATCAGATTCTGTACAATTTAGAAGCTTGTTTAGTTTTGGGAAGTCTTAAACTCATCATCTCATTGTATTCCAGGTCTTATATAGGTTATACTTGGGGAAAGAAAATGTACATTTGCACAGATGCAAGACAAAATATATTCCACAAATGGAATAAGAATATTACCTGATCCCCCTGCCTGGCAAGAATGCTGACTTCTGTGGAAGCTGCTGAAGCTGCCAGAACTAGATCCCTATAAGCATGGATACAAATAGGTTAAAACTAACACGACAGTCCACTGCAAGGTCTACAAGAAGGGGGAACACAATCTATGGAGAAGCACTGACCCCTCAGACATGCATACCAAGGGAAGCGGTTTGCCATGACTCCTGCCACTCACCATTCCTCAACAAAATTGAGGAAGTAATGATGCTGTCTCTCAGTGCAGCTCGTGTAGCACGGCTCCATGAAATTCACAAACTTCTCTGGTCGCTTCTCTTCCTTTTTCTGTAAGATCAACATTGATAATTTATCTTTCAATACACAAACCAAGTAATCTCCCTTAAATTTGACGGTATGAAGGCATACCAATAATATAGTAATTGAATCTCAGCAGAGAACAGATTACTCATTGATTTTTATGTGGATCCTACTTTCTCCACTTAATCCCCCAACTCAATCCCATGATTTACAGCAGTACCAAACTCAAATTCTATGTGGTATTCTATCAACAACAAAAGCAACTTTGCCAGTCATGAACAAGTCAGGAACAAGCAACAGACATTTGTGTTGTTATGACTGCTGGCACTTACAGGCAATATGGCTATGACCACTTGTGGTGACATCTCCAGTGTCCCATCAGCCTCTGCATACACGATGGCAAAGACATACGTGCCAATCCAAAGTATATCCAAAACTGAAAGAGAAAGCAAATACCTCAGCCAGAAAGACTTTATAGTAATATTTTCTTGTTGATTTTAACTGTGCACAGCACAAAAGGAAATTACAAATAGCAGCTAACTCCTAAACTACCAAGCATAGGAATTACAGAAAATCAGACTGTAATTTCATAAGCAGTGCTATAGAGTTGCTATAAGTAAAGACAACAGGGGGAAGAATGAGCAAAATACTTTTAAAGAGAAAACAAATTAAAAGGTAATAAAAATACGCACCTTTAACAGGATTGTCTGAGTCATAAAAGGGAGGACAAGGGATTACTTTCTTCTCCTGGAGATTCTGCAAATAAAACAACTCTTAAATAAACAGAAAAGGCAATGAACAAATCCAACTGCAAGTTTTGCAGAAAGCCCAGAGAACTGGTTTAGAATTCACCCATTCTTTAACAATCATGGGCCACTCTGAAATCATTACTTCAGTGACCAGTGCAAACCTTAAACTAAACCAAATACTGGCCTAAGACACTTGAATATTACTGAAGCAATTGGGCAGCATCACATGGCTCACACCGTGTGCAAAAAAAACCAAAAAAACCAACCAGCAATATACCACATTTCAAACTCCTGAAAAGTCATAAGGCCTTAACACCACCAATACTTACAGGCAAATATTGTACCACAGTGCCATTTTGCCTCCCTGCAGCCAGTTGTTTTCCCTTTGGGCTCCAACACACTAGGCAAAAAAAAAAAAAGATAACTTCATTAGCCCTAAGGAACTGGAGAGTTACAAGCCCCACAAAAACAGGACCAATAAACTAAAACTATTTTTTCCACTCAAAGAAGTCATGAATCTGAATCAAACAGGGTGCCATCCAGTCCCAGAGAAGGCAAACTACACAGGTCAAAACCCAACAGGTGATGATGCTTATTTGCATGTTTTCCTGGAAATGAGTCAAGCCTGAGACAGCACAAACCACAGGTGGGCACACCTGGTAACTCACAAGATTCAGCTGCTGCAATCAACTGGGAAAGAGTAAATCCATTGCAACACATTTTCTGAATGTCACTGAGTTTAAACTCTTCCTTTTCATGAAGAACTTTAAGAAAACTCCTCTTGAGACAAGCAACATGTATTTATACAATTGATGTCTGCTCTTCAGTGTCCAATGTTCTGAGTGCCCTCCAAGGCTGCTACTCACCAGATGTGACAGCAGCAGAGGATGGGAGTGTGGCATAGACCTTCACAGAGTCTGTGACCTGCAGGACAGAGATGCTGCCATCAGACAGGCAGACGGCCACCATGCTGGGACTGGCAGGGCTCCACTTCAGGTCGTTGACCATGGCTGCACTTCCCGAGTCCTTGGCCAGTTTGTGACAAGCAAATGCATGTTTCTGCTGTTTTGCCTTTTAGGAAAGACAAACATACAAGACAGTCAAAGCGGAGCACAAAACCAAACTCTCCAGAAGTCACAGTTCAAAGCAGTTTTGACATGCCTATAAATTAATGTCTGATTAAAACAAGCAGATTTTGAGCAACTCCTTTACAAGACAGCCCTCACAGAGATAGAAAATCCCACCCCAGCTACACCTCTCCTCTGCTGTATTCTGAATAAAAAACCCAAACCAAAGCCAAACCCACTTGGCATATGCTGTACCTGATTTAGGAACGTGCGGACATCAAAAAAGCTGATGAAGGACCCAATCTCACTGGACATCATACAGACAGACAGGGTGAGGTTGTCACAGCTCAGAGCCAGGTGCTGCATAGGAAACTTCATGGGAACCAGAGTACTCTGAATATTCTCCACTTAAAACACAAAAGGAAGGGAAGATGGAATGAAGGGGACAAATTTAAATAGCAGGAATTGTTCTTGTAAAACAAAACAACAAATTTATGCAATAATCTTCAGTCCCATGAACAGCAGTTGTCAAAGGTAAGATGCAGAAAAATTGAATGAAAGCAAATCCCTTCATGTCTATCAATACAATCTTGAGAGCTGCCAAATTTCTAAGAAGAGAAAATGCCACTTTCTTTCCTCAGTAACCCGAGTAATGGTAAGTGGAATGATTTTTTGCTTTATTTATGTATACAGAGAGTGGAACAGTTACTAAGGGGATGGAAAACCATTTTGCACTCAGGTGGTGGAACAGTGGTTGCTTCTCCTCTCCTGGACAGTCATTTAGTCAGTGTGAAAACGCCCTCAGTGTGTCCCTCCACTCACACATCCCTGACACATACACAGGCTCACAGCTCAAAGAATAGCTACCAACCCAGCAAAGAATGGCCACCAGCCATAGTTCCTGCTTCCCCACACAAGAAAATGTGGCAACTCAAATGCCTGACAGAAAATGGCAAGGACTGTAACACGTATTAGAAGCCAAGAGCTCCACATCACAAACCCCTATAAACCTGTCTCTGCCAAACCCATGAGATTTAAGTGTGTCTTACCAATTTTATTGGGATCTTCTCCCAGCTGTTTCTGCATGAGAAGATCTCTGGTATGGAAAATCTGCAGGCTGGTCCCTCCACCAGCAAAGACCAGCCCATATTTGTTGGACACTGCAAGGAGGCTGGAGCGCTCTTTGGGAAGATCATCAGGAGCATCAAAGATGCGAACCTTCTTCAGTGCTCTGAACTGAAAATCCTGTTTGAGAGAGTTGGGAATAGGCTGTTCACATGCTGCCCAAGAGGAACAGTTTACTTTGACTTCTCTAAGACACTAAGTGCAGGAGCCTCTCCATGAGAGCTGCAAATCCCTGCCACACACCCAGGCAGCCTCTGGCCACTCGATCACATTTTCTGTCTCATCCATGAAAGACTGAGATTACACCACTTTTTTTTTTTTTTTTTTTTTTTTTCCCACTGGTTAAATCTTACTTGTACCCAGCACTTGTGTTCATAAAATCTGCCTGGGACATCTGACCTACTCAGGAGCCACACCAAAACCAGCCAAGGGATACAGAGGAAATGAGAAAGGAATAAAGAAAAGACAGGACAGGACTGAACAAAACTTGCTGCTACAAGGTACACATTTGCCAACCTACATACCAGTAACTCCAGTCAAGCACCTGAGTTATTTCCAAACAACTGCCACTGAATAAGTGCATTCCTGTAATCTGAGGAGGATGTGGGAACTCAGAAACTTCAGCAAAACAAACAGCCCAACTACCCTGTTTTTGAGGGCAGAAGGCAGCTCACAAAGTCCTGTAATCACTCCAGGAATCTGTTCCCCCATGTCCCTTCTTACCCAGCCTCACAGGAACACTGGGTGACAGAGGACAGGCTAGGCTGGCACCACACAGCAAGACTCCAGCTCTCACTGCCTCACAGCCATACATTCCCAAACCAGGAGATCCCAACACGAGGCATGCTGACAGGAGGACTTAGAAACATATCACCCAAAACAAGGTTCCTCCAACTCCACTTCATCCCTGAAATTGCTCGAGGCCAGGTTGGATGAGGTTTGGAGCAACCTAGTCTGGTGGAAGGTGTCCCTGCCCGTGGCAGGGGTTAGAACGAGCTTTACGGTTTCTTCCAACCCAAACCGTTCTGTGATTCCCTCCCCAGGCATTAAACACCCCTCTACACCAAGGCCATGCCAGCCTTCCCTTTTCCACCCTACAGGTTTGTACCACACTATACCGGAAAGTCCCCAAATACTTGAAAACACTCAGGATTGCCCAGAAAGGGTGTGGAGTGTCCCTCACTGGAAATATTCCGGGTCAATCAGAACAAGCAATCCTGTGCTACGTGCTCTAGGACGAACCAGTCCGAGCAGGGAGGTTTGACCAGATGCCCCACTGTGGTCCCTTCCAGCCTGACCCATCCTGCCGCTGTGTTTCACAAACACCTCAAGGATGTCTCCAAAAGCCCCGCCACATCCCAGGCCGACCCTCCCCGCCTGTCAGCCCCACGGTGCCAACCAAGCCTCCCCCAGAACCCACCACCTCTCGCAGCCCAGGCCGAGCCTTCTCCAAGCCCCGTTCCCCTCCGGCTCCAAGCCGAGGCGCTCCGGCCCGACTGAAACGGCCTGCCTACCCTCTCCCCCGCCGGCCTGCCCTCACAGCCCGCTCTCCCCGTGCCCCACCTTCATCTCCCGCTCGGGGATCACGTCCATGTCGTCGCCCATGGCGGCCCCGCGGCCGCGGTCCCGCCGGGAGAGCCGCGCGCCGCTTCCGCTTCCGCCGGGGCCGCTCCGGCCGCGCCTCCCGCCGCTCCGGGTCCTCCCGGGGCTCCTCCCGCACAGCCCCTGTGCTCAATAAACCCTCTTGGCGCACAGTCACACTGGGGAGTATCTCTGAAACCATCGAGCCCGGCCTGTGACCGAGCAGCACCTTGTCACCAGCCCACAGCACTCAGTGTCGTTCCTTAAACACCTGCAGGGACTCCATCCCTACTCAGCGGGCTCTGTCCCCTCAGGACGGGGGACTCCCGTCCCCACCACCCCTCTGGGCAGCCCGTTCCGGTGTCTAATCGCCTTTTTGTGTGAAGAAATTCCTCCCAGTGTCCAACCTAACCCCACCCTGGCGCAGTTTAAGGCTGTATGCTCTCGCCCTGATTTTTCCACAGGTTCTGAGGCGCTGGGAGCTGTAGGATGCCCGAGCCCCGCTCCGTCCTGAGGGGAGCAGCCCTGAGGGGACAGAGCCCATGACCAGGGATGGGCTCCGGCTGAACCAGGGATGGATTCGGGCTGAAGCAGGGATGGGCTCCGGCTGAACCAGGGATGGATTAGGGCTGAACCAGGGATGGGCTCCGGCTGAAGTAGGGATGGATTCCGGCTGAACGAGGGATGGGCTCCAGCTGAACCAGGGATGGGTTCGGGCTGAACCAGGGATGGGCTCCAGCTGAACCAGGGATGGGCTCCAGCTGAACCAGGGATGGATTCGGGCTGAACCAGGGATGGGCTCTGGCTGAAGTAGGGATGGATTCCGGCTGAACCAGGGACGGGCTCCAGCTGAACCAGGGATGGGTCCCGGCTGTCCCTGACAAGCCCTGGTGGAGCCTGGCAAGTGGCTGCTCCACCCGGCCACCAGCCCTTGGTGCTGGTTTTGATGCTTTTTCCATGTCAGAGATCCAGTGCTGCTGAAGGTCTAAGGAGCCACAGAAATTCCCGAGCTAGAAGGGACGCTCAAGAATTGTTGAATTGAACCCCTGAGCCTGCACAGGGAAACTCCAGAATCCCACCATGTCCCAATACTCCTGGTACTCTGGCTGCCTTGGGCTGTACCCATTCCCTGGGGAGCCTGAACAGTGCCCAGCACCCTCTGGAGGAAGAACCTTTTTCTAATCCCAACCTAACCTACCCTGACACAGTTTCATGCCTTTCCCTCAGCTAAAATCCTGCTCTCTTGGCATGGGCTGCAGTGGGAGCATGGAGATGTTCTGGGTCAGTTCCAGTGTGGGATGGCTGAGTTGCAAACACAGAAGCTTTGTGAGCTGGAGGAGCCTTATTGTGCTCCAGGATCACACAAAAGCAGAATGTGGGTGCTTGATCACACCAGGTCCCTGATTTTATTACTTGTTCAAGTTTTGAGGGGTTCAGCTCCCACTCAGACAGAATGCCAGCACTCAGCCCTATGGAGACATTTTGAGAAGGGTTGTTTCCAGCTCTAGCAGGTCATTTTCTTTTCCAGGACCAAAAAGGACAAGGATTTCCACAGAGACAAGTAATGATGGCTTTGGGCAGTGACCTGAACCGTGGCAAACCACATCCAAGTTTCCCTCGTGTAATATGTTTCCTTTTTTTCCCAGCTGAACAACAGCTTCAACACGCAGCCAAGAAAAGCCAGTGCATTCCCAGAGGCTACCAGGCAGCAGAAAGCAGACGTGGGGTTGTGATCTCAGGGAAATTCTGTCCTTTTGAGAAACACATGGAAAAAGTGCACCCAGTCATTCCCCAGGAAGCTTGGTCTCCCCTTTTGACAATTCACATCAGACAAGAAAAACCTCCTTCAAGAGAAGCATTGCAAGTGTCTGCTCTCTTAAGGAATAAACAAGTTATTCCTTAAAACAAGCACTGGCATCTGCTCTTTTTCAGTAAGTCAAAAAAAAGAGCCAGCTTTCAGGAGGTGGCTTCTGTATTTCATCACACAAACGCCATGGTTTTCAGTCAGTTATTACAGATAAAGATCAGATCAAGACACTCCAAACCTATCTCCAGGATCTGTTTAAGGGTTTATATTAACAGACTTGGAAACCAACTCCCTTGATCTTCAACCAGTTATATGGACCAAGCTTCAGAGCTGATAACAGTAAACACTGACACACTGTGTAGCTTCAAAAGATTTATTTTCAGTCCTTGAAGTAGACTGGTGCTGCTTTTGCTCATAATTTTTCTCTCCGTTACAGTTTTGGTTTTCACACAAACAGTAGTGAGAATGTTTTTGTTGGTTTTTTAAAAATTATTTAAAAGTGCAGCCTTTGGCAGGAACGATGAGCCTAGTAGAGTTAATTATTTGTATTTCCTTTAAAAATGTACTTACTAAATCATGATTTAAAAAAAGTTAAAAGCTGTCAAGAGCATTTAAGAAAAGAGTAGGGAAAGGCCAAAGAGCAAACACCTGGATTCCAGAAACTGTGTATGGAACAAAAATCACCACAGTACCCAGAGTGTGGATAGCACAGTCCCAGCTCATATTCCATATTTACAGCCCTTCTTATTTTGCAGATTTTAAGCCTTATCCATCAGGAAAATGGATAGGCCCAGGGGACCAGGCTGAAACACACACAGGGAGGTCTGCAAAAATCAGAGGGACAGAGAAGCTGCCTGAGGACAGATCCTCATCTGCAACTGCTCTGGCCAGGCTCAGTTTGGTCACTCAGTTTTCCTTTCACCTGGAGGTTTCACTTGCCCCAGGAATCCTGTGGGGCTGCAAAGGCATCACAGCTTGTTTCTGGACTCCATGGATGGGACACACAATCACCTGCCCAGAGGTTACACTCCTGGTCGGACCCAAGTCATGATTTATTACAAGGGGGTCCCCAAGGTGGCATCAACCATCCTCACTTGCAGTTGGACCCCGAGATCTGCCCGCAGGATGAGCCCCCAGAGCAGACAAATGTCCCCACTCCAATAGGCTGTGCAGGCAGATCTCCGTGTCCAAGCACATTCCCACGTTCCCCATATGATCAGGCAGATGTGGAAGCCTGACTTGCATTTTGGGGAGGTCAGGAGGGGAAGAACTAAGTCCAAAGTAGGAACAGGAGGATGGAGCAGAGAAGGCACTTATTTCTTTGCACCCATGAAACCGCTCTCAGGGGTTTTGTCCATGTCTGGCAGCAAGGACCATTAGGAACCTGCCGTGACAAGCACAGCTCTGAATCCATACACTGGGAACAAAGTAGCTCCTCGTCTGAGAAATGCAGGAAGGGCAGAGGAAAGAGTAAAATCACAAGTTATTTTTTGTTCTTTTTGGTCTCACATTACACTTGGTGCTACAGCTTCTGTCTAACAGATCAAGTTGGCTAAGGGATGCAGCAGAAAGACATGAGCTGGGGGTCTCCAGCTTCCCTTGCTGTTCCTCTAAGGCAGGTTAGTTGAAAACTAAGACTGTCCACAGTAAAGAGTAACAAAGCACATGTAACCTCTGTTACAAACCAGCAAAGCAAACAGTGCCCATTTTATAGCCTGTCCTCTTCAAGGGAGGCTGGCTATGTCTCTCTCTGGAGGTGGACCAGAACGTTTTGTGTTGCTTTCATTGGCTTTTCCTTCAAACATCATGACCCTGCAAAACACAACAGATATTGCCAATTTTAAAAAGAGCAAATGTATATTTATCCATCACTGGGGGTGGTGTTCTCTGCTGAAAAAGAGCATCTGGCTCCCCTATAAAGAGCACTCAGATAATTAACAAAGCAGAGAAAGCCAACAGAGGGCAGTGCTGCCAGGCTGGCTTTTCCAGCAGCTACCAGGAGTGGGTTCCTAAAGTCTCTGCCGGTTTTCCTCTCAGAGCCCAGAGGATTAGCACATTTTATTTAGACAGCCACTTCCGAAATCCCCTGGGGCACACACTGCATGCCAAGTGTTCCTGATGCGTAAAAGCAAATACCACTCCTGGCCCACCTTGCACATAACCACACAACAGAATATTCAGAAGCCAACACCGAGCAAGCAAAAGCAATTACAGCCAGAGGAGAGAGCAAAAACAAGGAGCAAGGCACTGGCTGTAGGAATCTCAAGCATTTTGCAACCACTCTCACTGTCTTCCTCCCTGAGGACTGCAGCTACGCTGGGAATGCCAGCTGCCTCGATGGATCAAAGGGCTGTACTGCTCTTAGGAGTTTTACATTTCTGCTCCTGCTCTACAGGGTCCAACAGACAATGGGGTGTCTGTTAGCAAGAGAAGGGACCTGTTTGTGAAAGCTGCTGCAGTTGGGAGGAGGGATGGAAGATATGGGATAGGCTGCAGGCTCAGTCTGGTTCTGTGGAGAAAAAGGAGGAGCAGAGATGTCAGAAGTCTGTGTCTGCTTGGAAGAGAAGCATCGCAAAAGAGACACAGCTCACAGAGGGGAGAATCTGCCAGCAAACATGTCCCAGCTTAGAGAAACCACGTGAGAGGTGGGTGCAAGATCCTTCCTCCCAACCTGCCTGGAAAGCTGGCTGTGTTTCTAAAGCTGCCTTCAAAAAAGGGGAAGGAGGATGGAGAGGATCAGCTCCTATTCATGGTGGTTTCAGACAAAAAAGCAGGGCCAGCCTCTGAGCTGTGAAAGGAAATGCCAGATTTCAACGGGATGGAGATGAAGCCAAGCAAGTGTTTGGAAGCCATTTGTTAGAGCAGCACTTTCAGAGACCTGTTGAGAGGGCAGAGGGGGGCGTGGGAGGCTAGTGCTGGCATCCTGTACCACAGAAAACCTCTCCCAGCATGAGCCAGCTGTTTTAAGCATGTGTCCCATCTCCATCTACTGCCCATCCTTCCAAGATCAGGCAGGGACAGAGTATCCTGTGGGAAACAGGAGCCAGCACTACTGGTACTGGCAGGATCCTCATTCACTCAAGTCCTGCCACCATCCACAGGGCAAGCCTATGTCCCCAAAGCCAGTAGGATCCTCAGGGAAGAGATGGGAAGAAGTCCTGCAGTGCTGAATGCCTGCACATCCTGGGGAAAGGAGGGGGATGGCTCCCATGGAGCACATGTGAGGAAGCCTGTGCTAACTCACAGCAGGCAGCTCTGCTGGGAGCACTTACCACTGCTCAGCCACCACCCGGGCTTATACACCCTCTCATGGCACCTTGCAGACCCCCCTGCACAAGGGTCCTCATCTCCTTGCATGAACACTGAGTGTGCCCAGCTCCAGTTCCAGCAGAGAGAACAGCTCGTGCTTCCCAGCTTCCCACCAGAGCAGCTCGGTGCTGCCCTCCCCAGCTCCATCCCGGGACACTCACAGTTTCAGCACAGCAGAGCGTTTCCCAAGCATCACGCTGACAAAGTCCTGGTACGAGATGGTGTCGCTGACCCCTCCAGTCACCTCGGAGATCATCCTCTTCAGTTCTAGGTGGGTCTTTGGAGCCCCCAGCTTCTCCATCATCCTTTTGACAGACATCAAATCTACAAGAGCAATCACTGCTGTCAAGGGGTGAGCCCACTGAGCACAGACTAACCCTAGGGATAGAGCCATGAGTTCCCACCCGAGACCACCTCACCGTGGACTCTGTGGCTGACAGCATTAAGCTGTTGCCAAAAGCACAAAAAGCCTTCCAGCACAGCTCAATGCCACTCTGCCCAGTACAGAGCATCACTTCCCAGCTGTGCAGCTCAAGATAAAAATACCACACACTCGGAGAAGAGGGACAACTCCAAGTGCTCCAGAGACACGTGGGGACAGTGCTCTCTAGCTCAGATTGTGTTGCCAAGAATCACAAGGATGGGGAGGAGGGAAGCAACACCGGGGTTAAAGCTGGAGACAAACAAGCAGTGGGGAGCAGACGCCCCTGCCCATCGCCACAGGCCATTTCCTCCCATTGCACTGCTGCCTGCTGAGACCTGCGGCCCCTTCCCTCCCGGAAGCCCTGAGTCAGGCCTCCTCAGCTCCCCACAGGCTTCACTTCAGCTGGAAGCCTTGTGGAGGAGGGGAACGAGGCAGCCGCCTCCTGGAAGGGCACACTGCACAAGTGATTACACTTCAGTGTCAGCTCCAGGCCTGGAGGAGGCTGGAACTTTATGTAACTGGTGTTTTCTGAGCCCAAAGCAGGGCTGCTCAGCTGAGCCAGACTCACTCTCAAGTCCTTTTCTTCCCTCTGCTCCCTCCCTTGCAAAGCAAAGAGCTTCTCTGCACCAGAAGTGCTCATGGATTTATACAGCTCCTGCCTCAAGCGCTAGGACTGTCAAAGTCCTGCAGCTTCCCAGCTCTGAATTCCCAGCTTTGCAGCAGAAGATTGAGAAGAAGGCCTCAGTGGAGAAAAAGGGAGAAGGAAAAAAAAGCATTTAGAGCAGAAAGCCGTGGAGGAGATAAACAGAACTTCAGGAGAACAGCACTGAGAAGAGTGCTGGCAAAGAGAGACTGAAGAAGATGAGAGGCAGGGGCTAGAAAGCCAAGGAAGCCCCTGGCTGACAATCAAGATCCAAGCAAGGCTGGGCATAGGAAAAGCCACAAGTTTTTCTCCTCAACACCATGAGTGCAGAGGGAAGCAGCAGATTCAGCAGCAGACAGGCTGTGGCTCTTCCAGCCCAGCATCCTTCAGAATCACTCACCAATCTCGCCTTGGTTGTTCAGGTCAAACTCCATGTATTTCTCTGGAAGAGACACAGAATTAAGTTAGCAGGACTCTAGAGGAGGAGGGTGTGCAGGGCTTTGGAGCACTGCCTGCTTACAGCCCTGAAATAAAGCATTTGGTGATAAGATTGATATACTGCTGAATGCAAAGTTCAGAGGGGGAGACCATCTCAAGGCCTGGTTTTAGCACCCTTATCTCAACTCCAGGGCTCTAGAGTTAAGTTCTCTGTAATTGTGGCTGCTTTTCATTTAAGCTGAAGGAAAACACTGGCATGAGAACAAGGTATCAGCTGGCTATGAACAGCGTTAAAAGGTTTCCAGCCAGAAAAACAAAGCTCTGGAACAGGCTCCCAGAAGGAGTAGCAAGGAAAACAAACCCCTGAGCACTCCCGAGATGAAGCTTGATCGGATTAGAAGGGGGATTAAATGACGCAGTCGCTTGCAATAATGAGGGACAGACTCCACAGTGCTCCCGTCACTGTGCTCACTCCTAGAGGAGCACCTGCCAGGAGAGATGCTCAAGGACCACATCAAGAGGGCGAAGCCAAGAACATGCCTGGGCACAGTGATGCTGGAGCAGGTTGTTTGCCCTTCCAGCCTGCTGTCAAACACTGCTGACTTGAGCAACTCCAGTATTCTCAGAGAGAGGCAGAGCCTGCTCCAGAAGGTCTGGTTAGCTTTGCAGGACAAAAACTTGCATGCTGTAACAGGCAGAGCACTGATTTGAGTTAGAAAATTCAGGAATTCAGTCCTGTGCAGCTTCTTCCCTTTGAAGTAGCACACCTGAGCTTCCTACACACCCCCCACCTCCTGATAGCTGTTCCCCATTTAGACTTTAAGCTCTTCAGGCAAGGATTTGTCTGTCTTACAGACCATACAGCTCCCAGCACCACAGGGGGGCCCCCATCACCTCAGCTATACTAAATGGAAAGAGCAAGATGCCTGCTGGCACCATCCATCCATGCTGAGCTGGAGAAATTACCCTGCAGTGAGCACTCTCTCACCACAACCTCACCTTGGAGGACCCAGATTAACTAAGCTCTTCCAGACTTCTCCTTTGCCCCAGGAAAGAAAATTGAAAAGACCTTTTGCCTCTGCTCTGGGGATACCAGCAGGCATATGAGCATGAACACACAAGTGGTAGGCTAAGGAGCCAAAGTGAAGAGTGGTTATTTCACACATCAGAGTCTTTCCAGGACCTGTGCTTCCAAGGGAAATTGCTGGGTTAACTGTTGTGAGGGGCAGGAGGCAAAGGACTGGCTTGGCTTCACCTGGGTCTCAGCCCATGGATTACTGCTGCCATGAGCTGGCCAGGACAGAATATGGAAATACCATGTATAAGCCAAAGATGTTCATGCTTCAGGTTGAAGTAAATGTCTCCCTTCAAGCATCAAGCAACCGATTCTAGAAGAAATCAGGCTATAACACACGTTTAGGGGCCAGAGTGATGCTTGATGTGGGACTGCCTCTCCCCACACTCTGCCTCACCAGAATGACCTTGTGCATTTTAACTTCCACCTCCCTTACCAGGGTCAGGCACCCCTGCATATGCCTGGGGCACAAACCCTGCTCTGCCACGTCCATGCCCAGCCCATGTTTTCTTTTCTTCTGAGCTGACACTCAGCCAACAGTGCAGAGAACAGAGGCAGCTTTACATCAGCCTCAGCTCACACATTCATGCTTCCCTCCCACCCCAGCAGCAGGGATATAGTGGGGCAAAAACCATGCATGGTCCCTCCCTCACAAATACATTTACACAAACACTGCATGGGGGCTCCATCTTTGCCTCCCCCAGGCTGGGAGAGGGAAGTGGGAAGGACAGCAGAGAAGAAATATTCTCCCATCATCACACAATGAGCTGATTGTTGGGGGAGCTGGAGGAGGCCTTGGAGAGAGGGACAGGCCACGGAGACAAACTCACGAGGCAGCAGGAAGAGATGCCAAAGGCTCTCGTTACAGGGAATTCTCTGCCTGTGACCTACAGTTGCAATGTTTGAAGAGCCCCAATTGTGATGGGAAAAAATAATGCGGGGCTGCAGCCAAAAGCCAAAGCTACACAAAAGGCAACACAAAGAGATCGGGGAACACAGGAGGCTCCTCTGTGCCCAGCAGTGTAAGGGATCACAAAACGCCAGCCAGCTTCTTCTTTGCTGGATTGCAAAGCCAAAATTCAAAGGGAAATAGCAGACAATGTCTGAAATGGAAGCAAGGTCAGGTTTTATTTGGTTAGAGCCAGGCTGAGCACAAGCCTCGAGGCAGTGTGACGCAGGCATGTTTTCCCAACTGCCTTCAGCCACTGCTTGGAAAGAAAGTGGGTACACCAGAATAACCCTGCCAGATCTTGTCATGTAACCATTTTGGGGACAAGCTACAGAGGACTCCAGGCTTTTGAGCTGTTTCTCTATCTCCTGTCCCAGCAAAAGGCCCAAACATAAGCCCTAGATCTGCTGACCCACTGGAGACAGGCTTTGGCCAGAACTAGACATAGCAGTGCTGTGTTCCCTCTGCTGTCAAGCGGCTGGGAAAGGACTAAAGAGACTTTTGGAGAGAGGAAGTCCCCAACTCCTCCAGAAAGCAGCTGACACTTCTGCTTTGTGGAATGAGGCCCTCCTACTCATTGGGAAAAAAAAAAATAGAGTCCAGCTATTGCACGGTCCATTATGCCAGTTAGCTTGCTGACAGAAACCATCCTCCCTTGCTGCTCCCCAGAGTTTTGCCCACACAGCAGGTTTTGCAGTAACAGCAGCTGCCAGGCAGGATGTCTTTAGGGTGACATGTCTCTGCCCTGCAAGCAGGAGAAGCACAAAGGCTTGTGTGGAAAACACCTCTCCAGAGAGTTTCACCAAGTCTCGCAAGCAAGGGGGAAGGCATCCATCTCAACTCAGTTACTTTATTTGGCAGAGAATCTCAGGCTGGTGAGATCCAAGTGCTGAGGAAAATAATCTGGTTCAGAGCAAGCAGTAAGGTTCAAAGGACAGGACGACCCTCCAGTTCTCACCTTTGAACACTGCCAACTTCTCCTCCAGGTCTTTTTCATTACTGAACTTTGGGTCACAGAGAAACTCCTAAAACAGAAAAAATTACATATACTCAAGGTTAAAGATGCAAAGAAAAACACCCTAGAGGGCACCTCCAAAGGCAGCATTAGTCAGAAGATTCTCAATTCCCAGAGACTCACAGCTGAGCAACAGCACCAGGAGACTTGAAAATGGGCTGAATCCCTCCACACCTTGTCATTAACATTCCAGTGCAAGGGGAATCCCTCTGATGTCTCAGATTTCCCACCAGCAGCTTGAGGGAGGACTGGACCCCACCTGCCTTTGGAATAACTGCATGAAAGCCCCTGTTCTTGCTCACTCAAAGTTTGAGCTCCCCACATCTCTGCTTAAGCACACTTAGCATGTGGATTGGGCACTTATTTCCAGCAAGGGCTCCTAGTCCTTGCAAAAAGCACTCTTATCTGAGATTTCAAGCTCTTAGATAAACTCAGAGGGCTTGTAAATAGAGCAGGCAAAGTTTGCAGAATGTCATATGCCCAAGGGGACGGGTATTTTGGGCTTATGAAGTCTCTTATACCAAATATCCATTTTCTCCCTCTACCCTGCTCAGGTTAGAGAGGAAGCCCTGAATCACTTCTGGTCACTTGTCCCTAGCCCCACCTGAAAAACCTTCAGATACCCAAGAGAACAGACCACAACATGCACAGCCAACTCTTCTGCTGTGCCCTGCCAGCAACACTCCCCACAGCTGTGAGCAGCAGGGCCTTGCTCCTGTCCCTGCCCTCCCACATCGCCCAGCTCCAGCCCAGCACAGCTTAATGACTCGATCTGTGTTCAGCAACAACACCACATTCTTCAGTGCAGAAATCATTAACATCTGCACAGTTTATGCATGGCCTGTCCAGGATAAACCCCTCGAGGGGTTAGTGGATGGAGGACTGAGGCTGTTCCCTGCTCTGGGAATGTGTTCCTCACCACTGCTCCCCATGCTTATGGGGAAGGCAGGAGTGGGTCACCAAGAGCCTTGTGTGCTGATCACTGTTGGTAATCCTAATCCTGCTCCTGTGCTCTGGGTCCCACACACAGCTGGAGCTCTCCCTCCTTCCTCACTGGGACAGGGGAGCTTAGACTGCTCAGGGAATCCTCAAACCTTCACTGCCAGTTAACCACTTCTATGGCAAGTCTTTTCCCTGCAACAGAACTAGGAAGCCCACTAGGACAGAAGTGACTGCCACCCCCTCCTCCCACCCCAGAAACTCCACATGGGACACCAGAGACTATGGCCACAAAACCAGGGTGACACTGGCTTCCCTCATCACCATGGTCACCAACTCAAGTTGAGAGCTGTGGTGAAAAGCAACATTTCCAGTTCCTTGTTTTGCTCTCCTTTGCAAACTCAGTTTCATTTAGCTCAGTTATTTCTACCCAGGGGTATCATTTACCAGTTCAACACAAAGGGCCCACTTCAGCTTCAAGACCTGGGCCCAGGCAGCAGCAGCAGGAGTCACCAGAGACCAGAGCAGTGTGACCTGCTGCCATCACTGCTGAACAGCCTCTGGAGAAGGCAAACATCACTGAAAGCCAAAACACCTCCTGGCCACTAGGTCACAGCTTCATTCCTGCCCTGCAGGAGCAGCAAGCAGCTTCCACATCTCAGCAGGACAGGGGATGTGAGGGCAGAGCACAGCATCTCTCTGGGAGCAAGAAGTGGCACAGAAATTGTGAAGACTGAAGGGAATGCATCCATATGTGATGGCTGAGGGACACATGGCCAGGAGACCACCAGCCCTGGGCAGCATGACACAAGAGCAGAACAGGTGACACTGCACACAGGATCAGGACTCAATTCCCTTGTGTTTCAACTGGAAGGGGGCTGGAGAGCCCACCAGCACCACAGCTCTGCTCCAGGTGCAAGGAAGCAACAAGGGGCTGTATTTGAAAAGCATTCCACTCTCCACATTGTGTGAGCTGGGCTGTGACACGATAAGGAAAACACTCACAATGGCACACAGGAATTCAGTCCCCAGGGCCTGTGACTCAAACTCAGAGTGGCTGAAGGTCCTCCTAGAGCCCTTAGCTTAAGTTCCCATTTTAAGGGGCATGTTCTATTAATAAGAACTGCTTTAAAAGCCTCTCCTCCACTCCTGCCCTGAACAGCCTTTCTTGAGCTGTTGAGAGACTTTTCTAAGCCAATAAACTCAGTCAGACAAGTCCCAGCTACCTGCAACACAACCTGAGCAAAGCCAGATGCATCCTTGCTCCCCAAAAAGGTGACTCCAACCGGCAGGCCAAGCTCTCACTGGGATGTTTAAGTGCTGAATGCCAGCCACCCTGCCTGCAGGGGCTGGGAAGGGCTGAGGGATGCTCCTGCCTGCCCTTGATGGGAGAAGCAGGCACCTGCTCTCTGACAAGCTGAATTCCTTCCCTGCAGCCCAGAGCATTAGAGGGTAAAACAAGGTTGAAACTAATCTGGGCTGGATTAGACCTGCCACCTTGATGCACGAGGCTGGACAATGTGATTGCACTGCTCAAAAAGAGGGGAACAACCAAGAGGGGAGCCCAGAAGAGTGGCTCAGGCTGGAAGAGAGAAGCCAGCACTAGGACTTGGCTATCCCTCAGCAACACATGTGCACTCAGTGTACAGCCTGCCAGACCCATGTCCCAGAGAGAGCTCTGGGGTAGAAACCAGCCAGGAAAACAGGGCTGGAGGGAGCTAAGTGTTAGGATGAGACAATGAGATTAAGCCTGATAGGAATTCGGCCTGATAGGTTTTATTAGGAGCACTTGACTGTTTTACAGCCTTAGGGCTCTTCAGTGCTGGGGAAACCCCCTCCTTGGCTCCAGCCACAGTATCAGCCCAAGTTTCTGTATCAGCTGTTTGTCAGGGAGGTGTGAGGCTGTTTGCTGCACTCCCCCATGGAGCTGGCAAAGCACAGCAGCGTGGGGGTTGCTGCCCAGAGCACAATGGCTTCTGAGAATCCATGGGCATCTGCCACCCATGCTATCTGCAACTTGGTTTTGAGCTGCTCAAACCTCATCTCGTAGCGCTGAGCCAGCACACAGGGCAGTAAGGATGCAAACAAGCAGCTCTGTCAGTGGGAAGTCACGCAGCTTGTTTCATTTTTGTCACCCAAACCTCAGCCAAAGAAAAGGCCAGAAGTGATGTCAGTTTAGGGAAGAGATAGGAACCTGTCCCTTGCGTGGGAACAGCCCTGAGCCTCGGGACACAGCAGTGGCACACCCCCAGCATCCCAGGAAGCACAGCTTCCCAGACTCAGCCCTACAGCTCCTACCAGCTTAAGGATCACGTATCCACCTTGTGCCTCTGTGATGCTGGAGGACGGCTCTGGAAAAGCAGAAACTGCAGCAGCAGGTACAACACAGTCCCTTGATCTTCAGCCTAAGGGCCACCACCACCTTGGCTAGGGGAGGTGTGTTATAGCCAGCTACACGCCTTGTGCAGGGTGTGCTGTGCCTGCCTTCCAGCAGCAGGTTACAAAGGCTCCTTTTCAACCAAGTGCTCTTATTCTACACCTTATGTCATGACATCTCTCTTTCCACTCTTATTCCGCAGTACATCCCAATTTCTAGTTAATTGAGTAATTTCTAATGACTTAATTCCCTCTCCAGTGACCTACGCTTCACCTCTACTGTCTCACTGGAGGAGCATTGCTGTCTGGTGGAGTATAGTGACACTTTTCAGAGCTTAATCAGTGTGAGGACAAGATGAGCCCATCTCCTCCGGGCTCTCATCTTGTACAGCGATTTGATTTCTGCACTTGTAACACCAAGGTGCCACTAACTAAAGGATTTCTAGAAGTGCTAGAAATCCCAGCATTGTTTGCTTCAAGGTTAAAACCTTCTTTTCACCCTCAGAATTGCTCTTAGCTGGGAGGGATGCCAACAGAACTGCCCCCACAACCATGCCAAGCAAGGGACAGGGTAAGCCTGAAGCTCGGGGGAGAGGACCTTGCCTGACCCTGGCATGAAGGGCACGAAGCCCAGTGCACTTTCCACTAATCCAGGGGGTTCCATTCCCCCTGCCCGAGGCTTGTGGGACGTCCAACCATACTGGGCAACCCATTCACCCTCTGTAACAAAAAGCTAGGAAGGCTGGAGTCAGCTCTGAGCAGCAGAAACTTCTCATTCCGGGAAGAAAAAGTTGAAGCGCTTGATACAGCAAAGGGGAGGTTGAAGAGCTCCAGGAGAACAATAGCCCCCATTCTTGCTGGAGCACGTTCCCAAAGGGAATTCCATAGCAGCCAGCCCCCGGGCGCCCACCAGCCCTTCGGACCTGCCGATGTGCGATGCAGGGAAAGCGCAATCCCAGCGGATGGGAGCGATCCCCGTGGAAACCCCGCTTCCTCCTGCGGCCGGATCCCCTCTCCAAAGGGGTTTGGGCAGAGGGGTCGGCAGCTCCTCCTGCACCCACCACCCCCCTCCTCCTCCTCCTCCTCCTCTTGCCCCGCCCGCCCCCGCCGCAGCCCCCTGCCCACTCCCCGCGGGGTCGGGTGGGGAGGCGGCCCCAGCCCCACCTTGTTGATCTCCTCCAGCCGCCCGTCCTGCGGGGCTCTCCGCATCCCCCCGCCGCTCGGCCGGCGCGGAGCCGCCATCGCACCGAGCCACCCGCGCCCGCCGCCGCCTTAAATAGGGGCGGGCAGGGCCGGGCCGGGCCCTCCGCCCCCGCCCTTCACCCATTCCCCGCCCCACGGTGCCGGAGCCCGCACCGGGAGGGCAGCGCGGTACCGCGGTGGGCTGGAGGTGGGCACGGGGGCAGGCACGGCCGCCTCCGGGCTTCCCGCAGGAGGGAAGGGACCGGCTCCGTCTGCCCGCACCGCCGCTCCGGGACACCGGGGATCGCCCCGGAGCTGCCCTGGGAGCGGTACCGGCGGCACAGGGACAGGGGCGGGATGGTACGGCCGCTTCCAGCGCTGGATAAACCCTGGAGCGCCAGCAGCGGGAAAAGGGACGGCCCGAGCGACAGTCGCGGCCGAGGTGATGTCCTGCCATGCGTGTCCCACGCCCCCGCGGTGTCAGCCTGACACCTGATGTTAAAATCAAGTACCAACGTGGGGTTTAGTGGGGATTTTCAGACATATTCCCCTCACCACCCCAAATGCAGCCGCATTTCAACCCCTGCTTTTTAAAAGCAGCAAACTCAGGTACAGTGTGTTCCACACACCTGGATGGACAGCTGTGTGTTATATTAAGAATTTTTAATGGATACAGCTCTAGGCAGGTGGCACCACAGAGTTCCAGAAGGGCAGGAGGCAGCGTGAACCACATCTTCAGCAGCAGGCACACAGCAGAGGCTTGACATTTCTGTAAGAGCAGCAAATTTGTGTGTTCACTGGAGATGTCTAATTGTCCTCCCAGAGAGACAGTAAGTGGCCACGGCTCCCTGCCTCTGGCCAAGCCGGATCACGCTGTGCTCTCACTGTTCCATGGTTTTGCTTTCCCAGAGCTGTCCTTGGGCAGCAGCAGGGGAGCCCTTGCCATCACACCCCCACAGCGCTGCAGCTCTGGCACCCCACTCCTAGGGCAGCTTTCGTGCAGAATTAGAAGGGTGATGCTTTGTTCTCAGTAGGAGAATTCTGTGTTCCTTCCAGGCCACTGGACCCACCAGAAATGTTGCTGGGGGAATTCAACATCGATGGCAGCAATTTTACATAAATTACACAAGACTTTAGCAAACCTGATTTGCAGCACTGTAAGCAGAAAAAACATGGGTAAAACTGGTTAAAAAATGAAGCAAGATCCAGCCTGGGGACTCGTTTCTGGTCTCATGGGAATGACTTCAGCTACCTGGAGTCACAAGCCAGCACAAGGTGGGCTGAGCCAGAACCTGGCTCGTCCTGCAGCCCAGCCCACATGAGAGCACAGGGGAACATAAATGCCTTTCCTTTAAAGGCAATACAGCCACTGACCTCTGCCACCCCGTGGGAGTGACACAGGCAGGAGTGGGTGTCCAGCTGCTCCCCATCCAGCCCACACTGGCTGCACAGCCCGCTGCCATCAGCCAGCTCCTCACCACTGGGGCACAGGTGCTCATGGGGGCTGTGGGTGCTGCTGCTCTGACACCTCCCTTGACTACATCTCTGCCACCCAGCCCCTGGGACTGGCTGGTTTGTAGCCATGCCTGGTGACATTCGGTGAGCCAAGCAGAGCTGGCTGTGGCCTTGTCTTACCCTGGAGCAAGGGAACAGCAAGACCTGAGCTCCTCTCATACTGAAGCAAGCTGAGGATGTCCCACCTGCCTTTCAGGAGCTGGGTGAGGATCCATATTTGTTTTGTTTCTGCTCATTAATTCAGCCCTCCCTGCTGTGAACTCCCTTCCCTTGGGAAGCAGGCAAGCTGTGTGCCCTCCAGCGAGCAGCTCTCTGCCTGGCTTCACCAGGATTCCTCTCTGCACCTCTGACCACAGCCCATGAGCACGACACTGCAGGGTGCTGTGCAGCAGGACCAGCTTCCAGCACGTGTGAGAGCCTCTCTCTGCTCCTGGGGCAGGAGGGAGTGCCAGGCAGTACAGCTTGGGTACATTGCATGCTTGGTAAGCTGTCCCTGCCCAGTGCGCTGTGCTGCGATGGGAAAGGAGGGACGGAGAAGATCTGTGAGGATTCTTTGTTCACTCCGCAGTGAGATACCAGCCTTGAATGGCTCCATATCCTGCACAGAAACATTGGTGGCCCTGGTAGGTGGGTGTTCCCCACTTCCCAAGGGCAGAGGTGGTGGCTGGAGTCATGCTGCAGAGTGCTGGAGACGTGGAGCCTGAACGGGTGTGGAAGAGGACCTGGGGTGTGATACTGTACAGAGGGCAGTGTGAGGAGTGGTGGGACAGATTGATGCTGGTGAATGCAGAGTGTCCTTCCCTCTGCCATTCCCTGTGCAGGATGGGCACAGAGGGCACGTGGCAGCAGCCAGCGACCTGTCACTTGGAGCAGCTCTCAGGGAGGCTCCGCAAAATGTCCTCCAAGTTCTGCTTGTCAGCCCGGATCTCAGCCAAGTCGCTCTCAAATGCTTGGATCTTCTCCTGCTGCTGTGCTGCCTCCTGCTGCAGCCGGCTGAGCTGGCTGGCCAGGGGACCCGGCGTGGCCAGGCGCAGCCACAGCTGCTCCAGCTGCAGCCTCCCCGTGCTCAGCACTGCGTCCACCTCCATGTCCTGCTCCAGGTTACCTGGGCAAGGGAGACAGGACATGGATGAGAGCAGACAGGTGGACAGGAGATGTTCTGGATGTACTCCATGGCACCAGGCAAACTATAGGGAGTGGGTGCAGCAGGGCATGGGGGCTTTGCAGCTTCTCACTGATCACAGATAAGAAAATGGAATCGCGGCTCCAGGCAGAGCCTGGGCACTTTTCTTACAAATGGGTCAGGGTTTCCACCCTTTTGAAAAAGTTCTGGAATGCTCAGAAATAAACCCACGTGATAAAAACTTGAGGAGCTGGAACAAGACCAACCAGCAACAAGGAGCAAACCCAGTCTAGCACATCCCCCAGTTCCAAAGGGACTTTGCCAGCCTGGCTCCCCCTGGGGATCCCAAGGGAGATCAGTGTACCTAGAGCAGACATGAGCACACACATTCTGCAAGTCCCAATTCATTCTTCATGAAGGTTTTCCTCAAGACATCAGCCTTAAAAAAGCCTTGCTGAGACCATGGATGATCTCAGCCAAAGAGCACCCAGCTCAGCCTGGCTGGCCATCAAGCAGGAGTACCAGTGAGCAGGAGAGGCCCCCAAGAGCCCAGCCCTTTCACTGGAACCTGCAGCCCATTTCCCACCAGGTCTCACCTAGGCTGTTCAGCAGGTTGTTCAGGGTCTCGATGTCTGACATGAGTGAGCCCCGGGCTTCCTGGAGACTTTTTGCCATCTCACTCACCTCTGACCCCACCTTCCAACAGAGACAGACACCCAGATCAGGGACATCGTTGACCCTTGGCTGGGTGGTAGAGAAGATCCCAGGAAGATCCCTAAGGTGTTATCCCCACAGTGGAGCTCCCAATCCGGTTGTTCCTTATGCTTTGGGCTGTGGGCAAAGCTGCTCCCATGCTCTGGAGGACACAACCTGCCCAAGGGAACCCAACTGACCTGCTGTGCTCCCTCCAGGTCTGTCCTGAGCTTCTCAGCCATGTGCTCCTGCCGGGAGAGCTCCCACTGGGTCTCATTGGCACGTGTGGCGAGCTGGCTGGCATGTTTGAGGGCCTGTTTGCTCTCCTGCAGCACAGCCCGTGCCCTCTGCAAAGGGACAGAGATGGCAACAGTCACCTGGGGACACACAGCCCTGCCTGCAGCAGCCTGGGCTCTGTAGGTGGTGGCTGCCAGCCTGGCCATGCCCAGCAGCTCCACCCCAATCCCTCAGCTCAGACCTTGGCACTCTCCTCAGAGATTTGCTCAGCCTCCCCAGCTGTCCTCTGAGCTGTGGTAGAGATGGACAGGGAGTTTCCCAGTGTCTTCTCTGCCTGTTTAATCTTCCTCTGAGCATCCACCATAACTCTGTCCCTCACAGTGGCCATCCTCCTCCTCAGGGCAGTCTGACTCTTCTGATGCCCCAGCACTTTCTTCATGCCTATATGAGCAACCTGGCCATCACCAAGCTGTCCACTTCTCTCCTTGTCACCTGGTGAGAGCCAGGTTGTGGCTGGAGATGCTCTGGCTGGTGCCTTTTACCTTCCAAGCTGGCCAGGAGGGACTCGGCATCGGAGAGCACAGCTTTTCCTCGGGAGACAGCCATGGTGGCCATGTCATGGGCAGAGCCAGCCTGGTCCCGCAGCTGGAGAGGAGAAGAGAGGAGGAATGAGGCTGGGGAGTGGGTGAAGAGCTGCACCCAACTGGGAAATGTGGGATTCAGCCTGCTCCCATTTGGCAGCAAGCTCCTAGGCACATCTGTGAGCCCGAGGGACGATGTCTCCCCAAACATCATCTCCCAGCTCCCTGGCTGCAAGCATGGTCCCTCCAGTTGCTGGAGCAGCAGGGATGGGGCTCCCCATCCCTGTGAGCAGCAATTACCTGCTTGAAGCTCTGAGTCCTTTGCAGCTCCAGCTGCAATCCAGCTGCCAGTGTGCGGGATGCCTCCACAGCCCGCTGAGCCAACGGCTCCTGGGCCGCTGCTGCCTGCTGCAGCACTGCCAGCTCCTGTGCCAGGTCTCCAGCCTGCATTGGCAGCACCTGCTGAAGGATCAGGAGTGCCAAAAGACTCCATGAGATCATCTCCCAGCTCAGGAGGCAGCGCTGGTAAAGCAGGAGGTAGGCATGCCAGCAGGACCTGTAGCTTGGGTGCTGCTCACCTGCCCCAGGGCAGCCACCTGCAAAAGTCTCTCAGCCAGGTCAGCATGTGCCTGTTCCACGGCTGTCACAGCTCTCCTGGCACCCACTGCCACCTCTGCCATGCCAGCACCCAGCTCCTCCTGCGCCCGCTGGATTTCCTCATACCTACATGGACAGGACACTCCTGTCAGCCAGGGCCCTCTGGTCCCTTGAAGGATGAAGAGGACAACTTGGCCCTGGACATGGATATAGCAGGAAATTCTGGGGGGTTTCCTGACCCCCCCCCCAGCACAAAGCACCCTGTCCCTGTGCTTTACAGCACTGCTGTGCAATGAGTTTAAAGGTGCCCAGCACGGGCGTGTTGGGTAGGTGCCAAATCACCACAACCAAGTCCTAAACCAGGGACATGGCCAGAGGAAAGGGGCTGAGGGGCCCTGCCAGCCCCTCACCCAGCCTCCAGCTCGTGCTGCACGTCCCATGCCGCGTTCCCCTCCAGCAGGTCCCGCAGGAGCTCAGAGCTGGCGTTGGAGGCACGCAGCGCTCTCCTGACCACGGCCTCCACCTGTGCCATGGAGTCCTTGTGGCTGCAGGGACAAGGACACCCAGACAGAGGGTATCAGGATTGGCCTCCTGCCAAAGGAGTGGGCCCCTGCACCCCCAGTTGGGCTGACAGCTTCCTCTGCCTGTTCAAGTCTTACCTCTTGGACAGAGCCTGAGCCTCCAGTGCCCAGTGGCTCCAGTTTGTGGGCTGCTGTGGGATTTCCTGGGGAATTTCCTTGGGATGCAAACAGCAGAGCTGAGACCCTTGCAGGGAGCAGGCACCCCTGGACCCTGCCAGCCCAGCACCACAAGAACCTCCCAAAGGGCTAGAGCAAGGAAAGTATCTCCTCTTGACTCAGCTGCAAGGAGGGCTATACCCACATGGACCCCAGGCTTTCCTGCTCCCCCACTCTGCTGGTCACATCCCACCCCAACAGTCCTGAGAGGCACATCCCAGTGCCCCCCAGGATTGTCACCACCCCCCTCAGGAGCCCAGGGCCACTGAGAGCCCCCACCGTGGTAGCCAGGGTGTCTGCAGCATGCAGGATCTCCCGCTGTGCCGACTGCAGCACGGCCCCAATCTCTGAGAGCAGGGTGCAGGTCTTGGGGGGTCCATGGTCAGAGCATCTGGTGGCCCGGCTGGCATTGGTGAGACGGCCTCGTGCAGTGTTCAGTGCCCCTGCCAGCTGCCCCACCTGTACCAAGAGGGTGGCCCAGGCACCTGTGGGCAGCACAAGCATCTCATTGCCCATTGGGGTTGTCTGGGGCTTCCTGCTTCCCTATGGGGCTGCCCCGTGCCCCAGCCCCTGCCAAACACCTACTAATGAAAGGGGAATACAGTCCCTCTGGGTGCTCAGGAGGGACCCAGGAATTCAGCACCCACAGGGTACCCATGCGTTGGTGTTCAGCCCCCAGTAATGCCCATCGCTGCCTACTCCAAGACCTCAGTGGTGTGAGCATCCCTGCAGAGCTCCGTCCTCCCACAAAGGCATGTGACCTCCATTGCCCTCCCCCAGGCCACACCACACTGAGGCCAGCGCTCACCTGGGACCTCCTTGCACCCACCCAGCATGTCGCAGCACCCTGAGGGAGCAGAGGGTGGAGTAGGTGGAAGGAAGGAGAGCCCCCTGTACCTCTCAGGAGATGTGGGCTGGGCAGCCCATCTCCATGGGGTGCATCTCCCAGCATGGCAGACTGGCCCGGGCGGGCATCACAGCCTGGCTTCTGCAGCCATTCCTCCATCTCCTGCAGCCTGGCCTTCAGGCGCTCAGCCTGCGGGCAGGACACGGGGGACACAGGGGGACAGTGAGGCACTGCAGGGGTGGGGTGCTGTGCCTGCCTCAGCAGTGCACAGGCTGTACCTCGTCCTTCACCAGCCCGTAGCAGGCAGGACACTGCTGGCAGCGGGAGCTCAGTGGGTCAAGGAAGAAGTTGGCCTGGCAGCGGTCACACTTGTAGCCCACGAAGCCAGGGTGGCAGAGGCAGGTGCTGTTCTCGTGGCACTGCGGGGTGATGGAGCCCAGCGGGGAGCAGTTGCAGGCTGCAGCGGTGGCAGAAAGGCATCACACTGTGGCTGCCAGCCCTGCCTTAGGGACAAAGATGCAGTGCCCATTCCCATTACCTCGGCAGCCCCTGGCAGAGAAGCCAAAGAAGCCGTGCTGGCATTGATCACATTTCTTCCCTGTGACACCAGGTTGGCAGGAGCACTGCCCCGTCAGCACGTGGCACCCGCTCTCCCGTGACCCTGTTGGGTGGCACTCACAGCTGGCATGAGAAGTGGAGGGTCATGAGCAGACAATCAGTGCAGAGAGCAGAGCTGGGAACGTGGAGCCACTGCTGTCCCCTGCATGGAGCCCCATGCCATGCCCCACATACCTCTTGCACCCCACGGTGGGCTCCAGGCCGTAGTAGCCAGGCTGGCACTGCCCACAGGCTCTGCCTGTCACGTGTGGGAGGCAGTGGCACTGGCCCGTGCCAGGATCACAGCCCTCCATCCTCGGGTCTGAGCCACTGGGGTTGCAATCACAAGCTATGGGAGACAAAATAACTCCAAAGAGTCCCTGCAGGCCAGAGTATCTCTGAGGAAGGATGGCCGTGGAACAAGAAAACAATGGGGAACACACGGCGGGGGGGGGTAACCTGGACTATCCATCAGCCCCTAAACTTGCTGGGCATCTCCTTCCACCCTCTGCCTTCACAACTGGGAAGATTTTGGCTGCACGTGAGCTGTGCCCGGGGGCTGTACGTACGTGCACACTTCCCAGCAGGGCTGGGAGCCAGCGCATCTCCGTAGAAGCCCGGCCGACACCTCTCGCAGTGGTCGCCCATCGTGTTGTAGAGGCAGCGCAGGCATCGGCCGGACACGGGGTCACAGTTGCCCACGGCGTTGAGATCCACGTTCCCGTGGCACTGGCAGGGCTCACAGGGATGCACGGGACCTCTCTGCCCCAGGGGGTCCCCGAAAAACCCGTCATCACAGAGCTCACAGCGTTTTCCTGGGGAAGGGGGAAAGGTGGGGAGGATCCAGCCGTGCCCACGCTGCCCACAGCCCCTGTGCCCACCCACGCCCAGCCTCACCTCTCTGCCCCGGGGGGCAGTGGGTGCAGACCACCTCCCCACTGCTGGGCACCTCGGTGCAGGGCGAGCGGCCAGGGCAGGGGCAGGGCTTGCAATCATCAGAGTGCCCTAGGAAGGGGTTGCCATAAAAGCCGGGGCTGCAGCGCTCGCAGAAGGGACCCTCAGTGTTGTGCAAGCACTGGCAGTGCCCTGCGGGGAGGAAAACGGAGCTGAGGGTCTGCGAAAACCCAGCCCCGAATAACAGCAGGGACTGCGGGAGGGATGGAGAGCCCAGCGCTGAGCACGGCAAGAGGAATGCGCGGCTCCAAGCGAAGGGTTGCACATCTGCAAGCAGTAGTCAGGACATTTTCCCTCCTTGCTCTGTCTTCGGTCGAGGGAGAAGGTTTTGGGGAGGGAGAAGGTTTTGGAGAGGACACGGAGGCCACAGCGACGCAGGGACGAAGCAGCGCTGGCACAGACATCACCATCAGTGTGTGCGGAGGCTGCCGGCGCCTGCCGTAATCCACAACACATTTCTGAGTGGCGAGGCGCTCCTTTCCAGCCCGCCTTGGAAAACACAAGCAGCCGGCCCTGCACCCACCGGGGAGCATCTCCCCCAGAGCGAGCCCAGCCGGTGAGTCAGCCTTCCGAAATCGGCTGTGAGGAGGAGAGGGAGGAAGAGGAGGAAGAGCGCTCAAGGAACCCCCCACCTCCAGGCAGATGCTCTGCTTCACTGGAGAGAGAGGAGTCAGGGGGAGGATTTTCCCCCATGTGTTGTGGGGTCGGGTCATACCAGGAAGGCTGCGCAGGAGGGGGTGTTATTCCATTTTCCCCACGTCCAGGCAGAGTCAGACGATGGAAAATAAAGAAAAAGCGGGTGGCAGGAAGAAGTGGAAAAATAAACGAAAGGAAGTGCGCAGGCTGGCAGCGCCCAGGCCGGAACATCAAAAGTCTGGCCCCATCCCTGGGGATTGTGCACTCGGCGGCGCCAGCCCCGGCGCTGCGGGATGAGGGCGGGTTTGCAGAGCTGCCGCTGTGTTCTCGTGGGCAGGGCAGGGGCATTCGCCGAGCACTCTGCCTCCTCCAGCCCTCTCCATCCCTGCCCTACATCATTGTTCCTCCCCACGGAGGAGAACCAACCACCGAGGGGTTGGCTGGCAGCACAAGAGCTGGCTCCTCTGGTGTCTTCCCTCAAGCCCGGCACCTCTGTGTTCTCCTGCTTTTTTCTCTGCTCAGGTTAACCCTCAGTTGCAGATTCCAGAGCTGCACCCGGTCCTGCTCCTCTCATCGGGCAGTGAAGCTGCCTATGAGACCCAGCCCAGAAAAACTCTCTCTGCTGCCCTAGCCGCTGCTCCTGCACTTTTCTGAAGACCAGCACCCTTCCCTTCTCCTCCTTAAAAGTCATCAAGTATCATGAAAAATGCTCCTCTAATTATAAATTAACACCATTATTGCACTTCCTTAATAATCGCTATCTTTGCAGTTTGTCTCTAGAACCACCCAAGCAATTCAACTTGCAAATTATGGGAACCACAACCTCACCAATGGTTCCCAGCTGCCGTCAGAACAAGCAAAGGCATGGATTTGTCACCCACGCACGGAGATACAGGTGAGTGGCGGGGCTGGGGGTGCACACCTGTGAGGGGGTGGCAGTCCCCGTGCTGGTTGCAGGTGCAGGGCACGCAGCTGATGAAGGGGCCTCCAAACGGGATCTCCCTCTTGAATCCAGGTGCACAGGACTGGCAGAACTGCCCGGTGTATCCCATGGGACACGTGCACTCCTCCACCCAACCTGCCCGTGTGCCTGGCCCAGGGCGAGCAGATGTGAGCTGGACCTCGCTCAGGGACAGCCTGCCTGTGAGAGGGGAGAGCGGTGTGGAAATGGGATGGTGCATCCCCTGCTCTGCTCTGAAATGCTCCAGACGGGCACAGGAGACCCCAAAATACCTCCTTGAGAGCCCAAAGGCGTTCACAGAGAGGAGGCAGCCCCTGCCCCAAAACACCCCCTACAATCCCTCTCATCCTCGAGAGCCTGATGCTGCTCGATGTCTCCAGTCCCACCCCAGCCTGGTCCCCATGTTTGGTGGGGCCACCTTTGGGATGTTTTGTGGAGCCACCCACCTCTCACGGGGCCACTGACACGGAGGCGGAGGGAGGTCAGGTTGGAGAGCAGGCGCTGGAAGCTGAAGGCCGTGAGCAAAGGCTCCGCACCCTCCTCTGCCTCGTGCAGCCTGTTGGAGAGGGAGTGGGGGAGGCAGGACAGGGCCAGCCTGAGCTGGGTGCTGCAGGACAGCCCAGCTCCTGGCTGGGACCTGGGCACAGCACAGTTAAATCCCCAAGGGGTGCAGACAGCAGTAAAGGGCAGCCCAGACAAATCAGGCACTGAGCCCTAAACACCACTGATGCTCCCCAAAACTCTGAGATGGGTACCGGAAGGTGACAGCCTGCTTTCCATGCTGGAGTTGGCTCTTGCTGCTGGACATGGTGATCTCCATCCCCTCACCCTCCAGCAGCAGCTGGACCTGGAGCAGGGGCACCCCACTTTCTGTTCTTGTCCCATTCTCCACTCCCAGCAGCAGGGACAGGAGCTGCCCATAACTGAGGCGCTGGTTCTGCAGAAATTTCTCTGTGAGGGGAGAGAGGAGCAAAGTCTGTAGGACATGAAGGCACCAGCCCTACCAAGACTGCCAGTGCAGTCCTATTCCCTCCACCATCATCAGGAGCCACAGTCACCCTCCTAGAGTGATGTCAGCTCCAGCCTGCCCTCCTGGGGACCTGGGCCACTGTTCCAATACCCCTCACTGTCTTCTGCTACAGAAACCTGCTCAGATCTGGAATGGAGCCCAGTGCCTCCTGCACCAGCACAGCAGTGGGACGAGAGCACCAGGGGGTCCTCAGGGCAGAGCAGCCCCCCAGGGACCCAGCACACACAGTACCTGGTGCAAGAAAATCCACAGACTCCTCTCCATGCCACTCGGTGATGATCTCCCGGCCAGCCCAGCGCAGAGGCAGGTCTGTGGTGCCTGGAGCTGTGGCAGCCCAGCCCTCCAGCCCTGTGTGACAGAATACAGTGACAGGGCACAGCTAAGGGAGCCGTGAGTCCCTGCCAGCACAGCACCAGCAGGGTGCTGCTTTCAGGGGCTCTGTCCCTTCTCCCAACACTCTCTTGAGTCTTGGAAGGGGCCATCATTTTGTAACACCCTGCTCCACTTGGGCTCTGTGTTCTCATGCACTGGAGGGTGGCCTTAACCCACCCCCTCTATTTATTTTCTTAGATTTGGAGGAAATTACTATCTTTAAACTTTTGCCCCCTGCCTGTGCTGCTACTCTAACATTACTGTGGCTGGTGAGCACAGAAAGCCTGAGAAGAAATGCTGGAAAAGCCCAGAATAGACGGGGCATACTTGCATTAAGTTAGTTTCCTTAAGAAACCAGTTAAACTCCCCCCTGACTCCGCAGAGTTGGTTATTTCTTCCAGCCCTGCAGGACAAACACTTGGAAATCTCTCAAGTGGGCTGTGCTCTGTTATCAAATCATCCCCAGTTTATACTTTCGCCCAGTTTAGGAAAATTCCATCTGATCCCTCTCCACTGTGGACTGGGGAATGTTTTGGGGAGTGGGGATTTAGGAGGGCGCTGTGGCTGCATCTCAGCTCGGAAACTGCCAAACCAGCCCCCAAAGGAGCAGCCCCAAATTGCCTGTGTGAAGGGTGGAAAAAAAAGACTCTGTTTAAAGCCTGGCTCGGTTTCAAGGCCGTAGAAGACATTCCAGCAGCACAGCAATTGGCAGCGCGGTTTAAAGGCAATTAAGATCCACCCGTGCCTGGCGCATTCGTATCCATCTGGGAGCCGGCGAGGCACGGGGGGTGCCTGCCGTGGGTGCCCGTCCCCGCGGTGTCCCCGCAGCGGGGCTGCACACGCCGGCGTGCGCGGCAGATGGCAGGGTTTCCCCGAGCATCCCGCACGCACCCAGCCCTGCCAGCAGCCGGGCAAAAGCACCACATCCCTCCGGTCCGACAGCGCTGTCACATCCCAGCCGAGCACGGGGAGAGAAGGGAATAATTGGGGAAGTTCCCAGCAGGCTCGATGCTGTTAGTTTTTTTTATCTTTCTGAGCTGATCTTTAGTGCTCCTGCAGTCCCTGGTGTGGCGGAATGCCCGTGCCTGGCCCCACAGCGCTCTCTGAGCCATGCACAGCCCCAGGAGCAGGTTGGCTCGGGGGAGTCACGGACACCCTGTCACCGTGGGGCCGGGGGCAGAAGCTGAGGTGTTCGAGAGGATAGATAAATATAATTATTCACAAATAATATAGCCAGGATGAGAACAGTCGTCTCTGCTAGCCAGACAATGCCCTTGCCTACGGATGGGTCCAGGGGTCAAGTGGACTGTTCCATCTCACCCCCTAAAATGTATAGTTCACCTAACACCTGTAACCCTCCTCTAAAACTTCAAGTGCCTGTAACCCCACTAGCCCAAGCCTTGCTCCAGTCCACCTTGAAGCCCCCTGATAAGGGGCTCCGAGGGACCACATGGCCTCTTGGAACTTCCCCTCCTCTGGGAACTCCCCCTCTCCTAGAGCATCCTTTTGTCTCTACCCTCCCGCATCCTCTCAAGCCTCGCCATGTGCTGCGTCTGGCAGCTCGAGGCAGGACCTTTCTGCATCCCTAATAAACCTTATTCCCCAAGAGCAGCCTTCAGAGATCTCTCGTCTCCACTCACCTAAACTGTCCTGGAGCAGGCAGCATTCTCTACACTGAGGTTTAACAGTAAAACAAGCCAGAGAAAACCCTCTCCGCCCATCACCGCCAGTTAGCTCCAAAGGGAGGTGCTCAGCCCCGAACAGGACATTCACCCACATCCTTCCCAAACATTTTTGGCTGAAATTGGTAGAGCAGTGCTCTCCGTTTCACCGGTGGAGGGAGCGGGTCGTTACCTTGGCTGAAGTCGGAGAGGATGTAGGTCTCCTCGTAGCCATCTGCCGCCCTGCAGGCGCTGGAGTGGCCGTAACAGAAGCAGCTGGTGCAGCCGATGGGGTTGTGGGGTTGCAGGTTAAACCAGCCCGGCTGGCACCTGGACGCGGGGAGGAGACAGGAGAATGTGGCACAGGGCAGGCAGAGCTGCAGGGAACCACGGCAGTGTCTCCGTGTGGGACACTGGAGACAGCTCCTTGTGAGCCCAGTCCCGGTGGTGCAGAGGAATGCAGCCCCACAGCCCTGCCACCAAGTCCAAGACTGGAAAGGGACAATGTTCCTGTCCCCATGCCAGGGCGACGGTGCTGACCTGTTGCACAAGTGCCCCTCCACCCTCTCCTTGCAGGTGCAGTGCCCCGTGGTGGGGTCGCAGGTGCCCACGCTGCCCGCGGGGTCACAGCTGCAGGGTCTGGATGGGGTGAGATAAAGGCAGGAGGTGAGCCCCGGTTCCACCCCGCTGCTCCTGCCCGGGGCCGGGTTCCTCCTCACCTGCAGCCACCTTCGCTGAGGCTGTGGTAGCCGTCCTTGCAGCGCTCACACTTCCAGCCTGTCACGTTGGCTTTGCAGACACACGTCCCCGAGCTGTCGCACTGGGGCTGCAGGGAACCTGCGGGGACAACCTGAGGCTCAACCCCAGCCGGGGAGAGACACAGGACGGGGAAGATGGGGAAACCCTGAGCAAAAAATAATCCACCAAAGCCATCCCTCCCACCAAACTCCGTGTGGGGCAGCAAGAGCTCTGTAGCCGGAGCCTGGCACAGCCCCACGCACCGGCGGGGTGGCAGTGGCAGGGCTGGCAGGCTCCCTGCGGCTCCCAGCGGTAGTAGTTCTGCCTGCAGCTCTCGCAGTGGGGCCCGGCCGTGTTGTCGCGGCAGTTGCGGCAGTGTCCCCCGTGCCCGCTGCGCCGGAACAGCTCCCGGTCGTAGAAGCACTCCTCGGAGCGGCCGCTGCAGTTGCAAGCTGCGGGAGAGGCGGGAGGATGGGGTGGGCACCTGGCGGGCACTGGAGGTTACGGCAACCTCCTGTGGGGTCGGATGAGCCAGAGGGACCCCTTGGCTCAGCAGTGAGAGCTTTCGGCGGTGCCTCTGCCCTCGGAAGCAGAGGTGGGGGCAGTGCAATGCACGGAGCAGATGGCTGCACTCGTGGGGTAAAGGGAATGGGAATACTCGGGGTGCTGCTGTGAGGAGGATCCCCGGGCTACGAGTCCTCCCTCTCCCCCAAATTGGAGCAGGTGCAGGAAGGGCAGGAAGAGCCAGGTGAGCTGATGCAGCACCAGCGCAGCCCATCAGGGCCAGCCACCGCTGTGGCCACGGAGCCAGCCGGGGGATACTCACGGAGGCACTCGTGGGCAGCCTCGGCCGTGCCGCGTGCCCAGGGCCGGTCCTGGTAGAAGGGCTGGCAGCGCTCGCAGTCGGTGCCAGCCGTGTGGTGCTGGCACACACACACCAGCTGCCCGGCCTCGTCCGGCGCGCACTCGCTGGCGTGGCCATTGCATTTGCACCTGCGGTGAGACCCCGGCGTGGGGGAGCTGCTCTGAGCACCGGGGTGGGCAGCAGCAGCAGGGGGACGGTGTCCAGGCTGTGCAGTGTGTGACCCTGCTACTGGGCTGGCTGTGGGGTGAGAGCAGCTCAGGCTGTGCTGGCCTTGAGGCCACCCTTCGTGTTCCTGAGGCTCTCCCAGCCTGGCCAGTCGGGAGGTCACACGCCGAGGGTGGCCCGTGCTAACCAGCTCCAGCTGCTGTCCCTGGAGGTGGGACAACAGCTACAGGTCTGTTGGCTGTCTGGGAGCTGTCCCAGCCCTGCTGTCTGGGACAGAGAGCTCTCTCAAGGATGGGGAAATCTTCCACTTCCCCCAGGTGGGGAAGGGCATGTGCAGCACAACCCACGGGCAGCACCAAGTGGGTGCCACCCGCATCTCTATCCCATATCTGCTGCCCTTTCCTGCTGGCAGCTGTGCCAGCTTCTCTGCCTGTGGCCATGCTGACTCCAAGCTCCTCCAGCAGCCTCTGCAGCTTCAGGTTATCTTTCCACTAGAACCCCATGGCTCCCCTTTTGCAGTGCCAGGAACCAGCAGAGTCACAGGGGGAGCAAAATGAGCCCCAGTGTCATTAAAAGCCATTGGGCTGGGAGGAAACAAAGCAAATACAGTTGGTGGCATATGGAGTGGGCTAGTGGGGAAAAGATTTCTGCACAGCTGGGAGGTCTCCAGGTTTAATCACCCATCTTGGCACTTCCAGCTCCAGTTTACACATGGAGCAAGCCACATCTGAGCAGTTTGCCCCAAAATCACAATTAAGACAACACTGAGGTGGGGAGCAGCTGCCCCAGTCCCACAGCCCCAAGAAGGTCCCCATATTTCTGCCTGGCTGCTCCTCACCTGCCACCAACGGAGAAGTCAGATATGGCATAGTAGTATGACTGCAACACCTTGGGGTCCTTGAAGATGTCATCCCCAAATGTGTTGAGCCGGTTCAAAGAGATGAGCAGGTCAGTGACTGTCACCCACTCCTGCAGGGGACATGGGGAAGCCACCGTGGTAGAGAGGTCTGGGCCGCCAACTCCCACCCCAATCAGAACACATCCTGCAGCTTTTCAAGCCGGGATGGAGCGCATTGCCAGCACTTTTACCCCAGCTGGATGCAAGAATGCCCTTGATCCCAAGGCTCCGTGTACCACACCCCTCCCACCCTGGTGGCACCTGCAGCGCGGGGCTTCCATCAAAATTGTAGGCGCTGGGCCGTCCCTCCAGGGTGGAGAAGGCCACGTTGCCCCCGCTCAGCGGGGAGATGTCGCTGAACTCGTCGCTGCAGAAGGCCACCTGCTCGTCCTCGCCTGGCCGCAGGTACTGCCGCGGCCGCTTCCCGTAGGTCTTCTGGCAGGACGCGCTGTAGAACTGGAAGGGCACCCAGGGCCCCTCGGCGCGGCTGCGCTTGTAGATGGCGAAGCTCTCGGGGCGGCTGGTGTGGAACTTGAGCCGCACGTAGGTGATCTCGTAGGCTTTGCCTGGGGACAGAGCCGCCACGCTGCGACCCGCTGCCGGCCACCCGATGGGCACCACAGCCTGGATTACCCCAAGAGCATCCTGGGGCACCCACCACAGCTAAAATCCCCACCATCACCCAGCTGCCCTCAACCAGCTCCTCCTTGGTGCAGCCCAAAGCCTGTCCAGGTCCAAGCTGGCTCTCGCCCCAGTGCAATGCACCACCACACGCCTTGTGTGGGTGCATTGGGAGGGTTGCATGGGCAAAGAGCAGTTCCAAATCCAGGCTCTATCCAGCAACTGTGGGGAAGAGTTAGGCCCACAGCACTGAAAGCATCCCCAGAGAAGTGGTGTTTTAGGGATGGAGAGTTGGGAAGGGTCAAGGTCAATCCCTTCCCAGGGAGCTCCATGCCAGGACCTGGCATCGCTTCCATCTTTGCTGGGATGAAAACAAAGAGAGGCCACCAATCCTTGGGGCATCCAGCGAGCTCTGAGAGAGCTTGAAAGAATTAGCAGAAAGGAGAAGAGAAAACACCAAAGTGAACATCAGACCCATTTAATTGCCAGAGATGAAGGACCAGCTCAAAGCCCGAATTGCTCCATAACAGCACCACTCCTGACAGCACAAAACAATTAGCTGCAAGGTTTTGGCTTTATTTGAAAAGATAATGAGTTGGGAATGTTCGAGGGGTTATTCCAGGACTAGGAAAACAAGCCTTTAATTGGGCCCATATGAATACTGTCGCGTATGTGCCGCGACTTTGCTGCGGGGGAGCCGAGGCAGCCGGCTACCAGCGCTGGGAAAAGCAGCTGCATCCCATCAGGGGTGCAGGAAGCGCCCGGCAGAGCGCCCGGACAGGGGCACAGACCCACTCCCAGCCCACCCGGAGGTGATGAGGGCCAAGGAGGGGCTGCAGCTGGGCTGTCCCACCCTTGCCTGGTGTCCCTCTGGGACTGCTGCGGGCTGGTGACAGTGGGGTGCCCCTGTCCTGCGCCCCGTGCAGGGGGGACGCCTGGCAGGCGCCAGTTCCCAGGCTGCACGGTCCCAAGGGGGCTTCCTACCAAAACAGTGAGGTCGGGGCCGTCACCTCCCAGAGCAGTTTCCTCTGGGAGAGGAAGGGAAGGCAGGGCTGTGTCAATAAACTGCCCCAAGTGGCCCCACACGAGGGGAGGGGACGTCCACAATGGTGGAGCCCCAGTTTGGTGCCTCCAGCTGGGGTGGAGGAGATTCACTTTTCTGAGGAATTTTCATGAGAGGAGAAATTTGGCTGATTAAAAAGCCTGTCTGAGAATTTTCATGTGCTTTTTCCAGACAGGCTTTTTAATCAGCCAATTTCTCCTAAGGGGAAAAGAAAAATCCAGAAAATAAACCAGGTTTGTTGTCTCCTCTTTGCTGCTCAGGTGTGACATGTCCCAAAGCCAGATGTGCTGCTGGACAGTGATGCTGGGAAGGGTGCACAAGCAGCACCAGGACCCCTGGGTGCTCTCCCAGCTGTGCTGTCACTCGAATAAATTGTGCACCTATCTCCCCCTGAGCCCAAACTGCAGCTTGTACTGCTCTGGGGCTCCCAAGAAGAGAATTATGGAGAGGAGGAAAGGAGCATGTGGGACAGTCATGTCACCTACATGTCCTGTCATCTCTAGTCCCATGGGAAAATCAGAGTCACAGACACAGATAACGCCTGATCTAGACACTCCAAAATGAGCCATTGGCATTCAAATTTCTTCCTGAGGAGCCCTGGTGTCTGTTGCCTTTGCAAGGCACAGATATTTTGGGTTCCTTCCTGACATCTGATAGGGCAAATACAAGAGCTGTGGACACTTGGGATGATCGACCAGCTGCAAGCCCACTGCACCATAACAGCACGACTGGAACCTCACGGGGAGAAGAGATTTAAAGGAGCATAAATCTAATTAACGCCAATCAACAACATGCAGGTAAACACAGGTCTTGACCAAGTCATCCCATGTCTTATTTAATAAGCTCCCCAGGCAACCACGCTGCAGAACTTACAAGAGGTGTGACTGAGCAAGACAGGCAGGCTAGGGGGGCACACTACATGGGATGAAAAACCCAATTACTTGCTCAGGAGCAAGGACTCAGCCCAGGGTGCATTCCAGAGGACTGCAGGGGCCAGTTGGGCTTTTCCTGCTTAACCCAAGTGAAAGCAGTAAGGCAGCAATAAAAACATCTGTGGCTGGGACAAGAACAGGCCCTGGCAGCTGTGGGAAAGGTCAGACAATGATGTGCCAAGCACCAAGATGGCACATTTTAGCATGGCAAGATAAAGGGGCCATGCAGGAAGAAGGGCACAATGGCAGAAGATGCTGCAGCTCATGAAGGTGAGCAGGACAGGCTGGGAGATGAGCTCAGTGCAATGCTTTAGTCTTGGCTGTGTTAACAGAGACAGACACGGCAGGGCAGGCACAGGGACTGGACTCCACTGGAAACCCGAGTGTGGGGTCCAAGAAGGACCACAGAGGAACCAGGGAAGAGCTGAAAGAAGGACAGAGGGTGGGAAGGAAGCCCCGGGGCATGCAGAGCCCGCACATGTCGCTGTGCCGAGCTGGGACTGGTGGCCACAAAGTCACCCGGTGGCAGCTGGCTCAGCCACCCAGGCTGCATTCGGGTGGTCTGTGCCCCGGGTCCCCCACCAGCAGATTCGGGACAATCTCACCGCCTGCCTTAGGTGGACAAGAGGCCGGCAAATCCCCTCTGTCAGGGCTGGCAGGAGCAGGGGGTGAGGATGGCAGGGGGTGAGGATGGCCGGGGAGCCCGGCCCCAGCCCGGGGACAGGACCAGATGTCTGCCCGCTGGCAGGGGGCTGGGAAAGCAGCGACCACCACCCAGCCGGGCAGCACCCCCCGGTCACTGCCGGGGCCGCACGGACCCTCCACCAGCAGGGCTCGGTGCCCCCTCAGCAGCTCCAGCCGCAGCCCCTCCACTACCCGCCTTCGGCATGCAGATGGCAGGAGACTGCAGAGAATGAAGATTTCACAGCGCTGGCCAACAGCCAGGAGAGTTTAGATGGCAGGAAAATGTTATAAAACCTTTTTAAAATGCCAGGCATGCCCCTTGGGTTTAAATACCCTCCAGGTGGGCGGCTCGCACAGTATTTAAAACACAGAGGGTCGATGCCAGCTGGGGAAACCCACTCGGGTTGCAGGGTGTGTCTGGAGCTCGGCACCCTGAGACATACCAGGCACCCTGAGCAACGCAAGGGGGTGAAACAGGAGGGGCTTGGCACCCATGGTAGTCACCCTCCCCGGGCAGGGCTCTCCCAGGGTAGGAACCTTCTGCCTCCTGCTCCGCAGGCTTCCAAAATCAGTGAAAAAAAAAGCAGCCTGGGGTGAAGGGGGAGCAGGCACTCCGGGCATGGCTGGCTGGGAAGCAGCACAGACAGGCACAGCTCCTGGCATCCTGGGGCTCGGCTGATGGACAGGGCAGACCCTCCCCGAGTCCTTGCAGTGCTTTGCAGAGGGCAGCTCCTTCCATACACCCCAAAAAAAGCCCAGGGATGGGTTCTGTCCTTAATCCAGCACTGGCAGCAGGAGTTAGAGGGTGCAGGAGCACCCACCCTGATCTCGATGCACCCGCCCCCCAGGGCTGTTACAGTGAGCTCATGGGCACTCTAATTCCCCTGTCCCCGGGACCCTGTGACTCTGATCAGGATAATCCTGGACCCCTCCTTCCTGCCCCAATGAGGCTGGCAGAGAGCCAGGGAAGCCCACCCTGTCCAAAGTCTATATAGACCCCCGACATTTCCTGTTCGTCCTCTTTGCCCCGCTCTCCCCTTGGACACCACAGAATAAAGAGAGCTGAACCAACATATACTGGGGTAAGAGCCTCTACTGGAAATCTTTGCCATTTCCTGATATTCCTCCCCCCATAGCCTAGGACCTCTGAGCTAGCCTGATATTCAGGGGGCTGTGCGAGGGGGGGAACGCCACAGGGCTGCTGCCGGCACTTACCCAGGCGCAGGGTGATGTTGACGGAGTTGGGGTACTGGATGCCGAAGGCCATGGACTGGCTCTGCCACCAGGTGCTCTCCTCCTGGCTGTGGAAGTCGGTGAGGAAGGAGGCGTTGTGGTGGCGCCGGGGGTCGGCGGCGTCGCAGCGGTGGCACAGGGCGCTGGCGTGCTGGCCGCCCGTGTGCAGGCAGTAATCCTCGGGGGGAGAGCCGCACGTGTTGGTGGCCTGCACGGCCCGGCCGAAGGCGGCGTTCTCGAAGTCGGGCATGCAGCGGCGGGGCCGGCCCCGAGGGTCCCAGCAGGGGGACGAGCCCCCCAGCCCCAGCCCCAGCAGGGCCAGCAGGCAGAGCCCGGGAGGCTGCGCCATGCCTGGCTCTCCCGGCCGGAGCTGAGCCTCCTCTGGATGGGCAGCGCGGCAGCAGGCGGGACGGGACGGGATGGGATGGGGTGGGATGGGATGGGACGTGTCCCCCTACCCGGCGCCTCCTCTCGCTCCGAGGTCCATCTTGTGGAAGCTGCTGGGAATGTCGAAGTATGCGAGGCAGAGCTGTGCAGTTTGGGATCCCCGCAGGACATCCTAGTCCCCAGGCCGTGGGGATGGGACCATCCAGCGCTCCATCCCCAAAACAATTCCATTGCTTTGTGGATTGGGGATTTGCATCTTCAGCTGCGTGGGCATAGCTGAGCTCCTCCATTCCTCAGCCCTGGGAATGAGCTTGTGGTGCTTCACATGAGGCTTTTCCTTCAATTGGTAGGGATCACCACTATTTTTGCAGCCCCAAAATCAAGAAGGGATTAGGAAAAGACTTTGAAACAGATTAACTTTGAAGCACCTTCTTCTCCGCGTGCTGATTTATGGGGGGCACTGACTGCTCTCCCACTTACACCAACCTGCCTGGGTTGTGGGTCTGTGACACCCCATCTCCTCCACACCAGCACCCTCGAATGGGGGTCCCATCCCTGCCTGTTGCCATAAGCCAGCCCAGTCCCCTGGACCTGGCTGAGGGCACATTCCTGTGGAGGCATCTCCGTGGGGTGGCAAAACCAGATCATCACCAGACCTCATTAGCAGCTTGCAGCTAATGCTAATTATAGTCTGTGCCAGGGGAATCCTTCTGGGGACTATGGAACCCTCTAGGTTTGATCCGTGGTGGCAGAAGGGTGACAGCAAACAGGGAGAGAGGCAGCCTGGCACGGAGCCGTGCCCCTGGGCAAGCCCTGACCTACACCCCACAGGGGCTGTATTTGCAAAAGTGGGATGCACAGGGGAGCTCTGCCTCTGACCCCCATACCACTTCACTGAGCTGCCCACAGGGGCTCTGGAAACTTAGTACTCATTTATAATTTAAGCTCCCTTCCTCCCCTTCCCTTCTACTCTTATTTATTTTATTCTCCTTCCCCGTACACCCTGCGGGAGAAAGCACCAGAGGGGAGCTGTGAATCAGAGTCCTGGGCAGCGGCTCCGCAGCAGCGCCGTTTCAAAGGCCCATTATCATATATTGACCCAGGCTCTGCCAGCCAGAGCCAGCTCCTCTGGGAAGGCTGAACTTCCCAGCATCCAGGAGCTGTGCAGCAGCTGCCTGGGAGTGGGATTGGGCAGCCAGTGGGAAACCCACTGTCAACCTCCAGGGAGAAAGAGAAGGGTTTGCAGCTCAATAATTGCCCCGTGCGTTTCCACCACCAGTTTTAATGGGATTTGCACCCTGCAGAGATGAGGATTTCCAGGTGTTTTGCTTTTCCCGTGGCACTGAGGCTGTAAGCTCTGGACAGGAGATATAATCATAAAATACTCTGACTTGGAAGAGACCCAAAAGGATCATTGAGCCCAACTCTTAAATGAATGACCCATATGGGGATTGAACCCACGACCTTGGCACTATTAACACCATGCCCTAGCCAAATCTTTTGTGTCATGGGTTTGCCTCCTCCTCCTCCTCGGGATGCAACACACATCCCTGAGAGGATTTGCCTTCCCCTATTACAGAGGGGTGCACCTTAGGGAGTGATGACACCACACAGCCAGGGCTCAGGGTGCTGATGAGTTTCCCAATCTCACCTGCTCCTCCAGCACATCCCACTGGGCTTGGAGGGATGGCCCAGAGCTCGGTGGGAATTGGTGTGGCACTGCTGTGCTCAGCAGTGGGGATGGATGCTGCAGCTGGGCTGGGAACTGCACATTCCCAGATGGATTCAGCTGTACCCCAGACTGGATGAGCCCTCACCAGGCTCCTGCTGGGTGGTGGGCACAAGTTTGCCCCTTGCCCAAGGAGATGCCCTACACTTGCTGTGCTCCATCGGTAACAAAGCCCAGCCTCACGTGAAGTTCTCTGCACCTGGAGAGATTTCACCCAGTGCTCCAGGACTTTGGTCCAAGCCCTTCAGGGATGTTGTGACCAAGGTTGTGATGACACCAACCTGTCCAGGAGCCTTCTTCTGCCCCAACACAGACCTGGAACCCTGCAAGGGTTAAAAGCCGTGGAGGCGGCGAGGAGAAAATGTTCTTCTGATTTGCTTAATGAACGTTAATTAAGAAGACAGAAGATAGCAGATTCCTTCAGGGTAGAGATGAAAGGCCCGTTAATTAAATCTGGAGAGCAGGAACAGGGCCAGCTGATTCTCCTCCTGATCAGACCTGACAAGGCAGGGGCAGGAGCGAGGTGTGCCAGATCCCACAGCCCCTCATGTCCCACAGCTCCAGGCTGGCAGCATGGCCAGGATTTGGCAGGGTATCCACCACTGGGTGCCACTTACCTGCCTCCAGCACCCGTGAGGCTGAGGGTGGCCCCATCAATCCCCTGGAGCTGGGGTGAGAGCTGGGTCACTGCCCCAGGCTCCGCTGCACTCCTGGAGAGGCTCTGTGAGATGGACACCCCTTAGTTTCCAGCAGGAGCTTCTCCCAAAGGGATGACTGCCCTTGCTGGAGGAAGGGGAACACAGGATGGCCAGGTCCATCCTGAGGAAGAGGAGAAGAAGGTTTGGTCACCCAGCTTGGTGGTTTGCCCCAGGTCCCACCATCCACAGGAGCTGGCCACAGGTTACATGGGAGAGGGTCAGGAAGGCACTGACCACCACCTGGGGCCATGGAGGGACAGGCCTCTGGGATGGACACCTGCCTGTGTTTCAGCACACACACTGCCTCACCTTCCTAGAACAGGCAGCTCCTACCACCAGTGATTTGCCAAAAATGGTTTTTCTGCCTGTAGCTGAGACCTGGGGCACAGTAACAGGATTCTGCTGGCAGCCTGCTGCCTCCATGCTCTCCTCCAGCTTTTAGCACAGGCTTATTTTTAAAAGCAGAGCAATTGAGCATCCCAAATCACAGCCCAAAAACCACAGCAGCCCTACCTGGCCTTCCCTGACACTGTGTCCAGTTCCCTCTCCCTCTGCCTCCCTGACCCTGGGACAGGAGCAGGGGTTGGAGGCAGGCTGAGCTGGAGGATGCCACGAGCATTTCAATGAGCACAGAACACGCCCTGCCACTCTCCCAGCACGCACAGCCCTGCGAGGGGGCACACTGGGGTGACAGGGGGCTCCTTGTCACACACAGCAGGGAGCAGGAAAGGGCAGCTGCCAGCACACCCCCCAGCTCTGCTGACCACGGAGTGAAGACCCCATCTGCAGCGTAGTGGGAAGCTGAACCTGCAGTGTCAATAACGGCTGGAGCATCTCTCGCACACGCTGGCTTATTTTGTAAACCTGAACTTTGCAAAATGTCACAAAATGGAGAAACGAGAGGCCTGGGATGAGTAAATCTCCATTAGAAATTCCCTGGGATGGCAGCAGTCGTGTTCTCACTCGATGATGGCACATTCCAGCCCAGCCCAGCCCGAGGAGCGGGGTCATGCATGGCGCTGATTGCAGAAAGTATTTAATTAACACTGCTGTAAACGGAGCGCTGGAGATGCCAGGCAGACCACGGCGGGCCACGATGCTGCTGAGCTGCAGGAAGTTTTGCCAAGGCTGACAGGAGATGAGGGAGGGCAGAGAAAATCCAGTCGATTTTGCTCCCTGCTTTGCCACAGCCCTCAGGGGGAGGATGGGACAGTGACACTGCCAGGATGTCCCCTGAGCAAGAAGGCTTCACCCTCAGTGCCCAGACGAGTGGGGAAACCCCATAACGGGTAAAGGAGCTCTCTCCCAAAGCAATTATCAGGGTGCACATCACTGTCCTCTTCCCTGATGCACAAACGGTCTAAAGTCACCTTTTCAGAGATAATCATCCCCAAATTCTCTTAATACCTGGCAGACAGTGAAAATAGGAACATCTCGGCTTCACTCGTGCATGACCACAAGCTCATCATCTCACTGATGAGCTGAACTACTCCAGATCTGACCCAACTCAAGGACACAGGGTGACAGTCAAGCCATCACTATCCCCAGGACACGCATTTCACCCATTGCATGGGCTCAGGAGGTCAGGCACCACGGCAGGAGGAAGCACCAGGTCAGAGCAGGACCAGCCAGTTTCAGGCACAGCCAAAAAGGACCTTTTTTCGCCTGAGCTCATCAGCAGCTTAATGACACTGGCTAAAAGGCTTCAGAGTCCCTAATCGCTCATCATATTACGGCTGCTCACAAGTGAGGCCAACCAGTACAAACCTCCTCGAAGCCTTTCTAATTAATGAGCAGAGGCTTAGGCTCTCCCAGCCCAAAAGCAGCATCTCAGCTAAAACCAGCAGCCCCCTGTTAGCCCCAGTTCCCTTGATAAACCCCTTTAATGGGCTTGTCAGCATCACCTGAGGCCACCTCATGGGCTAACAAGGCACATCTGTCTGTGTGTTCCCCCCTGCCTCTCTGCTGTGGGTGGGGAGATGTCCATCCATCCGTCCATCCATCCATCCATCCATCCATCCATCCATCCATCCATCCATCCATCCATCCCCACCCTGGCAGGAGCCGTGGGATGTTGCTGCCATGGCTGTCCCTAATCCTCTGCTGGATCCCTGCACATGTCCCTTGCCTACCCCATCCATGAGGTGCTGGATTTCCCCTTCACCAGGAGGGAGGGTGACAGCTGAGCAGCAGCAGATGCCACCAGATGGTCACCACGATGAGACACCCGGCTAAACCAGTAACTGAGAGGACACTGGAGCCCCTCATTTGCCGAGTGACTCCCTGCACTGGTCCCAAGGGGACTGAGCTCAGAATGGTGGCACTGAGCTGCTGCCCACAAAGCCTCCAGGACCTTTGCAGCACTGAAGCACCAGCACTGGCACTGCCACAAAGGTTTGTGGCCACACTCACAGCCTGGACTGTCCCCTGAGAGTGGCTGAGCACTCGCACCTCATCACAGAAATGGTTTCTCAGGGGGCTTTGGAAAATCAGGCTTGGAAAGCACTTAAGAACTTTTTAATCCTGCTTTTCCCCAGCCCCCCAGAGCCCATCACTGTAATGAGGGGTGAGTGCTCAGCCCCTCTGCCGGGGGCTGCCTCCCCCCTCCCTCCCACTCCCATCCATCAGAGGTGCCCCAATATTCTCTGTGACAAACAAAAGTTGTTGCGATACCTTTGACTTTAAAGTAGGAGAAATAACTCCTCTGTAACGTGATCTACCGTGTCTTTATATCCCCAGGCGTGTCACCCTGCACTGGGGCCGGGGCTCTGATTTAATATTCTCATGGAAACCGGTGCCCTCATCCAATTACCACGGGGATTTCGGTGCAGGCAGCAGCTGAGCCACCGGTAGCCCCCGGCACAGGAATGATCCCCTGGCACGGGAATGATCCCCCGGCATGGGGATGAGCCCTACGGGGAACCAGGCCCACGGTGACCTCACCGGGGTCACCCCAAAAAGTGCTGCAGGGGGTCCCGAGTTAATTTGGCACCCCCAGATACCTTGGGATACTATGCCACACTCGGGTGGGAGCAGGGATTTATGCAACAAATAAATCTGCAGGATGCTGGGAGGAAGCTCAGGATGCTCGGCTGGGTGGGAGAGCCAGGCTGCTTAGCCAAGATTCAGTGTTTGATTCCAGGTGGCTGTGCCAAGGACTGGGTTAGACTGGGAAGCACTGGTGGGAACTGGGAGAGCAAAGGGAAAACAAAGCCTCGCTCCAGGCGGCGGCAGAGAGCTCGGTGGGAAACATCCCTGGAGATTTCCACTTCCCGCGGGAATAAAATCCTTCTGTTTCCAACTGGGATGCCTGCTGCACCGCATCCCCCTCCAGCCACGGAGGCTGCATGCTCCCTGGTAATCCTGCATCATTTATTTTCATTGGCTGACAGAAAAAAAAAATGCCATCAGAAAAGCGATGCTAGCGATGCTGGCTGGCATAGAAAATGTTGCTTTAATTGTATTTTATTTGGCAATAAGAAAAGAGTAGCAAGAACGAAGCCTCGAGATATCCCCTCTCTCCCCCCCATTTAAAATTTCAATTTGGTAATTTTATGACAATGTTTCTGATAAAACCCAACAAAGCACATTAAAGTGAGAGAAGTGATTTATCCTTTTCAGTGTCACGTGATCTTTGGGTACATTTCCCAATCTATATATATTAAGACAGTTAAAAAAAAACCCAAAAAACCAAAACAAACTTGTTTGGCTTTTTTTCCATGTCAACTGTTATTTTTCAACCATAAAGCTTACTATTTTTTCCAACCCTGGTTTCCTGCTTTCTGATGCCTAAAGGCAAAAGCAGGGAAGTATTGGACATGCCATCTGAAAAAACCATCACGGAGCAGCCCCACTTCCTTCATCCCAGGCCTGGCCATCACACCATGTCCTGCTGTGATTTTACACTTTCAAGGCCATTTTCCTTGAAAATTTCCCTTCCATCCTGTCCTCAAGGAAACTGTGTCATTGATTTACTGTTGAAATGGAAGAGGCTGGCTCGTGCTCAGCCTCTCCTGATGCCGATGCCAGCTGGGAGCTGCACAGGCTGGCCATGATTTGGGGGTTCCCTGACCTTTCCCCAGCATCTCCACAAGTCAGGAGGATAAAACCTCCAAAACCAACGTGACATTCAGAAACCAAACCACCCATACATAAACCTGAGGGTTTCTCTGTGCCACCTGGAATCAAACACTCTGAATCTTGGCTAAGCAGCCCGGTTCTCCCACCCAGCCGAGCATCCTGAGCTTCCTCCCAGCATCCTGCAGATTTATTTGTTGCATAAATCCCTGCTCCCACCCAAGTGTGGCAGCGACGCCTTCGAAGCACCGGGTGTTCCACACAGCGTGGGGGGGGCTTGGGAAGGGGTTAATGGGTGGGCACAGGCAGAGCTGGGGAGTTGCTAGGAGACTTGGGGCTTTGGGATGCTGGATGTGATGCTCAACCAATGGAGAAGTCCCCTGAGGAGTAAATCTGCTAATTTGGGCATCGTTGACTGCAGGGGCTAGGGGTGGATGTGGGTGCTGAGCAGAGCTGACCCTGACCCCCTCCTCCCAGCCCCACACTGATGCTTTCCCATCCTGCTCCTGTGGTTTTGATTAAACCGCTGAATTAATCTCTCGCAATAAACTCGGCTGCTATTGTAGTTTGCTTTGGGATTCATCATCACTTTTGCAGCAAATACAGCAATTAAGCAGAGAGGTATTGGTAGCTCAGGAGGGAAAGCTGGGCTCCCCCAGGCTGATGTTTGGGATTGGGGTACGCAGGTCTGCCCTGGGTTGGTTTTCACCAGCCCAAAGCCCTTTCTGGAGGCTGCTGAGAGCAAGGGGAGCTGGAGGAGGCTCCACTGCCCCCCCTCACCTGCATATGCTCCTCCAGATGGCCCAGGCTGCTGCTCTCCATGTGGGAAAAGGTTTTAAATTAAAATCTTCCCCGTGTTTTTTGGCGATTTTTGGCTGGGTTTCTTTCCCCTGACTTCCCAGCTCTCCAGCCCATTTGCCACCATTAAGCACAGATGGAGCGGCAGCAGGGTGGAGTTGGGTGGGTGGGTGGGTGGGCACAGGGGGGTCTCCAGCCAGGGCTCAGACCCACAGAGACAGCTGTGCACCCCACAGACAGCTGTGCACCCCACAGAGACAGCTGTGCACCCCACACAGACAGCTGTGCACCCCACAGTGAGCCCCTCTCAGGCTGGGGTCAGCCCTATCTCTCCACAGCCCTCCCTGGGTTGGGATGGGATGGGATGGGATGGGATGGGATGGGATGGGATGGGATGGGATGGGATGGGGATGGCTGCAGCTTTCCTGCTATCCACAAGCCTGGCAGAGGAGCAAGACCCACACCGGGGCAGGATCCGGCCCCTCCAGGGACTCTGGGATGCCAACTTTTCACAGAAACGGAGGATTACAGCACATCAGCTCCAATCAATACTCTGCCGTGGCAGAAAGCAAAGGGAAAAGAGGAACAAAAAGAGGTTTCTCATTTGCGGGGGATTTGGGGCTTTTGTTGTGTTTGGAGGGAGGAGGGGGGAAAAAGCTTGAGAAAGGGCTGGGAAGGAAGAGCAGCACTCACCCCTCTGAGACAGGGTGGGACCCTCTGAAACACTCGGGGTGCCAGGGAGAGCAGGTGAGCATGGGGTGGGATTGGGATGGGAACAGGGTGGGCGTGGGTGCTCCATCTCCACCTGGCACAGAGGGCTCCATTCTTTCCTCCCCAGACCACGGCATCTGCAGCAAAAGGGGCAAAAGTGGAGGAGAGGGTTTGGCAGAGGGGAGAGAGGAGAAAAGATGCTCAGCACTGGTCTGGTCCTGCTGAGACCCCCACAAAGTACAACCAGGCTTGAAGGTGTTCCAGACAAAATGGGGGTGTTAAAGGAGGGGTTTTGGAACCCCAAATATCTTGCAGGGAGAAGAACAGAAGTGATGCCACTGACCCTGTGTGGGCTGCAGCCCAAGACCTCTTTGTGGGTGGTTTGTCTCATTGTCTGAGCCATCGATTCCTCCCGTGGAAGAAAGGCCCTGACACAGCAGCGGTGTCCTGCCGTGTCACTCAGCGATGGACAGAGCACTCAGCCCCTGGGAGAGGGGCTCCTTCCCTGGCAGCCAGAACGACCCTTCCTGCTGAACGAGGGGCACAGGGCAGCCTGCACAGGGCAGTGCTGGGAGCAGGAGCTGGGGGCACCTTGGGCTGCCCTGCTCCTGTGCAGGGACCCCCAGAGCAGCCAAACTCCCAGCAGGGCCAGCAGCCAGCGGGACCAGGGCAGGGTTTTGTCCCTGCGGGTCCGTGGCCTGGTGAAGGACCAGCGAAGGACCATCCGGGCACCGCAGCGCTCTCCCACGGCTGCTTGGGATGAGGCTCACGCTCCTCCTCTGCATTCTGCGCTCTCGCCGGCGCGGGGACGAAGAGCTTTGAAGGAGCTGCCCTTTCATTATTAATACGATGATGATGTCTGACGCCGTGCGTGTGCAGCGACGGCTCTGCCTCCCCGGGCTCCCTGCCAAGGAAAGCACACGCTGTCCCCGGGGAGGGCTCGGGGTCCCCCCGCCCCAGCCTTTCCCTCTGTCCTGATGCTCCACACAGCCCCTTTCTGGGCTGGAGCCACGGGACATCGGTGTTCTCAGCGGCTCTGGCCCTGGCACGCCGGGGATGCGCACCAAGCGCGGCAGGACACAAGGAGGGCAAAGTGCCACCCTCTTGTCCCGCTCTCTGCAGCGTCCTGTCCCCACGGGGGGCACAGCGCTGACCCGAGCCAGCCTCTGCCCGTCACCCCCGCTGCAACTCTGCTCGCTGTCTAGGACCACAACGTAGAGGAGAGCGTCTGAAGTGTTTTAAAAGACTCTGTTCAGAGCTTGGGTCTGATCCTGTGTTGCTTTGGTGGTTTTCTTCCCCCAGGCCAAGCCGGGACCCCGGGGCAGCGCGGGCAGAGCGGCTCCGGGAGGGGAATCGCTGCCAGGAGCCGCAGCTCCCGGCAGGACCCGCAGCCTCCCGGCATCCTCACATCAAACCTCTCCCCGTTTTTGCCCTCGGGCCACAGCCTGAGACATGAATCATCCTCTCCGATGCCTATCGATCCGTGCTGGGCTGCTGGCAGACCCCCCTCGTCACCCCCTTCCCTGTCAGCCCCGGGGCAGGGGCTGTGCCCATCGGTGCCCAGCCACCACCGTGTGCCCAAGGCAAGGGGCACCCTGAGCCCCCAGTCCCTCCGGACACAGCCTGTGGAGCCGGGCCCGGGGCTGTGGGGCCCTGGGTCTCAGCTGGCCGTGGACGCCCTTCCCATGTCCCAGTTCCACAGCTACAGCCAGCCCCTATGACAGGTAACAGGAGGTGACACGGCTCAACCTAAGTCAGTGATGAGCCAGGCCAGTGTCCCTGCTGGCCCCTGAGCATCACTCAAGCTCCCAAAAACACGGACCCCTCTGCCAGGGTGGCAACATCCATCCTGCTCACCCCATTGCTGGGAGACCAGCACCTGGGGCGGCGCTGGGACCGAGTGGGACCCCGCAGTGTCACAGTGAGCTCATGGGCACTCTATTGCCCCTTCCCCGAGACCCTGTGACTCTGATCAGATAATCCTGGACCCCTTCTTCCTGCCCCAACGGGGTTGGCAGAGAGCCAGGGAAGCCCACCCTGTCCAAAGTCTATATAGACCCCCGACATTTCCTGTTCGTCCTCTTTTGCCCCGCTCTCCCCTTGGACACCACAGAATAAAGAGAGCTGAACCAACATATCTGGGGTAAGAGCCTCTTTTGGGAATCTTTGCCATCTCCTGATATTCCTCCCCTTCACAGCCTGCTTACCTCTGAGCTGGCTGCGAGGGGCCAGCCCTGCTGGCACAGCCCAGGCATCCCATCCCGCACCACCTCCGCCATTCGGCTGTGGGTTATGTCAAGGTGTGTTGGATTGCAAATGAACCGTCAGCCCCGCTGCACGGTCCCGGCTCCATCTGCAGAAAATGAGTTGCTGGACTTGGAGAATGTCCAGTTGTGCAGCTCGGCGTGCCTAACGCCCAAGGCTGACAAGCCACTGAATCACTCCTCCCCGCGCTGCCAGGCCACATGAAGCCAAGATGCATTTCTTTTTAATGATAAGTTTTTATTGTTTGGAGTTCAGCTTTAACTGCTTCCCGGGGGCCAGCGCCTCCCGCTTCCAGCACGGGCGAGCGGAGCAGGAGCTGAGCCCGGCTGGTGTGGGCACACCGAGCACCAGCGGCCCGAGCTGGCCGGCCTCAGCTGCAAAGGGAAGTCCTTGAAAACCGTCCATGGGGAAGGAGCTGGGCTGCCAGCCACGAGCATCACCCGCTAAATCCACACAAAACACCTCTGCAGCCAAAGGCAGGATTTGCACCTGGCCGGGAGACAGCGCACACACCTCACACACACACACACGGGCACGGACGGCTTGAGGCAGCGCCTGTGCTCCCCTCCCCGCCCCACAGAGCCCAGCCCAGCACACACCCAGCTGTTCCCAAAATAGGCTGTGTGCCCTGGAGAAAAGCTGCTTGAGCCCCTCGTCCCCCACACATGCAACTGCCACCCCTGTGCCACACCTGCCCGCACAGGCAGGCAGCCCCCACCCCAGTGAAGCCACATAGGAGCTGCTGGGAGGTCCCGACCGGGGCTGAGCTCCAGGGACAGAGACCCAGGGGGGTTTGGGGATGCCACCTGCCCAGGGGACAGCCTCATGCTGCAGGACAAGGGGCTGCAGGGCTGCCCAGGGGGTTTCCCAGGGGATTCTCAGCCTGGAGAGAGAACTCAGCCTCCCCCCAGCCGGATTGAAGCAGAGCTGAGCCATCGCTGCTCTCACGATGCTCCTCTGAACCTCTCAGCAGCGCTCCTGCCCGCAGGTCAGACAAGTGGCAAATAAAAGATTTACGGGAGGTGCGGCAAAGCTATGGGAAGGAAAACCACATCCACACGGGAGCGGCGGCACATCAGGCCGGGAGGGAGCCCTGGCACGCAGGGCCAGCTCCACGGCTTTGGGCTGGGAACGCTGGGTTTGGGCATCGCTGTGACCCTGGAGGGGGTGGGGGCGGCTGCTGCCTCGCCCCGCCAGCAGCAGCTTCCCCGAGTGCGCTGGGATTTGCTCGGAGAAGCCTCCCAGCACTTTGGCTACCCCCGGGCACAAAGGTTTGGGGGGGTGGCGATGGCAATGCCACCCTCTCCGCCTCCCCCGCCCAGCACCCTGCCCATCCCTGCCCACCGATGGCACTGAGCCTCACCAGCTCGGGGTGTTCCCCCGGAGGATGTAGGGGCGTCTCTCTGGGAAGGGGGTGAGCGGGTTCCGAGGGCACACCCCGCTCTCCCCCCCGGGCCCTTGCAGCACCCCCGATCCCGCTGCTACCAGCCCCTGCCTTACCTGCTGCAGCTCCTCCAGCTGTGCTGCCACATCTGGGCAGCTGCAGAGCCGGGGGCTGGAGTGAGGGGTTCGGCTCCGGGTCCGGAATGATTGGGGCGGCCGGGGGGCGGCGGGCGGTGCTGGGGGGGCCGGGGAGATCCCCCAGGGCATCACCGGGCGGGGTGCCCGGAGCGGGGCCGGGGGAGCCCCGGGGGGGATCGGGGCGGGCGGGGAGGGAAGATCCACCCCCGTGTCCGTGCCCGTGTCCTCCCTCCCTCCTCTTCCTCCCTCCCTCCTCCTCCTCCTCCTCCGCCGCCGCCGCCGCCGCCGCCCGTCCTCCGCCGCGGCCAGCCGGGCAGCGCGGGCGGGCCGGGGGCTGCGCCGCCGGGGAGGAGGTTTGGGGGGACTTTTGGGGGTCCGGGCACTTACTTGGGCTGGAAGTTGGCGGCGCGATGGGGAACGAGCGTTGGAAAACCGTGGGAGGAGCCTCGCAACTTGAGGATGGGCAGCAGGAGAAATCGCAGGTACGGGGCGGGGGGCAAGGGGGGCAGGGGGGGGTCAGTCAGCCCGGGGGTCCCAGCGACCCCCCAGTGTCCCCAGCGAGCTTTTCTCCCGGCGCACCCCAGCGTGGCGAGCTGCCCTCCGTCCCCATCCCTGTGCGAAGCCCCCCGGGCTGCACCTCCTCGCCCCCTCCCAATCAATGTGTTAATTAACCTGCGGCCAGGGCTCCCTCCCAGCCCCGGGGCTGCCCCGCCGGGCAGCGGGCGATGCTCCGGGGCTGCCACACGCCTCTGCTGAACCGCTACACGCTCGAAACTGCTTAAATAACCCTTTAGAGGGGATTTGGGCATCTCGGCTCCGCGCCGCAGCCGGAGCCATCCCTCCCGGCTCGGGGTCTCCGGCCGCTGGACCGGCTCTGCACCTCCGGGAGCCCCGCGGGGTTCCGGGGGAGGCCGGCGCTGCGGCGGGGTGCGGGAGCGGCGGCGGAGCCGCGGTGACACGCGGGGGATCGGCACGTGCCGGAGCCCGTTTCACAGCCCGCTGCACGTGTGGCAGCTCCGCCAGCCGCCGAGCAGGTAGGGAGCCCGAGGAGACCGGGACGGCTCGGCTTGGAAGGGACATGAGGCATTAGCCGGTTCCAAGCCCCCTGCCGCGGGCAGGGACACCTTCCACACGATCAGGTTGCTCAGACCCCCATCCAGCCTGGCCCTGGACACTTGTGGGGATAGGCGCAGGCATGGATGGATGCGCTGAGCGCGGGCAGGGTGGGAAGAAGGAGTGCGGAGTATGGGCAAACGTGTCTGCGAAGAGCTGGAGGACAGCAAATCTCCAGCGAGCCTGTGAGCGAAGGGAAGGGGACGAGAGCTGGCAGTGCTGCCCTTCCTCGGAACCCAGGAGCTGGGCAACGATGGGGGGAGTAGCCGTGAGACACGCTCGATGCTGGGTCCGCCACTTTCCTGTCCCCTGACACCCGCAGCAAGGCAAGAGAGGGGTTTCTGCCTGACTTCCCCTTCTGCGAGCAGCTTCCGCGCCCCACTGGAGAGGGGCTGGCAGCCCGGGAGACCCCTGACCCCCGAGAGGCAGATCAGCCTGCCCTCCCCTCCCTGGAGAGCTCCCTCCTTGTGCACAGCCCCTGCACGCAGGGATTCGGGCAGTGCCACCCGTTCCGAGCTGCCATCCCCCCGGTCCTGTGGCCCCGGGGGCGACCCGGGCAGGATGGATCCAGCCCCGCCACCCGCGGGGGGCTGGAGAGCGCAGCGCGGAGCCGGATGGCTTTCAAAGGATGCACAGAGTTTGCCGTGCAGCCGGGGCCGCGGTCCCAGCTCCCGCAGCTCCGCTGGAATCCCATCCCAGCCCTCTGCGTGCTCACCCACAGAGCGCTCGCCATCCTCCCCGTCCTCTCTCCTCTCCCCTTCCCCATCCGCAGCGTGCGGCGCGCCGTGGGAGCGGTCGCGGGCAGGCTCTGGGTGATGGAGGAGAGCAGGAAAACGGGAGCGGGATTCACTGACCCGCTCCGTGCCCGCGGGGAGCGGGGGGGCGGCGGGGACACAGCCCCGGCCCGGGGCGAGGGGCCGGGGGCTGCAGCCCCCAGGCAGGCGGAGCGGCGGGGCGGGATGGGCAGCCAGGGTGGAGAGGGACGGAGCAGCGGAGCGGAGCAAGGATGCGAACTGAGCTGCTCGGGCAGCTCTGAATGAGCCATAGGTTCGGGGAGGGGGACGGAGCCTCGCTGCCCTGGGGCGCCTGCAGCGCTGGGTGGACCCCGGCAGGAAGGTGCGGGTACCTGGACTAAAGTTTGCACCAGCTGCTGAGGCTGGGCGATGCAAACCACAGTGTCCACCTGCCTGGGAAGCAGAACACAGGTTCTGGTTCGTCCCTGGCTGAGGGCACAGCCCGGGGGCAGAGCAGCCAGGCTGCAGGACTGCTGTTCCCCATCCCACAGCAGCAGCTGGTCTGCTGAGCTGGAGAGGAGCAGGGATTTTGGCAGGAGCAAAGGGCACCTCCTCATCTTAAAGCATCTCCCAGGGCAGAGCTCAGCCTCTCCTGCCCCCACTCTCCGGGGACCAGCTGCCTCTGGCTGCGCCAGGGACAAGCCGGTTTCTGTCCTTCCCTTCCCACAGGCTGCATGTGCTGGAGCTGCTTGTCCCCATCCCCAGAGCAGCTAGTCTGGCTGGCTCAGTGGGCTGGCGGATGATTTGAGGGTCCTGATGAGGTCCAGAGCTGCTCACAAAGTGTGGCTGGGTCACCAAGGTCCCAGCCCCCATGGGTGACCAAGTGTAGATCTACTCCCTGTGCCAGTGCAGGGCTTGGACTGCCTGTCTCACCAGGGACACCACCATGCCCTAGATCCTGCCTGAAGCCCCCTCCCAGCCTCCAGAGCAGGTTTGCAAGTGAAGATCTGCTCATCCCAATCACCACTCAGTCTCACAGCTTCTGCTCTCCCTAGGAAGGAGACACTAACCAGGGCAGGGGGATGTCGTACAGCTGTCCAAAAGTCTTGGCAAGAATTCCAGGAGCCTGAGGCCATGGAACACACAGCCCTAGGGATCATGAGAGCTGTGGTCATGGTGAGGCAGGAGCGTGTGGCCCGGGGGATCTGCAGGGTCCAGAGCTGGGCACGCTGCTGCAGTGCTGCTTTGCTGGAGGGGCTTGGCGGGACCCCCACCCCAGTTTGGAGTGCTGTTGGTGCCACTGGCTGAGTTTGCCTCCTCTCCCCACTGCAGGTTGCCAGGTAACACAACCTGCCAGCAAAATGCCGTGGGACTCCTGAAGCTGCTGCCACTCAGGATCTTGCTGTTGCAAGCAGGGGGGACCACTTTGGAAGGGGATTGGCCCCCAGTTCCTGCTGCTGGTGGGAAGGCAGGGATTCTGGGGCTCGAAGGCTGGAAAACAGCCGGATAAGCTCCCAGTGTGGTGGTACACCTGGGCAGAGCTGCGAGGTTTTGGTGTGCTACAGCCCAGCTGGGATTTGTGTGGCCGTGGGAAGCAGAGCCTCGTCCATCCATGGCTCTGTTCTGGGAGCTCTCACTGCTCAGAGGGGACCCTCGGGCTCTGCAGCTCCTCCATGTGCCCCTGGGCATGGCAGCACTGCGGGGAGCAGCAGCAGGGGAGGGCACAAAGTCCTGGAGATGAGGGTGCTGTCACAGCCAGGACAACCACAGGGACAGGTCCCTGATCACTCTGTAGATCCCAAACCACCAAACATTGGCCTGTGGTCAGCAGCCACCCCTCCTGTCACTTCTGTGCTTGCAGGGTGCTGAGGGGCCCAGCTGAGCCCAGGTCCTGGGTGTCCACAGAAGGATCTGAGTGATGAGTATCTCCCACCTCTCCCTGCCACCATCCTGCTGCTCCTGGGTGTCCCCTGTGCCCCCAAGCCAGGGCTCTGTGCCTACACACACCAGGCAAACTCCTCAACCCCCTGCTTGCCCAGAGCTTCCCTTATTGCCTTTGACATCTCTTTTTAACCTGTGCCGAGGGGCTGAGCCTGGGGCTGTCTCCTCACAGAGCTCCCTGCAGGTGGCTTCCCAACCATCCAGTGCTCTTTGCATCTGCAGCCTCACTCCATGGAGAGGGGGAGGAACCCAGAGCATTCCCGGGGGCTGGCGGGGGGTCCTCAGCCCCCCAGCCAGCCCCGCTGCAGCTGGGGTCACCTTAATGCAAATGGTTGCGTGAGATGGAAGGAAATGAAGGGTGCTTGAAGGAAGGTGTCACTCCAGATAGATGTGCACGGGAGGGGACAGGGCCTGGGAAATCTTTGCAGATGCAGCAATTTTCCCCTCGTTTCTGGGGAAAGTAGTCTTTGTCTCTCTGAATCTGCAGTTTGCTGCCAGCCCTGCAATTCCTTGTGACAGCTGTGGCCAGGGTCAGGGGAAAATCACAGCCTCTGTCCTGCAGGTGTAACGAGGAGGGGAGGTGGGGGGAGACCAGGAGCCGATGGGATCGGGTGGCAGCTCACCCGCTCTGCTCTGGCTGTGCTGGCACTTTGGGCTTTGCAGGGAGAAAAAGCTCTTGGTGGGCATGGAGCAGGTCCCACGGGCTGAGCTGGTGGGCCTGAACAGCAGCAGAGCTGCCAGAGGGGCTGGAGGGGTCAGAGACCTTTCCCACAGCAACTCTGCCTTGCCGGGAGGCTCTGGGACTTATCCAGAGGCTTTGGGAGCAGCTCTGCCCCCTCCAGCAGGAAATGAGGTGACAAGGGAGATGAAGAGAAGTTGCCTGCCATAGCTGAGAGCTGCCCCATGCAGAGCAGGTCCCCACGGCACTCGGGGCAGCATGACCCCAGCACTGACCCACGGCTACCCTGGCTGCTCTCCCTGTGGTCCCTGCTGTGAGGGACACGAGGTGTTTTCCCTTTTTCTCCCCACATTTGTGCCCAGGGCAGCAGGGAGCCCCACACACATCTCCTGGGGAGCCAGGGCTGCTCCAGCCAGGATCGCTGCTGTAAATAAAACATGCCAGAGGGAGCCAGCGCTGCCGTGCCTTGCTCTCGTTATTATTTCATACCCTGCTCCCGGGCGGGCTGGGCTGCTCTGCTGGCTCGGGGTTCACCCGTGGCCTCCGTGTCCCTGCTGGAGCCCAGGGCTCGCTGGGGTCCCACCCTGCCTCCCCTGCCACTGCCGGAGCCCAGAGCCCGTGCAGAGGCTCCGCGGGGCACAGGGGATGTGCAGGGGGGTGCTGATGGCCGCTCTGTGTCTCTGCCCGCAGAGGATGAGCTGCGGGTACGTCCTGTGCACCGTCCTGCTCTCGGTGGCCGTGCTCCTGGCCGTGACGGTCACGGGGGCCATCCTCTTCATGAACCACTACCACACGCCCGGCACCGAGTCTCCCCCTGTCATCAGCACCAACCCCGAGGAGCCCAACGCGCTGGTGACCATCGAGAAAGCCGACAGCTCCCGCATCAACATCTTCATCGACCCCAACTGCCCCAGCGCCGCCGGCGCCCTGGGCCGCGTGGAGGGGCTGCAGACCTCGCTGCTGCGCGCCATCGCCGACCACGACGCCGAGGCCAAGGCCACCAAGAGCCAGCAGAAGGCCCTGCTGGTCACGGTGGCGGACGAGGTGGCCAAGGTGCTGAGCCACGCCGTGCAGCTGCGCGCCGACTGCGACGGCCTCAAGAAGGGGCACAGCGCCATGGGGCAGGAGCTGAGCGCCCTGCAGGGAGAGCAGGGCAGGCTCATCCAGGTGAGCCGGGGCTGGCAGTGCCAGGCAGGGCTCCCTAGGCATGGAACTCCCTGTCCCGACATCCCTGAGGGCATGGCTGCCCCCAGCCCCTGCCCACAGCATCCAGGGAGCAGCTCTAGGAGAAGGAGCTGAGGTTGAAGGCGAGCGGGGCAATTGGAAGCTGGGAAGTCTCTCTGCCAAACCACCCCAGTGCCAGTGAGCCAGGCGTGCAGCCTCCCATATTGTGGCTGTCCCAGTTCCAGGTCCAGTTTGGGAGCTCCAGTCAGAGCCAAGCACAACACAGAACCTTCTCAAGGGCAGTCCATGCAGCCATCAGTCCCCTCTCTTTACAGCCCCCAAAATCCCCCAGCCAATGAGCTGTGTTGAAATGCCTACCTGGGTATGCCAGGGGTCTGCCAGGTGTCGCAGCAAGATCCAGGGCATGGCTGGGTGTTCCTTGTCTGACCCTTCTGGTACTCAACTCCCTCCGCCCAGAGCTGCTTGTTTCTTGCTGCTTCGCTTCTCTCCCCATCCTGATGCTCTGCCACAGCCACCCTGTGTCACTGTCCCAGCCTGGGTCACCTCAGGGAATGATAAGAGCTGGCGGCTGCCTCAGGACACGGCTATTCCTGCCGCCTCCGTCATCCCGTCCTTTGCCCAGGACAAATCCCATGGGATTGCACACCAATGCACCCAAGTTTGGGGATTTCTCCTCCCAGGTGCTTATCCGGACCCTGACCCCTGCCAAAAAGCAACAGAGACATTTTATGGGATCTGCTGTGGATTTATGTCCCCAGCAGCCCACACCAGAGCAGTCAAGGGGCTGGGATGTGGAAGGTGTTGAACCATTTAACCACAGTTCAGTGTCCCCCCCGTGTGTCCCTTGCCCACAGCTGCTCTCGGAGAGCCAGACCAACATGGCTCGGCTGGTGAGCTCCGTCAGCGACGTCCTGGACACGCTGCAGAAGGAGCGCGGCGTGGCCCGGCCCCGGCTCAAGGCTGACCTGCAGCGAGCCCCGGCCAGGGGAGCACGGCCCCGGGGCTGCTCCAACGGTGAGGGACATCCCTGCCAGTGCCTGGGGAGAGGGATGTGCCTGGGGCAGCTCCTGGTGGGGAGAAACCACCCAGCGTGGGGCAAACCATCCTGGAGAAGGGATTTAATACAGTGCAGGAGGTGGAGAAGGAGGGAGATGGAAAGGTGTGTCCTGGAAGGGGGACTTCTCACCCTGCAGCTCCCACTTGTCCATAAACCAGCCCAAAAACCCATTCTCACCCCTGCAAAAGCCCAGAGGGTAGCAGGGACATGTTCACCTCCATCGGGTGGGGAGGGTGGCCCTGCATGGGATCAGCAGTCCCATTCCTCAGCCCTGGGTTGAGATGCAGCTGAGTTGAGCCTGTCCTGGAGCTGGGAGCATGTGCCCACAGCCTCCCTGGGCATTGGCTGTCCCTTGTCCCCATCTGGGCCCCAGCTTGCCCTTGCCATCTCACAGGGACATGAGGTCAGTCCCTGTCAGCTGCTGGGGTGTCCCCACGGTGGTGGCATCCCCCTTGGCACTGCCCTGATCATCAGAGGAGAAAGGAGGGAAAGAGCAAAGTAGCACCAAGCTAGCAACTAGAGCTGGAAGCAAGATTGGGAGCCTGGAAGAAATGGCAAGACATTCAATTAGACCATTAATTAACCAGCTTTCCCCTCATCCTACCCCATCCCTACGGCGCTCTGCAGGCTCCCGGCCCCGAGACTGCTTTGACATCTATGCCAGTGGGCAGCAGGAGGATGGGATCTACTCCATCTTCCCCACCCACTACCCTGACGGCTTCCAGGTCTACTGTGACATGACGACGGACGGGGGCGGCTGGACGGTGAGCTGGGGACACGGGGGATGGCCCTGCTGGCCACGGCTGGCCCCGTGCCGGTGCTGGGCGTGGGAGGTGTCGCCTTGGACACTTGGAGGTGGCATCAGGAGGGGCAATAAATGTCAAGGGGGCCTGGCTCTGCACCCAGAGCTTTGCAGAGGTGCCAGGCAGAGCTGGAGCCCAGTGCCTGCCCTGGACTGGGGGGCTGGAGCTGGAGGGGGCTCCAGGCAGGGAGCTGGATGCCACCTCTGGGATTTGTCCTTCTCAGCAGGGGCACGGCGTGGTGGCAGTGGCTGCGGCTGTGCCATGGGGCACGTGGCTGTGCTTTCCTCCTGGACCCAGAGAGGCGGTGCTGGGGCTCAGGGCAGACCCCAAACCCACACGTTTGGCCTCATCCGAGGCCTGGGGCACCTCGGGTGCTCTGCTGATTCACTCCCTGTCCGATTCACTCTGCCACGATGGCCCCGTAATCCCAGTCACGGGGGCAGGGAGCAGGGTGGGGGACAGCTCTGCCACCCCCAGCCTGCAGCCCCCGCTGCCCCAGGGAGCACAGGGGTGTAAGCAGCTCCCCCCAGCCTGGGGGGCATCACTTGGGGTGCCAGCAGCAGAGAGTCCCAGGAGGTGGTGGGGTCTCACCAGGAGGGGTGGGCAGGCAGCCTCTGCCCTGAGGACGTGCTGGGTGAGCCGAGCTGGCCAGCACCCCTCCAGCTGGGCGCTCTAGGAAACAAATCCCCACGATCTGATTCCCCTAAGCAGCTTTGAGCAGGGCCAGGAGGGAGCTTAGCCCCCCTGCCCTCAGGGGCTGATGAGCCCTCGACCTCCGAGAGCCCACCCTGGGCAGGAGGAACCTGTGGTGTCGGGTGGTATCTGCAGCTCCAGTGGGGAAACTGAGGCACAGCACAGCCGGGGACCTCAGTTCTCGGGGGCCTACAGAGGGGAGAGGGGGACCCTTCTGCTCCCCAAGGTGCGGAGGGTCCTCGCAAACCCTGTGCACGGTCTGCACAGCCTCCACCAGCCCCAGCCAAGCCTGAGGAGCAGCCCAGGGTGATTAGCGAGACACTCAGAGGCTTATTTCAAGCTGCTGCGGGCGGGGGGGGCTCGGGCCGGGCTGGGGAGGGGGCACAGCGAGTGGTCCTGAGCACCGGGAGGGTCTGGGGGGCACCGACACCTCGGCTCTGCCCTGCCTTGCTGGGGCCAGGAGCCAAAGCAGGAGCTGGATCCCGGGGCCGAGGGCCAGCCGGAGCTGGGCTGAGGGTGCACAGCCCAGGCTCCTGGTTTTTGGGGCTGCCCTGCAGTAGAGGGTCCCAAACGTGCCTCCAGTCCCTTGGGTGCAGGGATATCTCAGCCATCTCTGGGGTGCTGGGGGTGTGGGGGCACTGGCTGATCCAGGCTCCAGGTAAGCCGTGGCACGGCTGGGTGCCGTGGGGCAGAGCCTGGGAAATTGGGAAATTGGGAAATTTCCCTTCCCCTTCCCTGTTCCCTCCCTTCCTCCTCCTCTCTGGAGCGATTACTCCTGACATTTGGGCTTATTTGCATGTGGGTGGGTGGAAGTGATGGCAGCAGCTGAATCAATTTTGACTCGGGAGCTTTGGGAGCTGCTGAGCTCAGCTTTAGGCTGCCTGGACAGCTCAGAGGCCACAGGGACAGGGCAGGGGGAAGAGCCCAGGACCTCGCTGTCCCCAAAGCATCATGCACAGAGGCAGGGTCCTGCTTGCTCCCTGTCCCCCTCCTGCGGGAGGCTGAGCAAGGCACGGCTGGTTTGTGCCCCCTCGGTCCTGCCCACCAGCAGCAGGGCCACGTTTGCTGCTGCTGGGGACGTGGATCTGATGGGAGCATCCATACCCTGTGCCCAGCACTGCCTGGGATTGCAGTGAGTGCCCTGGGGCTGCCCAGCCCAGCTCTGCCCCTGGCACTCACCTCTGGCTCTTTGCTAAAGCAATAATGGCATGGTAGAGGTCAAAGAAGGCTCAGCATCTCGGGAGGGCTCAAGAAGTTGCCTTTTCCTATGATGCTGCCTTCAGAATGTCTTTGCAAATGCCCCACACTCCTCCCAGTGCCCCTGAGCCTCCACTGCTCCTCATTTGGGGCAAAATCCCCTGGGATCAGCAGCTCAGCCGCACGAGCAGCAGTGCTCTGCGTGCCTCAGCATCACCTCCATGTACAGCTTGTGCTGGGAAATGGTGGGAAAGCCAAAGAATCCAGGAGGAAAAAAAGCTGTGCCAGCAGGACGAGGGCTGTGGTGACATCAAGGGACAGCTCCCAGCTTCAGGGGTACCTGCTGTGCTGGGACACTGGTGGGGACAGCCTCCCCAGCCTGGTCATCCCCTGCTGGAGGGGTCCTGGAGAAGGATGGGGCTGAGCAGACACTGGACTGGAGTGAACCACAGGCAGGGGCTGAGAGGAGCCACAGGAACACGCTCTGTTTCTGAAGGATGTGGTTTATGTGTCACCACAAACAGGGACAAGACAACTCTGCTGGCAGGGCCAGGCAGTGCTGCCAGCTGTGGTGGTCACAGCTGTCCCCTGGGACTGGCTCTGCTCTGCTCAGAGCTTCCTCCCTGGCTGAGCCCAAGGATGGTCTCCCTGCTGTGACAGGGCTCAGAGGGACCTTGGGGACAGGGCTGTGGGGTCTCTGCCATGCTGCCAAAACTGGAACCAGGAGCCTGAGCTCTGTGGTGCTGGAGAAGATGTGGCTGAGCATGTCCCCAGACGGGGAGTTTCAAGCCCACCAGGAGTTTGGTGGAGCTGAGGGAGAGGAAGCTGCCATGGCAGGCTCAGGTTGGTGCTCCCACTTTTTTCTGCTTTTAACCCATTTTTCTGGGTTTGTGGCTTTGCAGGTGCCAATCCCTGCACCACAGGGGCAACTGGGGGAGGCAGAGAATGAGGGAGATAAATATTTCAGCCTTGCCTTTAAAGAAGGGAGGGAAATCCTTTTTGCTTAAGAGGGGGGTGATGCATATTTGATGAGGAGGAAAAGAGCAGCGAGGCAGGGCTGGGAGCACGATGAGCCTGCGGGTGCACCCAGCATTCCCAGCCCTCCCAGAGGGTGACCAGGAGGTTCCCACAGCCCTGCCTGCACAGAAGAGGCACAGAAGGATTTGTGCATGAGAGATGATGAGGATGGAGCAGGAGACTCGGGAGGACACAGGAGCTCCAGCACTCCCCAGCCACCAGCCTGGTTTCAAGCCCCCTCAGGGCTGAGCCTGGTGGGCAGTGGGGCACTGAAGGCTTCTCCTGGGGTGATTCCTGAGCCGTGCCAAGGCTCAGGCAGTGCAGCCCTGTCCCACACGCTTCCCTGGCACCACTCAGGCAATTGGGCTATTTACAACTGTGGGTCAAAGCCGATTAAGAGGGAGCCCTGGTCTGCAGCCACCGCCTTCCCCAGCGCCGATGGTGGCTGGGGAAAATCAGCTTCAGGCCCCTGTCCAGCCACGCTGTCCCCCTTTCCCAGCAAGCCTGAAGAAAGCCCCTTTAAATGGGCTTAACCACAGCTTCTCAAGTGCTCAATGCGGGGATAAAAATTAAGGCTCTAATTCTAGAAGGTAAGTACAGCAGGATCAGGGCTGTGCCAGAGCCTCAGCCAGCACACCCGACCCAAAAATGCCCATGTGGGGAAGGGCAAACAGTGAGGGGTTCACAAGGTGGTTCTGCTCCACATGCCAGGGTGAAACCCCGTGCAGGAGGGCAGAAGCAGCCAGGGGAGCGAAGCATGGTGGCTCCCCAGCTGAGTTCAGGGCTCATCCACATTCCAAAATCCTGGGATGCTGGAATCTCGGCTTGTCAGCACAGCTCAGCTCTGAAGATGGGGTGCTCTGGCCCCTGGGCTGTCAGAGCCTGGGAGGGTTCTGCCTAAATCACCAAGTGCCCCAGCTGTCCCCACCACGGCCTCGGGAGCACAGAGCTCGGAGGCAGCGGGGCAGGCTCGCTCAGCCAACTTTAGTGCAATTAATCCGGGGCTGGAGGCTTAATTAAGTTCAAATGGTCAGGCATGAAGCAGCGTTTTCTGGATCGCTGTCAATAAATCAAACCCAAAACTATGGATAAAAGGGGATGAAATGCACAGGGCGCACGTGCTGATGAGCAGATGGGAGAGGAAAAGGGAAAGGCTCCACGCAGAAAGGCTGCGTTGAGCCCTGGGATCTGCCTGGAATCTGCTGGGATCTGCCTGGGGTCTGCCTGGGATCCAGGGGCTCTGCAGGGCTCGGGGCCGTTCATTTCTCTGGGAGATTGATGAGGCTGCCACAGAGATGATGCTTTGTAGTGGGGTGACTGCCCAGGAGAGCAAGGAGATCCAGGAGGAAGAAATCTGCCCCGCTGGGTTTTCACAGAGTTCTGAGCACCCAGGAGAGCTCCCGGCGAGCTGGGCAGCCCGAGCTGCAGGACAGACCTCGGGTCGTGCCCTCCATGTCTCCGTGTGCAGGAGCAGACCCCGGCCCTTCGGAGGCAGCTGTAGGGTGTCCACCACTCCAGGGACACCCAACAGCTTCCCAAGGAGCTTCAGGCTTCCTGAGCTCAGCCCACATCTCAGACAGAGGATACTGTGAAGGGTTTTACCTGAACCACCCCTGGGATGGAGCACTTCCCCAGCATCCCTGTGTATCCGCTGAGCCGACGGGGTTTAATTTGTGCCGGCAGCGGCAGGGAGCGGTGGGGCTGCCCGGGGCTCGCAGGCTGGGAGCAGCCCCGCAGCCGATGCTCTCCGTGTGTCCCCAGGTGTTCCAGCGGCGGGAGGACGGCTCCGTGAACTTCTTCCGCGGCTGGGAAGCCTACAGGGACGGCTTCGGGAAGCTGACAGGAGAGCACTGGTTAGGTGAGTGGGGCTGGCAGTGCTCCTCCTGGGCAGGCTGGCAAACCCTCTCTCCCCTGGAGAGATCTGGGGTTTCTTTGTGATGGAGGGGACACTGAGACCCACCCTGCACACCCAAGTCCTGGGAGTGATGGGCTGGGCAGGGAGGGGCTGGACCCCTGGGCATCCCCACAGGGTGCCCACACTCACCCCTTTCCCTCTGCCAGGGCTGAAGAGGATCCACCTGCTGACGGTGCAGGGCAGCTACGAGCTCCGCATCGACCTGGAGGACTTTGACAACGGCACCGCCTTCGCCCACTACGGCAGCTTCGGCGTGGGGCTCTTCTCTGTGGACCCCGAGGAGGACGGGTACCCCATCAGCATCGCCGACTACTCAGGGACAGCAGGTAGGGCAGCGGGATGGGGGCACACACGTGGGCCCGTGGGCACCAAGCCCCTTGCTGGGGTGTTCCAGAGGCCTCTGGCAGCAGTACTGGCTGCGTCCCCACGGCCCCGGGGAGCTGGAGGCGAGGTGAGGTTGGGCACCTGCTGGAAGAGCTCCATTGTAAGGATTGCCTGAAAATCCTTGCCCAGGGGAGCCCCACGGAGCAGGGCAGGAGGTGCCCATCAGGATTCCTTTCCCCTGGGACAGGTGACTCCTTCCTGAAGCACAACGGGATGAAGTTCACCACCAAGGACCTGGACAACGACCACTCGGAGAACAACTGCGCCGCTTTCTACCACGGCGCCTGGTGGTACCGCAACTGCCACACCTCCAACCTCAATGGGCAGTACCTCAAGGGCCACCACAGCTCCTACGCCGACGGCATCGAGTGGTCCTCCTGGACCGGCTGGCAGTATTCCCTCAAGTTCACCGAGATGAAGATCCGGCCCGTCCGGGAGGAGAATTAGCTGATGGCAGCAGCGCCCACGCCATGCCCTGTCCCCTGTCCTTCCCCAGCACCCTGCAGACCCATCCTCCCCATCCTCTCTGAGGGCTCGCCCACCTCTGAGGGGCCCCTGGGGAGCATCTGCTGCCAGTGAGGGTGGCTTTGGCTCCTGGGCACCCACAGATGTTGCCAGACCTTTGCTTCCCCCTGCCGTGGCTCCCCTGCAGCCAGAACAGGTGTCCTGGCCAGATTGTGACCCACGGCCTGTGCTCGTGGCTGGGGCACAGAGGATGCAGGTATTTGGGCCTGCAGGGTCCTGCAAGGAAGGAAAAGGGCTGCCTGGAGGGAAGGAAGGAGGGAGGGAGGGATGCAGCAGCCCAGGCAGGCTGAGCACCTCTGGTCACCTCTGCTCTGGGCACTGACACCTGGCAGTGGGCTTGCCAAGCTGGCAAGGGACTGGGGGCTCTTGTCACGGGGAACCCCAGGCACCCCAAACCCCCAGGACTGGGATGAGGCTGCTGCTCCACAGCTCCAGCTCCCCCATGGTGCTACTGGTGATGGGGAGGGCCCAGCTGGGTCACTCTGACCATGCCAGCAATTCCTCCTCTGGACTGCAGAACGCTCTCCTGTGCCCCTGCAAGAGCAACGCAGCTGGGGAGGGACGACCACCAGCTCCTTAGTCCCTGTTGTCCCTCTCCTGACTCCTGGAGCCTCCCAGCAGGTCAGGACACCCCAAAGTGAGCCAGTACAGCGCTGCAAGGACGCACACCCAGAGCCGAGCACGGCATGGAGCTGTTCTGGCACTGCTGGGGACACAGGGAGCACAACAAGGAAGAGGAGGAGGCGAGGAAGGCTCACTTCCCAACACGGCTCTGCCTGCATTTCACAGCCCCTCCCTCCCAAGCAGAACCCTCACATTCACATCGGACTTTGGCCATCCAAAAGCTGCGACCTTTCCCCAAACCCTTGGGCAGCTCAGCCACATCTCCCAGTGAGCCCCCTCTGCTCGCCGGGCACCCGAGCTCATTTTCACCCCGGCTGAGCTGCGGCACTGGCTCGGCACCTGCAGATATCCAAAGCCTTTCATTTCCTCAAATCCCGTTAAGGTTTTGCAAAAAAGAAGCCCCGAGTGGGGCTTAGCATCTGCAGGGCCCTGATAACTGGGCAGCAGCAGCAGCAGCCGGCCAGGCAGGAGCTGCCACGGGCTGTGGGACTGATGTCTCCTGCTGGCTCCCTGGAAGGACTCAAATGGGGGATTTTGTCAAAAAAAACCTGAGAACCAAATGTGAGCAGACTCTGGACTGAGAGGGGAGGGGACAGATGTGACCCTGCCACCCTTTACATCATTCTCTGCCTGTGCCACAGCACAGCCCTGCCCCAAGAATCACCATCAGACAGATGGAGGGACTGAGGAGGGGAGGAAAACTCCCCATCTCCATTTCCAGGGGAGCTTAAAGCACAGGGAGATCAAAGACTCAGCTTCCCAACTGTGCCAGGTTTGTACTTCCCTCTGTGATTCTTCTCTTTTTTTTAAGCCTTCCCCACCCTGCATCTTGTGCTGGACAAGATCTCTCACCTACTGGGTGAGTGGCTGTCTGCCCTGACAGAAGTGCACAAACGATGCATTGGGATCACCACAGCTCTTTACTCTGCCAGAGAGATTCTTCAGAGCCCTCAGGTGAGGATGAGCTCTGAGTGAAGGGCACTCAGCTCTGCACACTCCATCCACGCCCAGAGCAGGTCAGGCTGGCTCTCTGGAGCGATGGGAACCGGGGGAACTCAGCAGTGGCACTTCTCAGCACATCAGCAGGAGCCCTGAGAGCTTCCAAGGAGCTTCCTGTATTCCACTGGACCTTTCTGGAAAGGGTCCTGCCTGCACCCAGCTTTACTTTTGATCAGTTCTTTTGGTGGGTTATCTGTAGCTGGCTTTTCTGGTGCTTTGGGCAGGAATGCACATGGAACCATGTGCCGGGTGGGAAGGATCATCCCCTCCCAGTCCCCTCCACTGGCGTTCTGCCGTGCCAGGGAGAGAACACTGTACGTTGGTTTGTTGGTAGCACATCCTTGTGTAACTGCCTGTGTCTCCCAGGACCCCCCAGAGATTTGTTTTGATTTGCACGAGAGGTATTTAATCCATGCCAAGGCGCAGGATTTCCCAGGATTATTCCCAAGAGCTCACGCATTGCTCCGTGGCCCTGGATTAGGTTAAACCCATCCGTGGTGACATCTCCCTGGGAAGGGGTGGGCAGGGGGGACCGGGGGTCTGGGATGTGGCCATGGACCTTCCCAGAGAAGCCCTGGGCCAGGCCGTGGTGTGTAGCAGTGCTGTGAAGTCTAGGTCGTGTGTGAGTGTGTCCAACGCTGTACATGTGGACTTTCTAAACTCCTTAATAAAAGGATCTCATCGTTACCCAGCGTGTGACAGCCGTGACAGCGTGGGGACTCCAGCTGTGGTGACAGCAAAGGCAGTGACACCGAATCCCTGCAGCTCCTCGCTGTGCTGGGGGATTGCTCCTTCCCCGTGCCCGGCTCACGGCATGGCATCCTTGGGAATCCCACACGAAACCACCCTGCAAAACAGGAGCTGGGGAGACCCAGGGGGCAGAGGAGGCTTCCCAGGAAAGCCCAAACCAAGGCCCTGCAGGACCTTGGGTGGCCCCGGGACTGGGAGGGTGGCAGGTGTCTGTGCCAAGGGGATCTGCTCCGATGCACAGAGCACCCAGCGATGCCCCCACACCTCCCTGCTGCCCACCTCACATTCCACTGCCACAGCCCCGGACAGACCTGGAGGGGACAGCAGGGTGCCTTGGGGACCATGTTCCAGCACTGGTGGCTGTGTGTGTTGGCCAGGGTGGGTGGGAGCACTTGGCATGTCCATGTGGAGCCAGGCCCTGGGTGGGTTTGGGGGCGCAGGGGTCTCCAGTGGAGCCTGTGCACACACACGGATGGGTGGGACCCCCAACAGCTGCACACAAGGACACACCAGCCAGATGAGGGGGACACGCGTGGGCCCCCAGGTGAGACCCTCCATCCCAGCAGCATCCCTGACAGCTGCCAGGGACACAAGGCCAGCTCCCAGCTGCTCTCCAAATGAGGCAGCAAACAAAGGCGGCGCGTTAACGAGCGGTGTTGCTGTGTTCCCACTGTGGCAGCTCCACCAAGCCCTGTCCCCTCCCAGAGGGTCCCACCCTCCTCTCCCTGTGGCCACATGCCCAAGGGGTGACATGGCAATCAGCACTCGTGGCTATTTAATGGCCCAAGGCGGGCTGGCCGCTCATCTGGACACAAGGAGGGCACAGAGGTGCCAGGGTGGCAGCACTGGGCAGCACCGAGGTGCAGAGGTAAGTGATGGGTGTCTGTGTGTCTGTCTGTCTGTCTGTCCCTGCCTTACAGCCCTGCCTCGACGGGCAGCACAGCCGGAGAGGAGTCAAAGGCTGGTGGGAAGCAGCTGGGGAACCACCAGCACCCCCAGACCCCAGGATGGGACTCAGCAATTTGGCTCCGTGATGGGCAAGGGGGTGGGAAAAGGGAGAGAGCAGAACAGGGGCAAGGTGTGAAAAAGGTAAGGGGGCAGCCCGAAGTGAAACCTCCAGGCTAAGGAGTGTTGGGAAGGGCAGGAAGGGGTTTGAGCGTACCTGGGTCTGGTGCAGGAGTGAGAAACAGCCCCCTTGGGCAAGCATGGAGCAGACAGCCTGGCCCCCAGCACCTGCAGCAGCTTTTAAGGCAATATCTCCGGATAATAGTAATAGTAATAATAATAATACAACCCGTTTCCTCTTTGTGAGGCTTTGTGGGAGGAGGAAGGGAGGCCAAGCAGCCCTGCCCCTGCTGAAGGTCACCCCCCGCCTGTGGCACCACACGAGGCTCAGGACTTCTCAGATCCCTCTCCAGGGCAGCTCCGAGCCCCACAGAGCACAGGGATAAAGCCGAGCACCTTCCTCTGCCCCTGGGTCACCCAGCACAGCGGGCAGGAGCCGCTCGTGGGGACGATCGGGGTGATGCTCCCGCGGTGCCCCCAAGAGGAGCGGGCAGCTCCGGAGCCCCCAGCCCTGCACTGCGGGGAATAATCCTGGGAGCAGCTGCCAGGCTGCGATCTGTGAAGGGCAGCGGCTCTCAAGGAGGCAGGGGGGAGCTCAGACCCTCTCTGGCGCTGGCTGCTGGTGTGGAGGCTGCAGAAGGAGCAGCTCGGGGGGCTCCAGCAGGGGCGGCAGGGCTGGTTTGGGGGTGCTGCAGCAGGGATGGGCACCTCCCTAGGGCAGCCCGTGCCTCAGCCGCTGCCCGAGGATGCTCCACTGACATTCCTCCCCCTTCCTGTGCCTCCCCCAGATGAGAGCACCCTACTCGCTGTCCTGCCTCTTCCTCCTGAGCCTGGGAGCCTGCTTCCCTCCGGGCGAGCGGTGGGAGCCGGGAGAGCCCGGGGCAGCGGCTGTGCTCGGTGCCGGCTGGCAGACGGCGGTGGAGGGCCGGGGTCCCGGCTGGAGGGCCGGGGCACGGCGGAGGAGAAGCGAGGAGGAGCTGGATGCGCTGCTGAGCATCGCCCGGGAGCTGCGGGGACTCGGCGCGGCCGGGGCCGGGCGGCGGCCGGGCGGGCGCGGCGGCCCCGAGCCGCTGCCCGGCGGAGGCGAGAAGCGCAGCGGCACCCTGGGGAACCTGGCGGAGGAGCTCAACGGCTACAACAGGAAAAAAGGGGGCTTCACCTTCCGCTTCGGGAGATGAGAGCTTGGGGCTCGACTCCCCACCTCCCGCGGGTCACCCTGTCCCGTCCTTCCCCTCCGTCTCACCTGGGTTTGATCGGATAAAAGGGTATTTTGGGGGTTTGCTGCTGGGGTTGCCTTGGGGAGGGGGGATGCTGCGTTTGCTCCACTCCCAGTTCTTGTCTGGATCTCCCATCCCTGTCCCCGACCGGTGCAATGGAAGAAGAGGAGGGGGCCTTAAGGAGAAATCACCAAATCCCTTCCCTGGTCACACACAGCTTTTGCTGGGGCACGGGGAAAGGGCCTGGTGTGGGTCTCCAGTGCTGACAGAAAGCAGGGGTGGCACAGCAGGACGGGCAGTGCCAGCAGGGCCAGGCAGCAAGGCCGGAGGCTTACAGCAGGACACTTCTGGTGCTGATAGCCCCAGAGGCTGCCTGCAGTCCAGGGCCAGGGTCTGGGAGGAGAGGGTCCCTCAGAGCTCTCCACCGAGCTGCTGCTCTCCTGCCTGTTAAGGAAAAGTCCCTCCGGCAGCAAATTCTGCTTAGTGTCAAGATGCCTCTCACACGAGGCAGCTCCTGCCTGCAAAACCAGGGCAGAGCAGTGGGGTTCGAGAAAATCTTGTCCTTAGCAACCCCTGGTGTGAGCACAGAAGCCTGCCCTGGCACCACCAGCCCTGCCACAGCCCCATACTGCTCACCAGGGTGAGATAGCGATGCCTGACCTTCAATGTCCTTGTCACCACCCCAGCTCCTGCTGACAGCCTGGCCCTTCCCAATGCCTTCCTGGCCTCGTCACCACCTAATCCCAGCTGTAGCTCCTGTGGAACTTGGGTGCAGGAGGACTGAAACAAGAACTTCTGCACCCACCAGGACCACTGAGAGGTGCTCAGTGTCACTGGTGCTCCAGGCTTTGGAACCAGCAGCCCCAAAAACCAGCACAGGAAGAGCCCCACCGCCCAGCCACTGCCTTCCCCTCTTTTGGGCAGATTTAGCTCTGCCAATCCCAGTGTTTTCTCTGTGCCTGCCAGAGGTACCAGCAATCAGAGCTCTAACTACCTGCTGCAGGCACTAACGGCAACTTACACACTGAGCCACTGCTGATATTTCATTGTAGGCACAAAAATGAGCCTGGAGATGATTTGCAAGCGCTGAATTGCACCCTCAAAAATCAGAGACCGTGGCAGGACTTGGTCGGGGGAGTAAAAAGATTTTAAAGAAACCTAAATCAGGCTGCAAGAGGTGCATTGTAATATCCATCAAGCAGACAGACCACTTAATGCAGTGCTGCGTGAGCCGTTCTGGCAGCAGGAGCAGTGACTGTGCCTGAATGGAGGAGCTGGAACCCAGGGGAAAACAGTCGTGGGGCAGGAGGCCCAGGGAGCAATGGAGGCACAGGACCAGGCTCATCAGGCCTGCAGGGACACAGAGTGCCAGGGTTTGGCCCTCGGGAGAGGACAGCGATGGTGCCAAGGTGAGGACGGGCATTTCCTTCTGCAGCCCTGAGCATCTCACACCGAGCACAGCAGCGACGGCACTCGGGGTGGCTGAGCCCGCACAGACCCGCACCCCAGCACCCCCAAACCCTTCTCCATCCCTCCCCATCCCTGCCCCACCACAGGCCCCCCTGTTGGGAGCGGGACGCAGGCGCCGCGCTGGCATCGCGCAGCGCAGACAGAGCTTTATCGATGTTTCCATGGCAATGACTTCCCCCTACCCCCTTCTTCGGAGTGTTCAAACCATCAATAAACACGCACTGATCAATTTTACCCTGCCCTGGAGTCGGGGGGAGGGATGCAAGGGGGAAGAGTTTTGGAGAAACTCTGAGTTAGTGAGGGCCGGTAAATCCCTGGCTTTGCTGTGATGGATCATTGCAGGGGAAAGTGGCACTGGCTGCTGCGGGAAGGGAAAGGAAACCTGCTGGGCAATGCTGGGGCTGCGGGGATGCCTGGGCTCCTGCACTCAAATCCCGGAGAGGAACAAGCTCAGAACAGCCTCATAAAAGCTCTCACATAATGAGGCTTTGATTGATGTGCAATAAGCTCTGTAGAACTCCCTGAAAATTGGAGCACTTACCTGGCAGGTGAGACAGAGTTGGGCTCAGCCCCAAGCCTCAGGGCACCTTGATGGGCAGCTTGGTGCCAGCAGGGCAATGCCATCACCCTGCTCACCCTCTGCCGGGAAAGGGGCTCCTGCCAGGCTGTGACATGGGGCAGGTGAGGGGCCATGGCATCCCCTGAGCACACCTCAGGGTGCCTGGGAAGCACCAGGCTCTTGATTGCTGCTCCTTGGCGATGAATGCTGGGGAGGGGAGGAAAAAGTGAATGGAAAATAACTGCCCGGAGCCCGGGGGTGTGGCTGGGAGGAAGGAGGGGGAACATGCCAAGAATGACCCCTGAGGGGCTGCACTGCCCACCCTGCACACTGGACACGATACCTCCCACCCAGCTCCTGCAGGAAGCTACACCCCTGCCCAGCTCCTCTCCTCCTGCTGGAGGGAAGCAGCTCCCGAGGGGACACCCAGATCCTGAACATCTCTGGGAGGTGGAGAGCTCAAACCCAGCCACCCACCAATCCATAAGGATCGGATCAAACAGATCCTGGATCCCTCTACCCGTGCCCAGTGCACTGAGAGCAGTGCAGGCATTGCCACCACTGCTGGGACTGTCCAGGAGCCACCCACTCACCTTCCCTGCCCAGGCACAACCCTTGGCCCTGCCGTGGCCTCTGCTCCTCTGTTCCTCTCCCATGGGCTGCCTCTCGCTGCTCCTCCTGCCCAGGCAGAGCTGCAGCACTACAAACACACACAACAGGAACAGCAAATCTCAGAAACTCAGAGCAGCCCCTGCAGAGAAGAGCCGGGGTTAATTGCATCCCAGGGAACCATGAAGGGGCTCTGTGTATCATAACTGGGTCATGCAGGCTGCAGGAGCACAGGTGGGACCTCTACAGCAGAACAGATGCTAGGACAAACACAGAACCCTCAACAAGGGGGTGATTTCTGGGAAAACGCTCAGCAAAGTCTGGTTTGCAGGTCAGCTTTGTGCTGAGCTGGATCTACACTGAGCACGGAGCAGCACTGCCAGGGAGGACAGCTCTGAGCTCGGCCTCAACACTGAAATGACTGAGGGCTGTCCCTCACCCACAGCTGTAGGGACATTGGCACTGCCAAGGCATCAGGAGTGACCAGGAACTGACCCAGGAGCATCACTGTCAGCAGCCCACCCAGGCCAGGTCTCACCCTCGGACAGGGAGTGTGTCCCACTCTGCTGCCAGCCTGCTTTGAGGTGCCCAGGTGATGACAGGAGCCCTCTCCTCAGAGATGACACTGTGCTTAGGGCATTTCCCTCGATTTCCAATTGTGGAAGGATGAATGTCAGCCAAGGGAGAGGCTGTGGGCTGTCCCCGACTGTGCTGGGGGACAGGCAGTGGTCTGGCACACCTGAAAACACCACTGGCCCAGCCAGGCTCTCACACCAGCCTGACCATAAAAACATGGACTTTGTAAGAAAAAGGGTGAGCATAAAACACTGACGGCATTTTACATCTCGTGACAAGCAACTTCTCAACAAAAAGCAAGATGACATTAAAGAAAACTTACAAGAGTGAACATTGTAATTTCAAAGACACGAAAACCAAAACAAAACCACAAACACAGCTATTTTTCCCCCAGAGTACTCTCACTTTCAAGCTCAATAGCCTTGAAAATTGGAGCAATCAAACTGTTAAATGCATCGATCTGTTAAATCAACTCCTACTGTACTCAGCTAAATTTAGCCTTTAATCCCCTCTCTCTCACTGCCAGCACCAAAGATCCAGGGGCTTTCCCCAGCCAGGTCAACCAGCCTCTGCCTTCCCACAACACCATGGACCCGTCCCCGAGCCAGCAGGGATGGAAACCACCAGCAGTGACAGCATTTAGGGGCAGGGGAAGCTTCTCCATCTTCCCTCAGACCACAGCTACTCACCATATCCGAGTGTGGACATGACCTTGGCCAGGTCTCAGTCCCACCCAGGACTCGCAGAGTGCTGCAGCCTCTGCTGAGCCTGTGCCTTGCCAAGAGCATTAATTTTGTTTATTTTCACCAGTGCATCCTCCTGTTTCTCCTTCACCTTCTTCAGCCTCACCAACAGCCCAATGCAGTCACTGTCACAGCAGGCCAAGGGTCCCATCAGCCTTGCTCCCCCAGCCCAGATCCCAGTGCCAGGACCCACAGATTTCACCAGGGGAGGGGATCAGAAATGCAGAGAACTGGGTTACAACCCTAAAACATCATTGTGGAACTGTGGGAGCTCAGGCACACCACACTGTCACCTGCCCTTGTTTCCTTCTCATCCTTTTTAGTATCTTAATTTATCAAAGCAGTGGCTGGTTTTAGAGGCTGCTCAGTACCTGGAAATGTCCCTCCTTCAAGTTTTACTAGAAAGGCTGAAGAGAAACAGAAAACAAAAATAAGCAACCAGAAATGACAGAGAGAACTGAATGAGGAGAGAAACTCATGGGTCATTTCACAGCAGAGGAGGAGGAGGAGGAGGAAAACACAACAGCAGCTGAATTACAGAATACAAACCATTAACAGAGGAAAAGTTTAGTCAGATCTCTGATATAAATCTCCTTGAAGACAACAGCAAAGTCTTTGATTCAGAAGGGGTGATGACACAGTCTTACTCTGTGCATCTCTTTTCTCTCCTGACTTTTCAGAGCCAGATCAAAGGAACACGGGAAGGGGCTGCTGGCCTGGCTCTGACCATCCCACTGTGCTGAAGGGTCACAATGAAGGTTCCCAAGCAGGGAACTCCTGCTTTTGGATGAGGAGTCTAAGGGGAGTCAACTGGGTTGGAAAAGCCTCACTGACAGACAAACAAGAGTTTTCCTCAACATTGATTTATTTTTAAATATACTACGCAAGAGAGACTGGAATAAAAAACAAATCAAAAAAATGGAAATAGAGAAAGAGAGAAGAATTGGAAGTCATGTACAGAAACAATCTGTACTGGACTAAATTAAAGGGGAAACGACCCCCTTAAGTATCACAGAGATGAAGGACAGAGCTATTTACACACTGTAAAAAAGACAAGTCTACAAAAGTGTGTAATAACAAGATACAAATGTATAATATAGTGGCACAATATGTTATCAAAGTAAAAACAGTACCTCCAGGAAAGAGACAATTCAAGGGTTGGGTTTTTTCTTACATTTTTAAAGGCAGCCTGTGGCAGAAGTGTGTATTTTCTTTTGAACATTTGTCACATGTTAAGTCATGGCTGTTTGTGAGGGCGAGAAGTGGCATGAACACACACGAGTGAACTACTAGAAATCATATACAAAACAAACAGTTCCAAAGAGAACAGCATAAAATACAATTGAAGGCAATTAGTGTTTAAGATACACAAGAGGGGTCACGAGTTACAGGGGAACAGAAAATGGGAAATGTGTTTTTCTCATGGCTGGAACTGTTAAGAGGAGTTAAATTGCACTGTTAATAGCCCTAAACCTTGTTCTTTCACTATTGTCACGAGTCACAATTAGTTCCCAGCATTAATTGAGAAGGTCACAGGATCTTGGCAAGGAGGGCCAGGAGATTTGCTGTCACCGTGTTGTGGCAGTTTCCTCGGGAGATGCAGCCCAGAGAAGTGGCTGCAGTCTGCACAGACCCTTGTTTGATGCTGGATGGAACCACGCTGGCATGAAGGTAGGAATGCTGGCACTGGAGCTCCTCTCAGGGAGTTCCAGTGGCACAGAAAGGCAGGCACCACACCCCCCCAGAGCTCTGCAGGAGGGCAGAGGCCAGGCTCCATCTCCCTTCACAAAACAAACAGCTGGAAATTCAGCTGGAGACACAGCAGCTCTCACCCACTGCGGTGTGCAGGCTCAGCCAGAAGAGCTGCTGGAGGCACAGTGATGCCTCAGAGCTCACCCCGAGCCATCCTCCCACCTGCTCAAGCTCTGCTACCCCCACCCCAAAGACCAGCCTGATTAGTGTCAGACACCACCAGAGTGCCACATCCTCCTCCAGACCTTCTCCAGGCCTGTTCTGCTCCCGAGGGAGATCCACAAACAAACAGGCTCCCGGGCTGTGACATCAGCCTCCAACACTGCGAGCCCAAGCAAGTCACTGGAGCAAAACAACACTGAGAAACTACTGAAACACAGAAATGAAGGGTAGCAAGGTGGAATCAGAGGAAGAATTTGGGCAATCATCACTTGTAGCATTCTGTCATTAAAAAAACCTTACATGAATAATTTTTCCCCCTTCCCTCCCAAGCACCAAATCTATTGTATTAGTGCCAGGTAAATGTCAGACTTGGTCCAGGGCCACATGCTGGGCAAACTCCCCCAAGAAATGCAGTAGGTATATTGCTATCCAAACACTTATCCTCATGTACAGGAGGGCAGGGGGGGGACAAAAATGCAGTACAAAGTCCTCCTGAGGAGGACTTAATGTCCACCAGTCTGGCTTCAGTCTCAACAGTCCAGAACAATAAAATATTAATAAAAAGGCATGGTGTGACATCAGCATTTAGACTTGTAGTCCACAAGGCAAGAACTCCACAGATAAGACGATTACAAGTATATGAAGCACAGGGAATCTGAGTTCAGAGGGTGGGAAGTGCCTCCTGAACCCAGCCCTGCCCTTGGGAGCTGGGGCGTCCATTCAGTCTGCGTCCTTGGCACAGCCCCCACCGAACGCCCCGCTCCTTTGTCAGTCCACACGTTACTCTCTCCACAGCTGGCTTTGGCCCATTGTGACTGATTGATTGATTCACTTGCTTGTTTTTCAGCCTGGTTTCTTGCTACCTCTGAACAATGTCGCTGATTTCTTTCACCGAGCTGAGCAGCTTGCTGAAGTCCTGGGTGGCCGCAGGGCCGCTGCCAGCGGTGGCGGGGCAGATCTGAAGCTCCCGCAGGTTGTTCTCCAGCTTATTGATGGCCTCCCGAAAGGCAAATTTGTTCCTCATCTGCTGAATGGAGTCCACGTAGCTCACGCAGAAGGTGTAGAGGTTCTTGCCAGCCTCCAGGACGGCGCTGTGGCTGGCCATTTGCTCAGAGTTCTTGCTGATGGCGAGCCGTAGAGCCTCGGTGCTTTCCAACACCACCCCTTTGGTGATGGTGCCGCTGGCAATCCTCTCTGGGGGCTGCCGGGTCTTCCGCAGCGAGACCCTGGTGGATATGAGGGGGATGAAGGCTGTGGATGACGTCTGGTCCCCGCCTGGGGCAGAGGGTATGGACGAGGAAGAGGCAGCTGGGGTTGCTGTGCTCAGCAGCAGCTTTGTAGAGGACTGTGGCTTTGGTACAGAGGGGATCCCCAGCTTTTTCACACCTTCCCCTGACTGGTTTGGCTTGACAGCATCACTGCCTGCAGCCTCTCCAACCTGAGTCAACTGTTTGGATTTCGGCCCAGACACCACATCTGCTGCTGCCTCATGGCCGGGACTGTGAGAAACCTTCCCAGGCTTGGCAATGGAGGATGAAGACAGAGGGAGAGGAGGGGCTGGTTTCAGCTTTGATAACTTCCCTTTGTCCTTCCCTGCCGACTCTGAGGTCTGCTTTAGCCTCCTCAGGCGTGGCTCCTCAGAGGAAGCTTTGCTGGCCCCCACGAACCCAGCAGGGTTGGGTTTGGCAGCAGAACCTTGGTCCATCATCACAGTGGTACCTAAGGCACTGGATTTGACTCCATCATCCTTGTGGAGCCCGCTGGAGGAAGGAGGGCCAGCAGGCTGCCTACGGCCAAGTTTTGGCGTCAGGGTGGGAGGGCTGGAACCAGGGCTCGACTCTGCATCTTTGAACACATCATCAGCGGTCTCTTCATTCTTCTTAAGCAGCCGTGGAGGAGGGGTCACTGTTCCCCTGACAGCAATGTCAGCCTTGGCCTCGTTCGCCCGCTTCCGAGGCAGCGCCGGCTTCTCGCTTTTGTGCCCCCCGAAAGTGGAGGAATCAAACTGGCGTCCCGTGGACTGCAAATCCCGAGGCAGAGTCACGGATTTCCACTCTGTGTCCTTCGCTCCATGGGGCACACAGGAGGCTGAGCAGGACCTCAAGAAACGCTTGCTGGAGTTGGAGCTGCTCTCCTCCTCACCGGCCACCCCTCGACTGCTGCTCATCGTGCTGGACTTCTTCCGTAAGTGGGGAGATAAGAACCCAGAGTTGCCAGCCACAACCCCGTTGGTGACACCAGCCCCGTTGCTCGGGCTCTGGAACTTGGAGGGCTCAGCTGTGTCTGCAGGGGGGGCAATGAAAGCTCCGTTGCCAGCATCCCTGCACTCCTCCTCCCCGCCCGCCCTGCGCTCCGAGTGCCCGTCCATCTCCCTGAAGGAGCTGCTCCGTTTTGGAGGGGTAGGGGCAGTTTTCTTCTTCTTCTTGATCAGAGCACTGAAGAGGTTGTGCTTTTTGTCTTTTGGAAGAAGCCGCTCATCTTCATTCAAACTGCTCTCCAGGGCCACCCTCTCCTTCCGTGGGAGCAAGGGAGAAACAGCAGGTTCATGATCCAGGAGGTCTGCAAGAGAAAAGGAAAATTTCCTGAGCATTGCTCAAAGAGCCAGAATAAACCATTTTCTTACAGGATCAAACTACTGCAGCACCTCCAAGAAGTGCAGGTTCTCTAAACAGACACAACTTCAGAGCAGAAATAAAGGAAGTGCAGGCACACTCAAAGCCTGAACTAAACATGGCCCACGATCCTGCATCCATTCATTCCTGACGTGGCTGCCAAACTACTTTCCCTGTGGGTTTCTGATTGGAAGAGTGACATACCAACACTACATGTTTGTGTTCAGATTCCCCTCCTCACATCTGGAGATTTGTCTGAACTTCACACTGTGAAGATGATAAATAGGAAGAAGCCTCTGCTTTAGTCCCTGTGCTATTGCTGTCTTTTGAATCACTGACCCTCTGAATTAATAAGGCACCTCTGTAACCCACCTCCATCCCCAGGCTCCACGTTCATTTTCCTGATGTCATCCTTTTTGGGGAATGGAAAGAACTGTTTCATGAGCAGAAATGGAGATCAAGATATGACACTTCAGGTCGTACCACAGTGAAGATGCTCAGCTTTGTATAGCAACAGAGAAAAGGGGCAGTGCCAGCCTCCTTCAGCAGCGCTGCTGCAGAGGGAAGCAATGGGGTGACCCTCTCTCCACTTACAAGCAGTACTTAAAAATGAATAATGCTTTATAATAAATTCATAGAGAGTCCTGAAGGTCTCTGTGTTTGACTGACAGAGGGGCTCGTTCCCAGGCCAGGCACTCCAGTGGCATTCTAATCCAAAGGAGGAATGCCTGCAGGGCAGCATATATATTTACAGCTTGACTAGGCAGCAAGAAGGGAGATGAAGCAGAGTCATAAGGAAGGATGCTTCTTAGTCACAAATTGGTGATCATCATGCTATGGATAGGATTTTGGCTGAGGAATGGATTTTGGTTGAGGGGAGAGAATTTGAAAAATAAAAAATTGTGTTGTTTGAGAGGACAATATGTTTGCACAGGAACACTGCAGTTGCACCATTCCCACAAGGATTCAAGAGGACCTGGACATCCAGAAGAGCCAGACCATGGCCTTACTGAGTACAGACACAGTAGATGTGCAGAAATCCAGAGAAATCTAGCAGCTTGCACTAAGGATCAGCTTCCAGCTGCTGGACTTGCTATGGAAACACTGACAATTGGAAGGGAAACTGCAATAAAACTTTATTGTGAAAAGATTTCTTCCACTGTAAAGAATGAAATGATTCCCAGCATAATGTTAAAATCATATTATGCCTGCTGAACTTTAATTTCGCAAAGCTCTCAAGTATTTAAATGAAATTATTTTAACTTCAAAAGCTTGTAATAATAGGCAATTATATTTCCTATATATGGTAAATAACCTTCCTTCCTGAGTCACCTGATACTTTCTTTTTCCAACATTTTAAATCCCCTCATTTTCCCTTCCCTCTGCCCTGATGTACTTTGGTTACTGAAACATGTACCACTGGGTGAATCTGACATTACACAAAAGAGGTCAGTCACATGAGTGGTCAGAAGAGGCAGCTCAACAGGAGCTGGAAAAAACCCCCACTGCATTTTATTTTACATTCTTGTTTTTCAAGCATAGAGCTAGACACAAATCTGCTGTACTCATTCAGCCTTTTACCACTGCTTTTATTACCTCGGAATGGAAGGTAAGTGCCTGAAAAAACTGATTGGAAGTTTAATTTTATGGAAGAGTCTGTAAATACCTCTTTGTCCCTCGCTGAAATTATATTTGGTGCCTGCCAAGAGTAATATTCTTCTGTGCTGCAAGCACAAATCTGGTAGGATGGAAGAGTGAAGAAACCTCCCTTATGAGGCTTGCTAAACCCAAGCTATCACCCTGCTTTAAATTATGCAGTGTGGTAGTGTAAAGTGGCTTGAATACAGCAGATTACCCAGCACTCAGATGCAGTGGGAGATCCCACTGATAGCTCCTGCCAGGGAATGGGAAGAGGATATGATCAGAGAGCTCTGTGCTCAGGCTCTGGTCTTTAGGGAGCTGCAGGCAAGAGCCATTAAGTTAAAAGAACTCCAAGGGCTTCCCTAAGCAACAGCAGGGAGATCACCAGTCCCTCAGCCAGTTAGGACTCACACTCCCAGCTGCTGCGTGTATCTGGCTCCAGAATTAACAACCCACCTTTGCAAAAACTAATAAAAGGAGTTCTGGACCCAGGACAGCAAAGTCAGCAGTCTGTCACCCAGAAACAGAGCGCTGGTACAGAGAGATGGCACCTGTGATTAGGCACAGCTTTGCCTGCGTGAGGGCCTGGAGCTAGATCTGCATTTTGTTTCCCCCTGTATTTCCTGAAGGAATAATGACTTTAATTAAAACCTACCACATTCCCCCTGGCCTCGAGCATGTGCAGTCTCCAAGCCCTCGTTGGCATCTTTGCTCTCGGCAGCTCTCCTCGATGTTCGCGTTTTGGTTGGCAACTCTGGGGCTTGCAGGAAATTGCTCACGACACTCCTCATGCCCTTCTTTCCCAATTCCTTCTCCACCTCTGCAATGCACAGAAGAAAAACAATCAGTGCAATCAGCTGAAGATAAAAAATTATTGCTCTGATTGGAATTAACAGCACAAAAGAAAAGAAAACAACACAAATCTGGGGTTCCTCGGAGTTGTTCAGCCATTTGGCCCTTTAAGATTAGATCTTTGCTCAGAAAAAATACCTGCATGTAAACAAATAACTGCTTTCAATATAATTTGCACCAGATAGTATAACACAGGACTGAGTTTCACTGCAAAACAATCTGTGAATAACAGCAGAGTGAAGGATGCAATCAGCCCTTTCCCCAGCCCTGGAATTGCTGGTCCAACAGGGACCCAGACCTACCATCAGAAATGCTGGATTCCTGAAACATCGTTTCAAAGGCCTGATGAATCTCAGCAAAGGATGGTCTATCAGAAGGACTCCACTGCCAGCCTGAAAAAAAAAGCACACCACCACTCAAATCTTCCCTCCAGCAGCAGACACTCAGTACCCTGCAGCAGGAGGAGCCAGAAATCACAGTTCCCTTCCAATACACCGAGATAAAACACTGACAGGAAAATCTGATTTACAGGGTGCTGAGTGTCTGCAACCACTTTGGCTCAGTGACAGCTGCAGACACCCAGCATTCCCTAAATCAGGTTTTGGTGTCAGTGTGTGACAGTAGGTGCTGAGCACTGCTGGGGAGGAGTGCAGGGCACTGAGTCACGTACCAAAGGCCACAGTGAAGAGGCACAGTCAGTCCTGCAAGAAGCCAAATGAAGCTCCTGCTTCATCCTTGGAGCACAGGTTTTTCTTTAAGTTGCCAGGAAAAAGGAGACAAAGGAAGCATTGAGATCTACAACGAATCTCCTCTCTGGGTCTGTGGGCTCCCAGTAGAGATGAACAGCTGGTTTCATAGCATGTTCATCCTCTAGAGAAAGCAGTTTTAATCAAACACTTCCACAGAGCACTGCACCTTCCCTGATACTGGCAGGGGATCCTCATGCCTTGTGGTACATAGCCAGACCCCTGCACTTTTATTGCACCCTTGCAGAGCTAAAAAGCAGCACCTGCAGGGCTAAGAAACACTTACATGCTCTCATGAGCTCATAAACTTTCTCAGGACAGCCTTCAGGACGCTCCATACGATAGTCCTTCTCCAACAGCTCATAGACTTGAGACAGGTCAATCCCAGGGTAAGGGGACATACCATAGGTTGCAATTTCCCACAGCAGAACACCAAAGGCTGCAGTAGGGAACAAGAGAGAAGGAAAAAAAAAAAAAAAAAAAGAGAGGAAAAAAATAAATAAGGTTTGTTTTCATCTTGAATTTGAGAGGATGTTTGGTGGGAGTAGTCACTAAACAGTGCTGCACACTTAGACCAGCCCTGGGTGGCTCAGATCCCATGCTCAGCAGCAGCTTAAATGTTAAAGAAGCGTAACAAGCCTCTCCGTCAGCACAGACAGGTCTCCTGCGATATGACAGGGTAGAATTAGACTAATTTTCAATGTATCAGTTGTCTCAAACCTGAACGCCTTGAGATCCTTCAAGTCCTATTAGAGGCACAATTAAGAGACTTCACAGTGGATTAGCTGAAACTGCTTCAGTGCTGCACTGCAGTCGCTCCCTCAGTGTGACAGCTCCTCTCATTTGCAACCTCTCCCTGGAGGACTCGCACATTTTAATAGCTCTGTGTTTTTGGGGTGCCCTTGTTTAGCTGCAGTGTGGTCTGGAAGGGGGAATCTGGGAGGCAGCAGCGAGAGGAAAGTTTCAGCAGTTGCTACCAATGATACATGGTGAGGGTAAGACATTTTGGGCCCAGGGAAAGCTGAATTGGAAAAGGGAGAGCACAAAAAGGGTCTCGGAACAGGCATTCAAGTGGCAGCAGTCAGTGGGGATGCAGGTCAGCAGTGGGGTCAGGCAGCTAACCCAGGAGTCAGGCACACAGAATAAACCCAACACCAGTTCAACAACCTGCATGTAATTAGTTCAGTCACCCTATTCTGTTCTTAACCTGAAGAGAAAGCGATTACAATTCTGCATAAGTAAGGAAATCACATCACATTACGTGGCAACGCCACCAAGGGCAATTTACATTAGACATTTCTGTGCACAATTTTCTTTGATTGCTGTCTTGAGGCACTGAGGTGAAAACATCTAAACCCTGGCATGCCCAGCAGCAGCCCTGGCCTCCGGGGACAGCTGATCTCTGATGAGATCCCAAAGTCCACTGCCCCAGCCCTGCTTCCCGAGGTTACATTAACCCTAAATAAAGATACCCCATATTCTTTTGGGATGTTTCCTCCCCCGAGCACTCTGCTACTGAAAGGCACCAGGGATCCTGCAGCCACCACAGCAGCACAGCAACATCCTAAGACTGTGGCAGACACTCAACAGCCAACACCACAAGGAAAGCCAAAGCAGCAGAAACACCTTGGTCAGCAATCACATACTCCTTGGAAGGCTGTTTTGGCTTTTCCTCCTCCATCTACAAAACATTTTACATCAGCCATCTACCTAAAAGTTTCTTCAACATAAAGCCTTTCTCTGTACATTTTCCCCCTAAACTGCGGAAAACTTCATCTCTGCTTCACTTCTATCTGTTGGTTTATACATAGAAAATGCTCAGGATATCATTTTCCAAGTGCCTTTGGGACCACATTCCACAAATTTCTATCTCATGTCATTGGGCACTTTTGAGAATTTGACCAACAGCTATAGCAGAGATAAAACCCGAAGAAATGTACTGATAAAAGTACAATGAGATTTTCTGTGGTCAGATTTGATACAATATAGCTCAATTTAGCTAAGTCTACTCTTATCACCAGTACTTCAGGGCTCTTCAATAACCATTTGTCATCAAATTTTCCCTCTGCTTCTCCTCATCTCATTCCAAAGATTATTCCTTTAAAATGCACAAAGACGAGCTTGGAGCTATCACTTAGACACATACACACTTTTTTTTTTTTTTAACATAAAACGAACCAGATTCTTTACTCCTTGAAGTACTTAGAAAGTTTTTGGCTATATAATAATGTATCACTTCATAGTCCTGTGCCAGAACTCCATCAAGGCAGTACCACTGGTGCTCTTCAGTCCCATTTCATACATTTCTGTTAACATTACAGTACCCTTTACTTTTCATATTTGCCAACAACTCAAATATATAAAATCAGGTGGGCATTCTCTGTGCTCTGCTGAGACTGCCCAAGCAGAGATTAGCTCCTGCACTCTGACAAAAGCTCACAGAACATTGTGGCTCAAACACAATGCTCCTGCTCAAACACAAACCTCCTGCTCCCTCCTGAAATGTTCCACAATGGCCTCATTTCACAGCCCTGGAAAAGAAGACTGTCACCTGCATTACTTTTCCATGCAAATTCTTACCCCAGACGTCGGATTTGATGGAGAACTTGTTGTAGGCCAGGCTTTCTGGTGCAGTCCACTTGATGGGGAATTTTGCTCCGGCGTGGGCTGTGTAGGTGTCACCCGTCATTAACCTGCTCAGGCCAAAGTCTGCCACCTTCACCAAGTGGTTCTCCCCTACAAGGCAGTTCCTGGCAGCAAGGTCCCTAAAAAGAAGAGCAAAAATAGGCAATGAGAAGTCTTTACCATCTCTCTTTTAGCGACAGCAAGGCAGCCTGCTGTTCCCAGAGAAACCTGGGCCTGTGTGATTATTTTGATCCAAATATTACACAGAAATTCTGGAGTTACACGCGCACACACAAGAGGGAAAGTTATTTTCCATTCCGTCTTCGTAAGACTGTCATCCCCAATTTTTTTTTTTTCTTCTAATTTGAAGTGAGAGCTTCAAGAAGCCCCCTCACTTTCAATAAAAGCTGCCACCCTCAGGATAAAAATATTTCAAAGAAATGTCAGTGCTCAAGTTATCAATAGCTGGGGATGAGCACTGAATAAACCGAGTTTCAATTCCTCACTTCTTCCCCACCTCTGCAGCACTTCAGTCACCCCAGCCAACACCAGTTGTTCTCCAGAACTCCATTTCCAGTCCTTGCTTAAGCACCAGGATGAGCTCTCAGCCCTGCTCTTCCTCCTCCCAGGGGCACCACCTTTCACACCACAATTTGTTCACAACCAGCATTTGGCCTTTCCAAACCTGCTGGAGCCTCTGCTATCAGCACTGGCATTTTCAAAGGACTGGGCAAGAAGTGGATTTAACTTTTTCTCTGCATCTTTTTTCCACTCTGGCAGATGAGACATGTGTATGTTGCATTTGCAACTTCCCTGCCTTGTACATGCTGTTTGCATCCTTGGAAATGCTTCAGGAGGATAAAATTGTGAAGCACAGAAGCACATTTCTCCTAATATTAGGCTTTGTTAAAAACACTTTTCCAGATTATGTCACATTGAACTAAAAATTGATTGTGCCAGGAAGCTCCTGTGAGATCTTTAGATATGAGGCAGACACTGCTGTTTCTTGTTGCTTGTTCTCCTCAACTGGAATAAATTAAAAAACAGAAAAAAAGTACATCTTACTGGATGCCCATTTAAATTTCACAGTGTTTTTGAATGTACCTTCTTATCAGTGCTGATTACTACAATGTGTATCTAAATAAAAGCTCCTCTCCATAATCAAATTCCTCCTCCTTCCTGATTCATTAAATAAGGCCAGAGCACAGCATTTGAATCCATGGATGTGAATTGTGACAACACTCCTCAAATAATTGAGTAGGTGGTTATGGGGGTGGCTGATAAGGAAAAATGCTACTATTTATTTTAGATAAATGGGTCATCAGAAGTAAGAGGAAATGAAATGAATGGCAGAGAAGACAAATGAAATTCACACAAAGGAGTTTTTAAAGTTTACTTCCTGTGGGCTGAAGGGACAAAATCCTTTCAACAGAACAAATCAAAGGCTGGAAATTTTAATTGGCAGCATCACTGTTCAATTTATTGACCGACAGCAGCATTTAACCAGGCCTTTCAAGCAGCAAAGGCAACTCACGGCTTAGAAGAGCACCTAGAACTTTACACACAATCTTCATATTTGTCTCTATGAAAAAAAAACAGGTGCTAATTCCATATTCCAGTTAATTGGGCAGGAAAGGTCACGCTACGACACCGAGAGCATCTTGTACAAAGCACAGGCACTCTCAAGCCCTGGTGCAGGATGTGTCATTACATTGCCAGGAGCCCATTTCTACAGACGAGGAACGCAAAGCTCCAGCCATAATTGCAGCACACTTTAAAGGTCAGAGTCCCTTAGACTTTAAAGACAGCAGAGATGCTTATTAAAGTGAATACACAATCTGGACAATAGCATGGAACAATCCCTACGGTGGAAAACAAAGTGAAGCAAACAAGAAAGAACAGGGGCTGGGGCGGTGCTCGGAGGGTGATTCTGCTGCAGGGACCTGCACACATCCAGCATCACCAACTGCAGCTGGTTTGAAAGGCTGTTAGAAACAAGGAAGTGGCTTACCTGATCCATTAAAAGTCCATTACTTTGGCTTAAACTCACATTTCAGGCCTTGCCCAAAACATTTAAGTACTGATGTGACTTTCACCTGCATCTACTTCAAAGGCACGAGAAAAACCCTGAGAGAAAACCCATCCTTTAGACAGGTTAATAGACTGTGCCAGATTTGCACTATGTGTTAAATATATGACACCAATCAATGCTGTCATACACTGAAAGGGAGGAAAAGACATCAAGGACTGTTCTGTGCTCAAGATTCAAGGGTGCTCACTTGTCCTTCCTACCTGTGGATGAAGTTTTTCTTCTCCAGGTACTCCATGGCTGAAGAGATCTGAGTTGCCATGTACAGCAGCACCACAGCATTCACCTCCTGCCTGTTACACTCCCGCAGGTAATCCAGCAGGTTCCCATACGTCATGAACTCTGTGATGATGTAGAAAGGAGGTTCCCGTGTGCACACCCCTGGGGAATGACATAAAGTTGACAGTGAATATTGGAGAATATCAGTGAATTGTCAGGTTTCATCCTCAAAGGCAATTTGTACCTCCAGAAGGCAGAAAAATGGGGCTGTGGAAAAAATGGGTTCTGCTTGGAAGTGGTTAATAGAGGGGCTTAATTTTCTGCTTCAGCTTCTGGCAAATTAAACATTAGGGAGACGAGATCATTAAAAATCATGTATTAGTGGTACAAATTGTGAATTTTGCCAGACAATAAGTGTCTGTATTTAAAGCCTTGGTATGGTAAGCAGCTTATCTGCTCCTTAACATCCATATCACTGCACAAGGGTTTAGTTCAAATCCCTCTGCTTGGTATTTATCACTTACCTAATAATTGCACCAAGTTCGGATGCTTGATCTCCTTCATTACTGCAGCTTCTTTCAAGAACTCTTCCACCTCCATGGTATCCTCCTGCAGAACAATGGCAAAGCTTTGGCAAAGGCAGTGTACACAAAGGAGAAACAGATTTTTGTATAAGGACACAAAAAGAACTGCGAACTGACAACAGACGCCACAGTTCTCACACAGTAATTTTTCCCTGTAGCCACAACACAAAGCCAGGGAGTTACAAACATTAATTTTTTTGTATGATTTAAAAAACACATTTTTGTCATTTTCATACTAGCTGAGCTTGCTGGGGCAAGAAAATCCATATCCCTTTTGTGAAGGGTTTCTCACAGAATGCTGGGGAGCTGAAAAGGAAAAACAAGCTTGTTCCTAACAACAACAACAAAAAAAAAAAAAAAAAGAAATAAAAGTACAGAAAAGGAAGAAAAGGAACAAGAACAAATATAAAAGAAAGGATACACCACAATCAAATGCTTGAGAGGCTGCTGAAAGGCAGGCCCTTGTGTTCACTGAGCAGGAACAAGAAATCCCCTCTCTCAGGGAGGCAGGACCGATGGCAGCTGTGGTGTGACTGAAAACCTAAGGTTTCACAGACTCATTTCTGGCATTTAGAGCCTGACCCATGATGTGTCCATTCTGGGTAGACGTGTCACTACCAATTTGTTGGGCACCATAAAGTTACTTGGCACAGCACAAAACCAAGGAAGATACAATCTTGCTCAAAAGACATATTTTTCTGAAGCTGATACGCCCCAAATGGCCGGAAGGTCATTTCAAAGTGGTTCAAAAATACAGATCTATTCCTAAAGCAATGTTTCTTTCCATATCCATATTTTTTTCAATGATGGATTAATGTTGACAGGCTACATGGACAAAGTGTTTTAGGGAAGGATTGGAAAGGATTTACTGCTGCTGGTGAGAACGATAACAGTGGGCTGCCACTGTGAGATCCAGCCAGCTCCCTGCTCTGCACTTAGCACTGAGAACATTTTTCCAACACTTCCATTCAATCATTTGCTATTCATTGCCAATTAGCTTGATTGACAGCTGCGATTTGCTCAACACACTGTCAAAACTAATAGTCCAAAGGTCCTTGTGAGCAGAACCTTAAAACTATTCTCTTTGGCAAAGGAAACTGGGTTAATAATCCAGGTTGCAAAATTATCCTAAATGTGCCTTTGTCTTATTCATGCTACACAAATCTTGGAAGGTTTGTCCTTTGCATAGCTGCTCCACAGTTTGAAATTTCTTACCTCTCAGTGACCATATTAATAGGAAGGACACATACAGAGAACCACTGTAGCAATGACCTCTCTGCAAATCTGATCTCGTGGAAAGGACCCAGCTTTAACTGGCTTCCAGCTCTCACTATACTAAACCATGGCAGAAATAAAACACTTCTGGCTGTCCAGCATTTTCCCAGCACAGCACAGGGCCATGCCATGACATTAAGGGACACCAGGGTTACATGTTGCCTAATTTAAAACACAGGCTTCTTTGCCAGGTTAAAAATAAAGGAGAGAGAAAAAAAAAAAAACAACAAAAGAAAAAGCAGAAGGAGTCCTAGGCAGCAGAGCTGAGGTGAGCAGTAAGAAATGTGTTGAGCTGACCAGCTCACAGCAGCTCAGCCATTAAATGGCTCTTAGGAGAATCAGCTGTGGCCAGCACTTGGTCCAGTGCAGGTCACAGAGCTCCCTGGCCCTGCAGCCACTGCCTGGTGCCCCTGTCCAATCTGGGGGTAGAAACACAAATTCAGAGCATGCCCTGTTATAACAGTCCCTGATAGACACTGTGTCCTGTGCAACTCACAGAGCTGCCAGGGATGGATTTTAACAGGCAACATCTCATAACCAAAACACGGTCTTGCCCTCTCCAGTTAAACACTGAGGAACAGTGTGTGCTGCTTCCATCCCTCCTTCTCCAGCTCTGTGCCAGCCATGAGCTATCTTTAGACACTTGACAGAAAACTGAACAACAAATGGGTGTTCATAAGCATCATTATTCAAAAAGATGCTGGAAGGACTTTTTTCTTCCTCTCTCTTTTAGTCTTTGCTCTCCTTTATCTTTCTTACAGAGATATCTGAGGTAGAGGGGGAAGGAGCAAGAAGAATCATACAAAGTTTTGAAAAACATTCTCTCAAAGGAAAATAAAATGAGTCATCCAAAGATTCAGGCAGAAGCTGCAAAAGGCTTGTTTTTCCCAGTAGAAATGGGATATAAATGTGATTTTAAAATGTTTCCCAAAACTTTGAAGAAAGCTATAATCCCACCTGTCAGGCAGTAGACTAATGGATTTAAAGAAGGTGGATTATAAATTTGCTTTTAAGGATGGTTTTAGCATACATAATTGCAGGTTGAAGTGTTTCTCAACTCTCTTCCTGGTTGCTCTTACACTCCCCAGTGGAAAATGCTGCTCCATACTACATTATGAACCACTTTTAGTCATGTTTCATTAAATATTTATTTATTTGAAACAGCCATGGTCTGTATTAAGGTTCCTCCTTTGCACAAACAGATTTGATGGGATAACACGCAGCTTGTCTTTGTTGGTGGGTTTTAGGGAGAGAACAAAAGCAACAACTTCAGTTTGGAGCAAGATGGGAAGTCTGAAAGCATCGGGAATCCTCACACTGCAACCAGCAGCAGGGAGATGGGACTGCAAGGCATGCTCCAGGGGAGAGCTGAGCTCTCCTCAGTGTGAGCAGGTGTTCTGCTGAACCTGGACACATCCCAGCTCACCTGCACCGTGCTGCTCCCAGCAATCCCGAGCAGGGACAACACTAGATGTCACTCGCTCCCTGTGCAAGCTGCACTTGGACTCCCCCGCCGGGAGCAGCAGCAGGAACCTCCAGAGTACAGAAAAGGCCAAAATGAAAATACTTTCTGCAGCCATGGCAACCCAGAAGTACTGAGGCAGCCAGTGCTCAGAGAGCAAGAAATATTTTCCCCAAATCAAGGAAAAGTTCTTCCCCTGACACTGAACCATCTACAAATTCTCTCCACTTCAAAATTTCCATTGCAAAAAAACCAAAAAGAAACAAATGAAACCCTCGGTTCTGTTTGTTTCTGCAAGACCAAACCACATCCCCATTCGAAGAGAGAGAACATGGTGTCAAGTTTGCATAAACTCCTATTAAGCAATCAAATGCAATGCATGCAGATGGTGCCAGAAGATCTCAAGACAGTTTTATAAACATAGATGAATTAAGAAATGACCTTATGAACTCACAGAGCACTATTTGCATTTCAAGAGACAAGGAAACTAAGACGCAGAAATCAGGGAGCAGAGCCAGAAACAGAACTGATTATCCAGTTCTTCATTAAAGCCACTTATGAATTTTAATATACCTTAGCTTGCATACCATTTTCCCTCCTCTTGTGTCTTTTGATAAGAAGCAGCTGTGAACTGTTGCTTAAGACTTCCAGGTACACAGGGAGCTTGTCTTTTGGGAAAGACGCCACATAAGACAGAAAATCAAAACATGGAAAGCTTCCCTCAAGCACAACCTTTGAATTTTATGTTGACTGACTCACAATCCACAGTTTTCTTTAATACCCCAGCTCGCGCTGGTGTGTTCATCCGTGAAGAGCTCACCTTTACCACACCCTGAACATGAGACACCACAGCACTGTTTACTTTTCTAAGGTTTCATCCATTATCCAGTAAAAATTGTGCTGTTAACATCTTCCTTTGTTTAGATATGCATGTTATAGGTATCACATAAAGCATAAGAGGATCAAACTCTTTTAAAAATACTCCATTTCCAGCCTACAGCACTCAACGGGAGGGCCACCATCAACGCAAACACAACCAGAACCGAGGGCAGCCAGCCAGCCTGAACACGCTCCCAGCTGAATGGGGAATGCTCAGAGATCGAGCCCTACCTTGAGTGTTTTCACAGCCACTGTCAGGTTGTACTTCTTCCAGACTCCTTCATACACCTCTCCATACTGGCCTCCACCCAGCTTGTGCTTCATGGTGATGTCGGTGCGCTCGATCTCCCACTTGTCGTAGTTGGGGGACACGCCGTAGATGGTGGGCTTGTTGCGCTTGGGGGCCGGGTAGTGCAGCGTGGTGATCAGCCCATCTGCCACGGTGGAGTGGTGATGGACCAGCTCTGCCAAGGTGTTGAAGCGGCTCTCTGAAGACACATAGAGCTGGGAAGCAAAGGGGAAGGGAAAAGCTCGTTCAGGTAATGCCCCTCGGAGAGCTCGGACACAGGAACTGCAGTGTAAAATTGTGAAAGCCAAGTGTGGTGGTGCCTCTACTTGAGGCATGGAACTGTGAGCTCCAGAAGCTCTGTAACCAGCTCCAAAGCCCAGAACAATCAATGCTTACATGGGAAAGGCATGGATTCAGGAGCAAATACATGCACTTTGCCAAAACAATAGGGCAGAAATGGTTGCAAATAGCACTAGAACGGCATGCTGTTGCTTGAGATGCCTTTTTTTAAAAGGCTGGTCAGTGGGACACTTCCTGGAGAGTATGGGGGGGCTTGTCACCCTCAGTGTCTTGACTTCACTATTACTGTTTGGATTATGATAGTTTCACTTGCCTAAATTCTCTCTGAAGCATCACTGGTACACCAGAGCTTCCCCTGCTTTAGGCCTGAGCTTCTGCAGAGGTTTAGCATGAAGGCAGGAGCTGGTCTGCTCCATCCCTGTGATGGGCACTGATCGATAGCACAGAAGGAAAATCATTACCATTGAATGAAAACCTGCTGCGAGGCATGATAACCCATATTTGTTACCTTCTTAACATTTATACAGAAGATCCATTTTAAGCCTAAAATCCTGCTAAAGATAACGGACAACTGATTCCCTCCCACCAGAGCTGTGTGTTTCCAGTTTTCATCCTCAAGCCCGGTCTTCTGCCAGGCAAAGTGAAAAAAGCTAGAAATTTAATGATGTGAAAAGTGCTGCTTACACCTGAAGGAGACAGGGAGAAATCTTTGTATCAACATGCATTCTGCATCATAGTCTAGACTGTAACACAGAAGATGGAAGAGCTCCATTTCTCACAAAGGACCAAGGTTTGGCAAGGGACAAGCTTAAAGAAGAGCAGCACCATATTAGGCCACCCAAATTCCTATCCACTGCACACAGAGCTAGTCCCACTGCTCACATCACATGCCAACAGCTATGATCAAACTTCCCAAATGCTTCTGACATGCTGGATGTACACTCAACAGCTTCTGCATGTGCACTGGCCACCTGTTTGGGATTTCAGGAGGCTAGGAAGTTCATAGGGCTGCCAGGCAACCAAAAATCCCAGACTTAGGGTAAAATTTTGTTTCTTCCACCTACACAGAATATTTGGATGGAAAAAGAAAATGCATCTGTGAAGCTCCAACGTTAAGAGAGTATTACCAACAAAAAAGGGAGCTGAGTTTGAAAGAGAAAAAAATGTTTGGGAAGGGACAAAACCACCCTCAAACTTGATTAGTCTTTTTAATGAACACTGGAAAATAATGGCAACCTCCTGGGGGGCATCTTCACAACTCTCTACCAGAATGAATCAGATATTCTTTTGAAATCTCATTTCAACACTATGGCTTAAAAATCCCCCTCAAAAAAAAAAAAAAAAAAAAAAACAAAAAAAAAAAAACCACCAACCCAAACCTACAAAAACCTACAACACTTTTCATGATCAAACAGATGCAATCACCTTATAACCAGATATTCTCAGGACAGAAAAGTGACAACATAAGAGGCTGTTACAGCTGCTTGGTGTGAGTTACCAAGCATTAGCAAGTACAACCACAATTTAGAACAAACCATGCCTGTTTGGGAAAGATTTGAAGTACTTGCAGTGGTATGAGCAGCTCCCATGTTACACTGAGAATTAACATCTAAAAATATGGATGTAGAAAAAGCTGAACTCCAGGATTACTTGAAGTATTAGAGAGGCGCGGAGCAGGAAGCTCCCCTGTGGTTTTATGGCAAGTTATATATCATGAAAATTGGAGATATCTGTATTTAGTGTGACAGATTGTATGATCCTGTTCCAGAAGGAGAAAGAAGCTAAATAAATGGCCAAAGATGTCAGAGAAAAGCTGTAGCAGGATGAGGACAGAACAGGACTGCCCTGTCCAGGCCACAAAAACAACACTCCATGCCTTAACACTCATGAAGTTTTCCATTTATATTAAGATAAATGTCCACCACTAAACATGTTTATTCTGTAGAAAGGTTTTTTCTAACCCCTCACTGATGACACCCAACAACAAAACCATGTGGTGCTGCTGACTTGTACTCTCACAGAGGTAACAGACCCAGCACCTGAGTTTTGCAGGGACTCAAGTTTGCTTCCTGGCTATGTTGTTGACACATTCTTTGGTCAATTTTTGTGTAGCAAACAAACCATAAACACCAGTAGTGTTTCCAGGGGCTCTGCATGCACAAATGGGCTGCTCATCTGCACTTCTGTCACCAGACCACATCTCTTTTTCCTGGCTAGGGTACTTTGTACAGGTGGTTAAACTGGCCCATGCTAACCTCAGCACATCCTGAATCCAGTGGCACTCCTGCTCCCCCACTCAGCAGATAAAATGGAACATTCACACCAAAAAATCCATGATGGTTCAAGTCTGCATCCAATTCAGCCACTGGAGGATCCAGGAGACTCAAGCAGGACCCCAGTCCTGTTTCCTTCCTGCTGAGGACAGCAAGATTTGAAGAACAGGCTGGACAAGGCTATTTTTTCAGTTGGGTTACTCAATAAGTTTTCCCTCAAGTACTATCAAGTCAGGAAAACCAAGTCCTCTGTACCACGGAAGTGGTTTACCAGATGACTGCCCACACTGTGCCAGCCAAATCAAGAAAGGTCACTTTTAATACCTTCCTTAAAAAAAATCCAACCAACAAAAGAAAACATTAGAGGGTGGTCCAAAAGAGTATGACCCATTAAAGTGGGAAATAAAGAAAAAATTCCCAGAGGAATTTTTTTGAAGTTGTTGAACTCCAGTGCATTCAGTATCATTTGTACTAAAATTAAGACGTACAAACCTCCGATCTCTCTAGTCCCTTCAATTTTCCCCCAGGAAAAAGTCTGGGTAAGGCTTTGAAATGCAGGACACACCACTGTGCTGAGCAGCAGCTGCTCCACACGCTTCCCTAATACCTCTTTCTCCCGAAGCGTGTTCTGTCAGGCACAGGGTATGATCCCACCAAAGCCATTCATCCTTCCTGCAGCACTGGGAGATATTAAATTCCCTGGACAGGCTGACTAATGATACAGCAGGCTGGGAGGGCCCCAGGTGCTCGGGGCAGTGAAGGTAAGAGCTTTCCTCCTGCACAGCCATGATCTGCTGCGGAGCCAAGTAATAAACAGAGTGTGACACGAGCAGCTCAGCGTGGGACCTGCTCCAGCAGCCTCCATCCCGCAGAGGGACAAACAGGGATATTGGCTGCTTCTCCTCCCAGCTCCTCAGCTTTGACAGCCAGGGACAGGGTGCTGGAAGAGCACAGTGTCCCCAGCCCAGCAGCACATCTGCTGCTAAGATGTCGCAATTCACTGCCCGGCTCGTTAGCGCAAATTGAGTCCGATGAGGTTGAAGACGCCAGGCTGCAAAGTGCAGCACATGATGCATGGACATGGCAAACTGCCCCTCCTGCAGGGATGCTGGCACTTGGCACAGCATCAGGAGGACTGTGGCTACCTCTCTGCTTGATCCTGCAAACCCAAAAGCCACAGGTCTCGGTCACTGCTGCTGCACAATTTTGCATTTCCAACTGCCATGAGCTGCAGATCTGCTTTAGTGAATTGTTCCAACCTGCATTTTTTCTCAAGAACACCAATGCAGGCAACTTTGTGGAAAACAAACAGTTAACCTGGCTAACACAGACCTGAATGGATTGCTGGAGTTCTGCAGAACTGTTTTCTGGGATAAAAACAGCTCTGCTGGGATGAAAGCCTTCATGTGCCAAACTCTATTAGAGCCCAAATGGAGAACATGTGCTATCCCCTCACGGACACATGCTTATTTACATCAACCCAAGGAGCCTTCGGTTCAAAACATTCACATGTGAGCACTGCTCATCTGCCAGCATCTATGGCAATAGAAGGAACATCCACTACAGAGACAGGAGGAATAATATTCCAGATTTCCATGTAGTCCTTCAAGTATGGTGCATGTCAGCACTTCACAGAGCTAATGCTGACCACAGAGTTTCTACATGGGAGGGAGAAGGAAGAATCAAAATGCCATAAGTTGGAAATATGTTGCCGTAAATAACATGGTCAGAATTGTCTCAATTATAATCCATTTGCTAAAGCAGACAAAAAGTATTTCATCACTAAATAAAATCTGGTTATCTTATTGGAGGTTTTAGAGTGCTGAGTCTGATAAATAGGAAACATGGTGTACTGGTTCCCTTTATTTTCATACTAAAGATTTTGCTGCCAGGATTGCTGTAAAAAGAGTAAAGCTCTCACAGGACAAAGGAAAATTTGGCACAGTGGGCTGCTACTATACTTGATTACTTTTATATTTTTCTTTTGAAGAAATTCAATGGCACAGAATCTGTCATCTATTAGATGATGGCAAGAAGAGCTTCAGCAGCCATGCTCCAGACCCACACTTTACCTTCTGCACAGGATCTAAAGAGACACTGCTTAAAATAGATTTGTTAAAAAACAACATTTTCCAAATTCCAATGCCAGTAGCAATGTTTCCATGAAATCAAAACAAAGACCTGTGGAATAGTACACTTTTAAGCTAACATTTCTCTGCAGCATCCACAAAGCACAGCATTGCACCACTGCTACAGCACACAACAATCTAGGGGAAAAATAAAGGAACTGGGGACAAAGCCCATATAAAAGTGAAAGTGCCTACCCGTCTCCAATGATCACGCTGAAATACTGTAGAGAAATCAAAACAGTAGTTAAAAATACCGCAGAATACCTCAGAAAGCCTTCTGTCCCTAATATTTATCAGATTATTAGCAACAGGTGTTGACTTTTCTGATTTAACAGTCAGAGATTATCTTTTGAACATAAGGGACAAGAATTCTCAGAATCCCTTATTAATGATCTGTTTGATTCTGATCCATTTTCTCCCTTAAAGAAAGGGAGAAAATTTTTCTTTCTCTTTTAAAGAGATGTTTCTGCTGATCTGTATTACGCAGTTTGCTAAAGGAACAGAACAGTTTTGCCCCAGCCATGTCAGAACCTCACACTTTACTGTAAATACAGACCACGAGCCCTGTGACCAGAGCTCAGAACTGCTCATTTCGAGTGCTACTGCTCCACCGAGTACCCCAGCGAGGTGTGCACGGCCCGGAGCCTACCTTGCCGTCGGAGGCAGTGTTGATCCTGTAGTGGTAGACCCTGCCCTCGTAGCGCAGGGAGATGGATCTCTGGCCGGGGCTGCTCTCGCTCTCCCGCACCAGGAAGCTGCCGTTGATGCCACTGCTCAGCAGGTACTCGGCGGCGTTCCGTGACACCGGCCCGTGGTACCACGAGTGCTTCTCCAAGCTGTTCACGGGCGTGATGTAATTGCTGGGCACCCAGCCCTGCCCGTTCTTGGTCTGAGCCTCGCACCACTCCCCGTTGTGATTGTAGCCCAGCACGCGGAGCTTTTCACCTTGGCGGAAAGAAAATGGATTTAGACGCGGCAAGCTCGGGAGTTGAGGACAAAGATAAGTTCTTTCTGCCTAGCAGATCATTAAATAATCTCCTGTAAGAATAGGTATCTGACTCAGCGGGGAGCATGTGCTTCTCTTCAAGCTTGAGTGGACCTCTCTAAGCCAAATAAAGTCACATGCTTCAGATTTTTAGAGCCTCCTGCAGTTCTGCACCAGCTCCAATACTACTCGAGTTTAAAAAATGAATCCAGCAAATTTTATTTGAACTGAGTTGGCTTGCTGGAGCTAGGAAAGAACTGGAGTGCATAAACAATGAAAAAATAATTTCAATTAGGAAGGTAAGTAGATGTGACTTGGAGTACATACAGTGTTTTCTGTCTCAATCCTTCTGGTCCTTATATCTGTACAGTCATTTTTCAAACAGGGACTGTGTTTTGAGAACTGTGAAAATAAGAGGCCAGCCTCCAAAATCAGCTTAGTTTAACTTCTCAGTTCAAATTCTTGATCCTAATGGAGAATTTAGTTTTGACAAACAGTTTCTTGCCCAAGGAAATAAAAAAGACAGTTATAACCTTTAAAAAGGTCATGATTTGTGAAATATTTGTATTTGTTTAAGATGATTTCCCACATCAAAAAAAATTCCACAGGGTTTGGTGTAAAACTTAATTATTTCACAGCGACTTTCCTTTCTACACATTCTCCCACACTCCCAGTGGGATTCTGGCCAGCGACCTTACCTTTAGTTATGCTGAGAGTGTTGTCCCCACTCGCCACAAAATCATACAGTGCAACAAAGAGATGGGGGTCATTTTCACTAGGGCAGGAGAGAAGGTTTTCCTTGGAGTTCCAGCGAGCTGCTTCACTCAGACCCTGCGGCTCAAAGTCTGACACTACCGGTCTCTGAAGGGCTTCTGGAGGAGAGAGAGGGAGAGAAAGGAAAAAGCAGGTTCATTTGGGCTGATAAAAGCCATCTGGCCAACCCACACACTCTGACTTTCGAAGCTGCATTGTTTCAGGACACGTGTGCTCCTCGTGCGTCAGAGGATATGGACAGTGCCTTAATGCAGATCTCCTGCCACATAGGCAGGACACTCTTGTTCCAGAGCTGTCCCCAGCTCTCCCAGAGCTCCCAGCTCCTGTCTCTCAGGAAATGCAGGAAAGGGAAAGCTCCTCTCCATCACTCCAGTAAATGCAGCTCACGTAGGCTGTTTGCTGCCTGTAAATCCTTTGGCTCACACCTAAGTGCTGGAATGGTTAGATTTGAAAACAAACCCAAGACCTTTAAAAGGTAAATCCCTTAATTATCCTATAAATGAAATGGCTAGAACGTGCAGCAAATGGAGCCAAGAAAGGTGAGATTTATAAGACATGGTATTTAAGAAGGAGTTAGGTCTTTCTGGTCTTCACAGTTTTTTAAACAACTTTTCTTCTTATTTGAGGACAAGGCAGTATTTTTTGTTGCCCTCCCTCCTGCCCATCACTCTCAAACCACAGCAGTGTTGAGCATACTTCTACATTTTTTAGGAACCCTAAGACAACTCCAAAGACAGAGATTCCTGAAAACTAAGCTTTACAGGCGAGTGAAAACCAACCTCCAATGTTTTTTATACACTGCAGCACATTAGGCATGCAATATTCAGTATCAGGCAAGTTCCAATACATCAGGGAATTTTACTGCAGTTGTTCCTGCAAGTCCTTCACTTTGGAGCATGATTGTAGAGTTTGGAGCAGAAATGTCCCAGATAATTGTGCCCCCTCACTCTTTAACACGCTACCCCCAGATGTGCTGGCAGCACCATGCCTGACTGTCCTGGCACAGAGCCAGCACAATAAGTTGTGAAACTTTGTATTTTGAAGGGTCATTCTCCATCTGGATGAGTTTGTTGAGCGAGGTCACAGAGTTGCACACAAACCACTGCGTCAGTGTGGCTCTGGGGACAGGAAACACGGCAGTGTCACAGCAGCCCCTTGCCCCATGGAACTGCCCTTCCTTCATCACACAGCATCAGCCCCTGTCTGCTGAGCCCTTCTTCTGCACAGACAGGGCTTTGGACACAGAAATTCCATGCCAAGCGTTTCCTAGACTGGCAGGTCACCCAGGAGCACAGAACTCTTTATACCTGAAATACTCAGTAGCATTTTGCTGCTATACAGATGCAATCCTGTCAAAACATGGTTTTAACACTATTGTTTGTTTGGCCTGGAAATTCAGTGCGAGCTGTGCAGCCAACCAGTGAAGAACTGATGCAACTGACATCAGAAAAGGCATGGAAGTTTAGTGTAGACTGGGACATGTCCAAAATATTCTCCAAATGGGCAAATGCTAAAAAAAAAAAAAAAAAAAAATCCCACCAACCTCCCAAAATTCACCCTACAAATTATAACAATACACATTATTTTCTAATATAATTTTTGATAGTGAAAATGCAAATAGTAGTGGTAGCCACTATTTACCCAAAGGCAATCTGGTATCCTTGATGTGTTGGTCAGATAACCACTGGTAAAGGCTCTCTGGGTGGTTATTTATGTCCATGAGTACTACTGTATTCGTTGGAAAATGTATATGATGTATGTGAGCAAACAGCAAATACAGACACTGTGGGGCATGAGTACTACTGTATTCATTGGAAAATGTATGTGAGCAAACAGCAAATACAGACACTGTGGGGCCTGCTTTCCTAGCCAAACAGTAACTGCGGTGAGATCTATTTCCACAGTGAATCAAAGCAGTTAAATAATTCCACAGACAAGTCAAGTGGTAGTGTGTTGGGGGGTTATCTTAAAGCACCTTGATATCCTGCCTGGAGAATATATTTTAATAGCCTGGGTTTCCCTCAAGAGTGACAATGAGACAAGAAACAGAAAATCCACTTTCAGAAATTAAGCTATAATCATTTTACTATGAAAATGCTTTGATCCTGTCAAGCCCATTGAGCTCCCTTATCAAACACAGGGCACCACAGTGATGGGAGATACTCCAAGGAGTTAAACCATCAGTGAACACCTGGAACAGACAGCCAAGCTGCAAGGGGCAGACACACAACCTCAGCAAGCAGCAATGCTGTGATGCTCTCCCCCAAATATGGGACAATCCAGCACTCACTGCTCCGTGGGATGGACCATAACCTCCGTTAGGAAGGAAAATGCCTCCCACATGGGGCACTAATTCAACAGGAAGGCAGGAAATCCAAGGCAGGCTCCCCTCCAACTCCAGCACAGCGCAGCCCAGTGAGGATGGCTCAGACACAAACAAGGGATGGCGATGTGTGAGCAAAGCCAAGTGCTCCACAAGAATCCCTCCCTCGTGCCCAGGCCGTGGTGAGGCTGAGACTGACTCATCACACACGGGTGCCAAGGTATGTGCTTCGATTCAGCTGTGAGACAACACCCTGGCAGTGCCAACAACACCCACGGGTGCGCTGCGGAGTCGGGGAAGGCTGGCGTTGCTCGATGCCATTCCTACAGACACTGACTCAGTGATAACGCCTGCAAAACCAAGGACCAGCAAGGGCAAGGGCTGTTAAACACAAACACGAGAATCTGCTAAACTGGAAAACCACACCAGTCTCCCAGTGAAATCGTGAAATCAGAAGATGCTCACACCCTCTGTCTCTTTTGCTAAGCTGGAAAACCACACCGGTCTCCCAGTGAAATCAGAGGATGCTTCAGACACCCTCTGTCTCTTCCAGTTTGACTCTCCTGTGCAGCCACAGGCACCCCAACAGACGTGTGGGCTGTGTGTGAACGTGCTGAGCAGCAGAGCACGATGGAGATATGCCAGACAACTCCTGGGCTGAGTGGGGCTGGTTTTTCCAGAAGGTAGGAACCCCAAGATAAGAACTGGGGTGGGGAAGGTGGTGAATGAAGCTTGAAGAGGGTCCAGAAAGGGAGGATGAGGCCCTGAGTCAACACAGAGAAGAGCGTAAAGGAAAGAGCAGAATTGTGGTGACCCGAGTGTAGCAGAAGCTTGATAGACCGTGACAAAACACACTTTTAAAGGTCTGGGCCCCAAGAGGAGACTGTCAGCAGACTGAGGACACTAAACCATGAAGCGAGAGAAGCAGACAGGACATGTCCATCTGGGAGCCACGTACAGCCGGCTGTCAGCAGCGTTTATCCCTCTGAGCTATTCTCCAGCAAATCTGCCCAGACATTCCAGTCCTTCAGAGCAGGAATTAGACATTGCTGTTCCTACATATTGAGAGTCTTTTTCAACACACAGCTTCTTCACCTCCTACTGCTGGTTTTAACTACAATTTTACAGCACTGCTGAGATCTTCAGTGGGCCAGATTCCTCCTAATAAATCAGCCTGGCTGCTGTACCTACAGGAGGCCATCCTGGCACGGTGATGGGGCAGGAAGTGAGCGTAATTCAATCTGTTATCGCTGCGCTGTCATTCCTTCCACACATCCACTTTGTCTTCTGCTGCACCCCAGCAAGGCTGCAATTTATTACTCTGATCATACCATGCTCTGGATAACACCTGGGTTCCTGACAGGAGTCCTAAAGCAGCACTGTAATTCAGTTCTCCACTAACATCAACTAAATGATGACTCTTAATTAAAGTGGTGCAAGACTTTGAAATAAGACAACAGCAGCTTGTATTTTGAGGCATTAGCCATAAGAATGTCATAATTTCCTCCCTAAATTAAGGTTTTCCCAGAAGGTATTTATGCTTGCACACTGAAAGGTTTCGCAAGTGTAACTATCTCCTACTCATTACTGTTCATACAAAGCCATGAATCATTGTTAGGGGCTGTGTGAGAACTTCTCAGATATGAACAATTCTGGTCTAGATCAACCCAAGCAAATTTCCTTCACAATGTAAGGGAAGGGCTGGAAAACAGGCAGGAGCACAGAATTACACTTGGCTCCTCCAGAACTGCCTGCGAGGCAGTCCCGAGGGAAGGAGGAGACCTCCTGTCTCCCTGCAAAACAAACATCCTGTGGGCTTACAAACTGTGCAGGCATTTTTTCCACAAGGTTTGTAGAGCAAGGGAGTGCAGAACACATCTAGTAATCTCTTTGGAGACACAGCATATGCCACCTAAGCCTTCTCCTTTCCCTACATTCCCTCTACTCTCCTTTTCCCCTGGAAAAAAATATGATAAATGGCAGAATAGCAAGGCAGCTTTAATACTGCCAAATGTTTCTGACTCTGAGCACATATGATGGAGCAGCTGCCTCTCTGTCTCAGTATTCTTCCTTAGTGGCCCTCACAGATTCCCTGTGCCTGATGGAATATGGATTTAAATATAAAATTAAAGAACCTGTAAAGCAAATCTTTCCAAAAGGAAGGAGGGATTCATGTTTTATTTCAGACTCATCCCCCTAGTGAGATCAGACTCAGCCTCTCCCATTACCTACTGCACAGTCCAGGCCACAGACCCTTCTGCAACAAGAGCAATTGCTGGTTTTCCTGCTCTTGGCTGATATTTGGGAAGTCCACCTTCTTAGAGCCAGCATGAGGATAAATACCACTTTTTAAACATTGTGTGTTCATACACAGAGATGAAGTAGTGCAGAAACTGATCCAGCCCCACTCGCCTGAGCTGGGCCAGCCTCCCCAGCTGTGCTGCCCTATTTCCCCTCCCAGTGAGGCACCTTCCTCCTGCTGTGCTCCCTCCACAAGGACACCAGGAATCTCCAGTGCTCCAAATACTGAACACCAAGACTTCTGAATGCCAGCATGAGAACAAAGGCACCCAAGGCTCTGGCTGCATTGTCCAGGCTCAAGGAGATCCCCACAGTCAACCGCAGTGTTGGATCTTGTTTGAGCACCCCAGTGATGTGACATCTCCCACTCCTCTGAGAGATGATTCCATAATTTTGGGGCTTTTACAGTTTTTTAATTTTGTTGGGTTTTTCTTCAAGTTCACTCTTATGCAGACCTGTAAGTTCTACCTGAGCTCATTCACTGAGTTTATTCCATTTATAACCCCTTAGTGACATGGCAAACATCATCTTTCTCCAGCCAGCTAATCACAGCTGTAGATGGATGGAGTGGAACAGTGGGTATGGCAGAAATCTGAACTTTACTCCCAAATCTACCACTGAGTTCTGCCTGACCTTAGACAATAAAGTCTGGGAGAGGAAGAGGAAAGAGTAACTAGATTCCAGCGAACTTCAATGACACTTCAGTATTTCTGACAACTTCACTTTTATAGCTTTTGGTTTTGTTTCCTTCCTGAAGGAGCAGAAGTAGGGAAGTCTGCCTGATCCTGAGTCCTGGGCAGGGAAAACACCAAGAAAGAATCATCAAGATTTACTGTTATATTCCATTGTTTTATTAAGCAGCCCCACAGACTGCTCAGGGAAGGACTGATACCTGTGGATGATCAGTTTTAGGTCTGAAACCAGCTACAATTTTTCCTGTGAAATGATAATCCTTTCCCTCACCACATCCCAAGGGAAACTGTAGCAAGCAGCATCAACCACATTTTTGAACAAATAAGAACCACTGGAACAAGCACATAAGAAGCCCCTACAAAGCCAGAAACGTGGATAACAGCAAGAACTGTGAGTGGTAGTGCATGAGAAGCCATGAGGTGAGGAGCAGAAAATAGCAAGGAAGAGAGGAAATAAAGAGAAGGGAGGCAGCAACCCCAGGTTAATGCATTTTCTCTCCCTAGCAGGGTGACCAAAGCCCTGCCTGCTGATCCCAGTGACATTGGGGTAGAAGAGTCACTATGCTGCCAATTTAGGTCTGGCTTAACATGTGCCCAAATACATTACAAAAATCCCTGTCCAGGAACAGGGCAATGGGTACAGGCTGCCACTCCTCCCGAGGCTCATCTACTCTAGCTGCAACAAGACAAGCTAAAAGAAATAAATTAGGAAGAGGGAAGAAAAATTTAAAAAGTCTGACAGCTGGCAGGACAGGAGTCTTTTCAGTTAGAAAACAAAAGGACTTCACTAGTGTCCCCAAAATGTTTTTTTTTTTTTTTAACTTCACAGAGAACGCTGACAGGTTTTAAACAAGGCTTTGCCTTCAGTGGTAGAGCCAAGCCCAAAAAGGCAGCAAGACTATTCCAGCCCCTATTTGGGACATGGACACATTCTGTTTTCCTGATCAGATTGGCAGCAGTACTCACTGTGCCTCTTCCCTTCTACTCTTTACCCTTTCTTGGTGTGAAGTGGGTGAGGAATTATTCACTTTGGCAAAGGCAGAAAGGAGAAAGCACATGAGAGAAATTCAAATCTGTCACATTTTAAAATAATATTTACTAGTGGGAATAGAAATGAGGGCAAAGAAATGTCCATCTCAAACATCAATATGAAAACTGAATAACTGTTAGAACCAGTTTGAACTTATTTTTTATCATGTTAAGAGAAAATTTCAGCTTTTTCAGGGAGCAGGACAGTCTGCCCTTGCACAGCAGCACACAGCCATGGGCCACAGCACCTGCCAGCCCTCCACACCACACACAGAGCATCTCCAAACAACCCTCGTTCCTGCAAACTAACAGAGCATAAAAGCCTTTCAAAAGGGACCACCATGAAAAGAAAACCACATTTCTGATTACTTGGTCAAAGGACACGTACACCTACACACGTGCCTGACAACAAATCAGCCTTACAACAAATCCAGATTCAGCATAATATTCTCCAAAAGTGTATTTAAAAAGACAACAAACAGAATTTATTTTGTTACATCCCATGCTATTCATCAACCAAGAACTGATTTTTTTTTTGTTAACATATGAATACAAAAACAAGGAATTAAGTAAAAGGTCATCTGTCCTCCTGGCTGCAACTGGTTTTCCAAGCACCTAATGGACCCTTCAGCCTTTAAGCAGTTATGTTTAAGGTTTATCAATCTACTACAGTAAAGAAACTTCCAGCTTTCCATACAACTAAAATAACAACAGCAGAGTTAAAGCCTCCAATGACACCACCATCATCTCATTTATTATTTCAGAAGCTTCACAGAGGCTGAGGGATGTGCATGGAAATGGACTGACCATCACAGGCTGTTCACAGGGATCCAGGAGCAATGATCCAGAGTTTCTGACCCTTGACACAACCCTGCCCCCTCCTCGTGATCTGCCAAGCTTAAAATAACAAATCCATATGTAAAAACTGGTTACATTCTTAAGGGCAACACAAGCAAATGGATTTCACTTGTGCTCTTGGAATTCAGGAGTTTGGGACAAGCCACCACCATTCTTTTGGAGGAGTCCTCAACGATTTCAACCTCATAGTAATGTTTATAAGAAAGCTACCCAAGAAGACATTCAGCTTCAGAAAAGAGTAACAGAAAATCCAGCTTTTTTAAACTTCTTTTTCCTCAGATGAGTATGACACCCTGCTCTCCAGGAGTTCCCCAATCAATTATGGGGCTGCCGGGCTGTCTATGTTGCAATTGCCACATTAAGGTTGCAGTTGCCACATTTGTACACCTTTAATATTCACTGACACTGGCTTTGGGTTTGCCCCATGCTGAGCTGAGAAAGGAGACTGAGCTACCTTGAGATCGAGTATAGTCATTTCAACACACATTTCTCATTCCATCATAAAACCCAAATATTTCTCATTCCATCATAAAAAACAACCACAGCCTCAGGGAAGCAGAAGGTTGAAATACTACAATATTAATTATGTCCAATGTTCTTAACTCATAGTGCCTATAAGCCAAGTCAAACTATGCTTTAATCCTATTATGAAACTGCATTGCAAACTGGGGAGCGGGGGGAGTGGTTGTAAGGATCACAAAAGAGAAAACTTGCAAAAAGAGTCAGGGCAACACCCTTGTAACATCATCCTTCAGCATTCATTTCTGCAGAGGGAAATGAGGCCCCAGATGCTCTGCCTGCTCTCACAGGGCTGTGTTGAAAGATCCAGCAGCACAGACAGGAGGCCCAGCACAGCTTGGGGCTCCTTCTCCACACACACCCTGAGCAATACCAGAGCCTTTGTATACTTAAAAGATCGCAGAAGAATTCAGTCACATAAAAACATCAAAATTATTCACGCATCTGCCCACCATTTGCTTTCTGAAACTTTAAATAAGCAGAAAAAGTCCTCTGGACACTGTTCTTTGATTTCAGAGAACAGAAAATTCCTCAGAGTCACTGAATGTATCCAATAAATACAGACTCTTGATCCAAAACTTCTTCAAGTGAGTTTGCCGTGAGCAGCCATTTGTAGATTTTGAGATTCCTAACCCATGAATTTCCGAGGGCCGTTTCTGCACTAAATATTTGAGAGTTGAGCAACAGCAAACTTGCGATAGGCCCCTGGAAATCAGCTGCTGCCTTCCGTGCCTCTGATTTGATGAGTTAGCACGGTCCTCCTGGCAGGAGGATTATTTTTACTGAAAGAACATCCAGCAACACAAAAGAAGCTGGAGGAGCCTGGACCTGTGGGATGGACACAGCCCTGGGAGCGCAGCGAAGAGGCTGAACAGGACCACAAGGCTGTTGCAGGGTTGTGAAGCCACGTCAGGGTGAAAATCTTGCTTGAGGTCACACCAAGCAAGACCTCAGCCCAAAGTCCCCCCGCCCAGCGCGGTGCCTCTGTCGCCCAAGCTCTCCATCCAAACCAGCTGAGTCCATATGTTTAACATCTCACTGGCTACAAGTAACCACGGGTGTGACTCAAAAATCACTTTGTAAAAGCAAACATGCAAGAAAATGCAGTTAAACGAATGCCTGTGGAAAGCACACTAAGAAGGGGGGGATAACCAAACTCGACCAAGGCATTACAAATTAACGCACGCTGAAAATATTTTACCGATGGACTCATCTAAATTTTCTTTTTGTGTGTGGCGTTGGGTTTTTTCACGTCCAAAATAAGGAAGATTCCCCCACGGAAAAAAAAAAATAAAAGCTGAGGCCTGAAGATAGGAAATTGTTTATGGGCTCGGCAATAAGATCACTTGACATTTTACAACCATAAATGGTAGAGCCGCGCTCCCTCTGTAAGCGCATTAATGAAAGGCACCTGGGTCCGCACGCCGCCGACACCGCTCGGTTCTTCAGCCCCGCACGGGAGAGCCCAGCCTGAGCCCCGGCAGCTCCAAACACCCCCAAACCCGGCCCCAGCTTCAATCCCGGGATAAACTCGTGTCCGGGATGGTGCCGATGGCACCGGGATGAGCACGTCCCAAGCCTGCGGGTACTCACCTTCCAGGTAGCAGCTGGAGGAGGAGGAAAGCCCCTTCTTCGATTTGCAGCCCACCAATTTCAAGCAAATCTCCAACATTTTCATTTGTTAGAGTTTGGCTTCGGCTGTCTGTTTTCCCTTCCCCCCTGCCACTCCTTCAGCTTCTTCTAAAAAAACCCAAAAAAGTCTAAGAAGATCCGGTAAAAGTCTAAAACAAAAGTCTAAACCAACACATCCAGGAGAAGCCTAATACAAAATATCCAGGAAAATCCGACAAGCATTACAAGGGCGAGCCCGAGAGGCGGAAAATGCAGGGGCCCCGCGCCTCCTCTCGCGGGGAGTTAACTCCAGCCATCTTCCCTCCTTCCCAACTCTTTTGGCGGGAGAGAGAGGAAGGGAGGCGGGGGGGGATAAAAGGGGGAGGGAAGAATATAAGCAGTAAGAAATAATAATAATTAAAAAAACCCAAAAAAACAGCGAAGCCAACTGAGTTGGGCAGAGCCGGCGGTGCGGCGCTCTGGGGCTGCGCTGCCAACAAAGGGCCCCCGGCCCCGCCGCCGGCCTCCACGACATCAGCAACGCCCTCGCCGCTTAACCGCCTCCTGCCCGGGCCCGCAGCCCGCGGAGCGACAGGCTGCGGGCAGCGCGGCCGCTCCGAGCGCCTCGCTTCGCAGCCGACAGCGTGCCCGCCTGCAGCCCGCCGCAAAAACGGCGGGGGAGCTGCACTCTGTCCATACGTTGGTAATAAAAACACTGTGCATAAAAAAAAACCAAAAAAGAATCGCCATAACAAACTTTTTCTCCAGGTAGTGCCGTGTATAATATAAAAACACATAATAGAGCAACTGTGTTTCTTAGGGAGGCTGTAGCACAAAAAACTCCTCTCTCCCTCAATAAACTGAATATCAATTGTCTGAAGGGTGGAAACCTAATTAAAGTCCAAATTGTGTCTCGCTATAGTTTATTAGAGTTGAGTAGTAAGCAGAATGTTTTACAGTTTTCATTTTAATCTTTGTATATATTTTTTCTTTTTTTCTTTTATAATAGTAGCTTAATAAAGTTTTTTTTCTTAAGCCTACTTTATTCTCAGTTACATTTCACAACATTCAATTAAAAAATTACATTTTCATAAGAGCACTAGCAATTATGCCAGTGTCAAACCATAACAGGTATGTATACAACTGCAGTTGTATATATTTTCACTCAAAATTCCACTCCAGTATTTCCACTCAAAAATACCTTTTCACCTCCCAAAGCTTGGGGTGCTTTTGCTGCTTGGAGCAATAGGTGATCAAGGGTGTGGAGTTCATTAGGGGTGCAAAACAGAGTTTGGGGGAAACAGCCTGGGAAGCTGATCCCAGCACAAACCATGCTACAGCATGTGGAGCCCTTGGTGTGTCACACACAGAGTCAACAGAGCAGCAAATCTTCATTTTTGTCCCTGAAAACTTGCCTTCACATCTGACAGTTTATTTTGGCAAGGTTTCTGACTAGTGCTTATGCTCATTTGCCCTCCAACGTTTTCAAACATTGAATACTTTAGGGGAAACTCTGCATGCTTCCAGCATCTGAGGTCTGTGCCTCTGAAACAGCAAACATTGCTCAGACTCTTTAAACATTATTTTACAGCATCACTTTGCCTCAGTCTTCTGATCCATGGGGTAAAACCATGAAAGACAGCTGGGAAAAAAATCCTTTGTCTCTCAACCCATACTGAACTACAATAAGTGCATTTGCCTTTCTTTTTTTTTTTAACTACCACAAGTCACATTTATAGCAAAGAAGTAACAATAAGGACAGTGTGATGCTCACAGTATTTTCACCTTTCTCTCAGAAAATATGAACATGGATATTCCCATTTAATATACCAGAAAGCAGGCAGAGAACTTCAGCATTTCCACAATTCAGACAGTTCAGCAAGGAGCTGAGGCTCCCATCCCCACTGCTGGCAGCCTGCATGGACATTGGGAAAATAACAGTACAGTTCTCCCCACTCTATCCCATCCTCTCTCCACTTCTGGAGAATTTCTATTTTATGGAAGCACCAGAGTTTAAGAGAAACCAACACCTATCTACTTATTCTTTGCCTGCCTAACAGGGAACTTGTGTGCAACTGCACTGGGGGAGAGAAAAAAAAAACAGGAAAAAAAGAAGAGTTAAACACAGATTTGGAGGAGAAAGGTTACATAAATCACAGGAGGAGCTCAGTCCTCACGTGTTTCAGCCCAGTGTCATGTTTAGGGAACCAGGATGAAAAGAGGTTTTAAGAGCAGACCAAGCATCCTGCACACAACTTCTTTTCCTTGAGACGAGCATTCCCATCCCTATCCCGCTTCTCCTGCAGCTGTACGAACATGGAATCCCCAAAGCATTCCCTGCAGTACAAAGGCTGCCCCCCATGAACACCACCCAGCCATTACAATTAAGGTTAATACAATGAGTGCCAGCAGAATTAATGTGGATTACATTTCTGATGAACTCCTGGGGTTCTTATTCCTGAAGAAGAATGCCTCATCTCAAATTAAATTAACCCGCTTGCAGAAGAACCTCACTATAGGAGAAACACATCCACTTGGGGAGTTAAACACAAAGAACTATCCGGGATAACTTCCTCTGTAGATAAATTAATTCCCTTTATGCTTCCAGGCAGACACGCTTGTGTGGTCCCTGTGCTACAAACATCATCCTTCAACGTTACCTCTTTTGTGTCGTGGCAAACTGGGCTGTAAATACTTTGAGCAAATACCCTCTGCCATTCCTGAATGCCATGAAATTAACTGGTGATACAGAAATAAAAGCCATACTGGTAAGTGTCACACAACCTCTGCCACTCTTACTGCTGTCAGCTATTAATCCCTCTCACATTTGTTTGTCATATACACAGCTTAGAACAAGATCAGTCACGAAATGTGTGCCGGTTTCTGGACTCCAGTGACTGATGCAACCTTCAACTCAGGCTCTCTGCTGCAAAATGGCAAAACAATTTGGTTGGGAGCAGGCTCAGAAGGTCTCCAGTTCCAGCTCCTGCTCAGAGGGAGGCTATCCCCCTACATCAGGATTTTCCAGGCTCCATGCAGCAAAACTTTAACCGAGTCTGCTGTGCAGTTAAACACTCTTTATCCTCTCATACCTACCCAGCTTTGCCTTGTTGCAAGTTTTAAGTGTTGCTTCTCCTCCTTTTGCTGTGCACCTCTGGGAAAAGTCTTTCCAGCCACCAGTGGGGTGGTTATGAAAGCTCTGGGACCCCTTCCACCCCCTCTCTATTAGCCCTGGGGGGCAGTGCTGGCTCCAGCCCCCACCAGGCTCCCTCCAGGGTCTCAGCATCTGCTACAGGGGAAGGAGCTCCAGATGTGGCTTCACAAGAGCCAAAAAGAGGGAAATAATCACTTCCCTCGACCTGCTGGCTCTGCTCTCATTAATGCAATCCAGTATCCATTAGCCTTTATTGTTCATGCTCCTACAACCTATTTAGCCAACGGCCTTTGCGTTTGAGCTGCTTCTAGCAGCCAGATATTTATTCTTTACATTCTTAATGCTACCCAGAATTTGAGGACACAAGATTTTTATCCACAAAAGAATGATCACACACACACATGACAGCAGCAGCGAAAGGACTAGACTCCATGAACAGAAAGTGAGTTTTGGCATGATCTCACGTGTTAGCAGCTGGAGTGAATTTTGTTGCAATACTGTTAAAAACAGCTTGAGTGTTTGTCACCCATTTAAAATCTGAGCTTAATTTTGCTTTAAAATCCTCTTCTGAAACATGGAAAGTTAACAGACTTTCAAGTCTCAAAGTCTGGGCATTTTTTGATAGGCACATTCAGCTGATTTGGGATGGGAAAAGTCACTTGAAATAGAAGTATCACAAACTAGTGATTAAAGCAAAGGAGTAAAGAAGTGTGCCAGAAAAAGACCAAATTCTTGCTTACAGTTAAAGTTACCTCTGCCTTATCTTTCTTTTCTATATATGCAGTTGAGAATTTCCCCACAGGTGATAAAGACTAACTCAGTGCCAGCTGTAAAACATTTTTTTTTTGTCTTTGGAGCAACAAAATGTAGAATCACATAATTTATGAGATGAATTTTTCTTAGTAAGTGGTAAGACTATATGTGATTTGCCACATTCATAGGTCACTGTCTTTAGGATTAAAAACACACCCACGCCACAGAACACTCCCGTGCTACACAGCTCTCTTCTGATGGCATTTTTCACATAGTGGAATAACACATCCTAAAATCATTACCTAATAAAAAATGTGTGTATATGCAAATAATCAAAGAAGCTGATGTTGAAATCCATGAATGACCACAGCATGTAACAAAGCTGGGCTTTGATCTGATAGCACTCCCTGTTTTCCTAGGGGTTAATCCTGCTTTGTCTGACAGGTTCCAGTTTTCCTTTGCATTTTCAGATCCTCCACTGTTAAACAACTCCATCCACTCTTAGACACAGAGTGCCAAAAGTTTGGGAGGACAGTGCTATCTATCTATCAGACAGAGAGGACTATCAGCCTTCAAATCCTGGCTCTCAAATCCAACTCTACCTTCCTGACACGTGCAGCACAAAAACTCTGGTGGAGTCTTGTAGAGCTGTTTGCAGTGAATACAACTTCAGTGTGTCAAGCACGTTGTGTCATGAGAGCTTTGTTATGGTAGAGAAATTCCTCCTGCCAAAGAAAGCACGGCAGAAAGTGAGCCCAAGGCTGGCAGGGTTAGAGGTGAGTGCACATCCCACTCCCAGGCACCTCAGATTTAAACAACTGCTCCTCAGTCCATCACCTCTTAGCCTCAAGTGATTGTTCAGACACCTTGTAGCTACTCCAAAGGACAAGTAAAAACAATCTTCCAGGATACTCCAGGGTTCTTCACTTCCTTGGCTATGACAGCACTACACAAGAAGGGAATGACATTTGGGATTTATTTGTAATATCTGCCACGTGATGAGGAGGGGGTGAGAAAAGTCCTTGCTGGTGTTTTCACACAGAATGTGCTCTCCATCAGCCTGGTAAGATCTCCAAGTGAGATTCTCCACAGGAGAAAGCCCAAGCAACCAGGTTACTGAGGGATCTACAACTACCACTTACTTATTTGGTGAGCTCTAGGAATCCCACTGGCATTAGGGATGCACACCCAGATAAACATGGCTCAGTGGTTTTACCACTCTGCCCAGATGAACCTTGGTGCCAGATACGTGTAAATGCCAGCCTTTCTCCACCACTGCCCTAACTCAGAACCACTCCACCAGTGCTGCCAGTGTCTCTCTTCCAGATTTTTACATAGAAACCTCTGTCTCTCCTTTTCCAAGTCACACACAAAACATTTTTAGAGACCACTGATCTCCCTTCCTGCTTAAGCTCTTTGCAAGATCCAGCTGACATGTTTACAACAGCTAGTTAAAACAGCATGTTAAAAACAAAAGCCTCTTGCTACTACTATGACCATTCTACAATAGGCATTATTGTAAATAAAAATTTTAAAAGCCCACAAACAAAGGCAAGTTAACACCTGAGGGCAAAGAGTGTTTTTCTTTCTTCAGTCACCATCTAGCACAGCTGGAATAGCCCTGCAAGAGCACAGAGAGGTAACTGCACAAACAGGGAGATATTAAACACTTCTGGTACTTGGACTTACTAAGTCACTCTCTCATCAGTAGAAACTTCAAAAAAAACGAAGAAAAGCCAGGTTACAAAAAGTCCACTGTACACATCAACAGAAAAGGCAAGGATTTTACAATAAAGCATGTGCATTTGTTGTTTTTTCTCCTTGATTTAACAGATGTTTGTTATTTGTAATTTTCACGAGTGAAGGAGGTGCCTGGGAAGTGGTAGGATTTCAGAGATGGAATGTTCAACTATTTGAAATTCCTTTCAAGCAACAGAGCAGAATCCTTATTTTTTTTAAGGTAATAACAAGACAGAAGGTACTACTAAATTCCTGCAATGGTGATGTGTTTTTCCATGAGTACAGTGAATACATAAGATGGGTCATGAGCTCCGCAGGGAATTGCTTGGAGTATTATTATTTGAAGCCTGCAACATTAAATTCAAGCCCAAAGGGGCTCATCACCTATCACTGAAAAGGTTTTGGGCCTCTTCCACTGAACACTTTATGAAACATCTGCAGTCAAAGGAGGAAAAAAAAAAAAAAAAAAGAAGAAACCAAAGAAACTTTTTGCATTTGTCAGATCTGAAAAAAAAAAAAAAAGTAGTGTACTTTAAAGATACAAAAATGGTATAAATTCCTACTGACTATTAATGACTGAACTTCCATTGTCCAGGCAGTTTATTAAGGTTGTGAAAGAGGGAGCAGGGACTGGAAGTTCCTGTTCATTAGGTGGAATTCCATCAGTTTAGGGATCCTGCTGAAGTTCAGTATTTTCTGGCAGCCCAGGGAAGGGAGGAATCACAGACAGCCAGGATGCAATCAGAAAACATACATGCTTGGAAAGGACCAGCAAACAAATTTTAGAGAAATATCTTTGCCAAATACTGACTCAGATCATGAGTGGGAGAATTTCCGTATTTCTTTTAAATGAAACGTTAAGGAAATGCAGATGAGAAAGTAAAGGTGAAGAAAGAGGTTAAAAGGAGGAGCTCTGAGCTGATGACTTTGTGGGCTTTTCTTGTGTAAGTCCAGCACGTCCGCAGGAAGAGCCAGAGGGACCAGCGAGCAGGGGTTAGTCCTGGCAGTACCTAAGTGGTTAATTTATTCCGTTCAAGAGCTGAAAAATCTGCCAAAGCAGAAGAGCAGGCCTCGGAGATCAAGTTACACATGAGGAGGGGGTGGAAGGGGAGAAGAAGAAAAGAAAACAAGTATTACTGAACCATTGCCGCATGAGACCCAGCGGGGATTAGGAGAACACGGAGGAGGAGAGGTTTATCCAGGGCTGGCTGTAAACACAAAGCCAATCCATGCCTGCCCCTCGCCATTCCCTGCGGGAACACCGACCAGCCCTGAGCCCCTGAGCCCCGGGCAATGTGGAAAACCTTCTGTGCATCAGCTGTGGAATTCCAGTGATGGCACCAGCTGGATCTCCTTTCTCCTGCTGGCTCTCCCCACCCAGGCAAAGTGCTGCGTTTTCTCTGCCAGCTGCAGCACTGACTGTCCTGCTGCTGCCACAGGTGTGGGAATCACCAAAGGACTTGAAAAGCAAATGGATAAAAGCCATGCAGAACAAATAAATGATGCACAAATAAACAAATAATCCATCAAACCGAGGAGCAATTCAATTCCTTTGCCTTGAGGTTGATCACACAAAGGAGGTCTCGAAGCAGTATTAACATTTTCACAGCCCTCTCGGGGCAGGTGAAGGTTCCCTTCCCAGCCACACATAATTTCTGTACTCACTCATCTAAGCTTTTGCAGCACCTGAATTCAGCAAAGATTATCCTAATTTACTGAAATGTAGAAAATTTCAAATAACACATGCACACAGCCAACAAGAGAATAGGATAAATTTGATTGCAGAGATCATTTTTCTCTAGGGATCTAATTCTTGACAGTTAGTGCCTTTGAACACTATCCATATCAATGGGTAGAAACCCTTGCAACATACAGATATTTTGACACTGAAATGAGTGTGCTTTTTAAATCTTCTTTTCAATTAATTTTTTTTAAAAACCAAGGAAAAAACCCACAAAAACCCAACCCAAAGCCCCAAACTCCAGTGCCTTCTGCCCAGGAATTCCAGACGTCACTAATTCATCCACAGGGGAATACATATTATTTTGAGAAAGTAGTAAAAGCCCTTTGTAACTATAGAAATAAAAAAGCATTAATATAAGCATAAAATCTACTATATAAAGCCATCTACAGTCACTTGATTTGAATTACTCTACTTATCCACCCTCAGGATCTAGTCTCAGCCTCCCTTAGATGTGCAGGTAAGTGCCTAGTGTTCCTTAGCACTAATTGCTTATTATTCCCAATGTAAGAAAGTAAATATATGCTCCCAGAAAGGAAAAGCTTCCAGTTAATTAGAACTGCCTGAAGCAATGGTTCCCTCCAAACAGTTCAGCATTTTATTTTGTTGTCAGGACACAATATAAGAAGTTTTAAGAGTCCTGCTGGGACTATGACGTAAAGGCAGGACCAGTATTTTTTCCTGTGAAGACTGGGGCTGGCAGGAAGAAACTTCAGACAGAAATAAGCTACTTCACCATGAGGAAAGGCAGCAGCAAAATATATATGTACATCTCTGTCCTGGTCCAACTGGAGCAGGGATGCAGGAAAAGGGTCTCTAATTTACTCATGCACTACTGAGCACAGTCAGATGCAGTTCAAGTGCTAAGCTCTCACAAAGGTTGAACACTCTTTTCCAATTTCTAAACATAACAACACATTGAGAGAAGCATTTTAATTTGGATTGTTTTTTTAAAGCTAGGGAACATTCTCCCTAGGTTGCACCATTAAGACAAAGCAAAAGACTGATGCTGAATTCATAAGAGGCAAAAGTTATTAAGTTAAGCTCTTTCAGGATGAGTTTGGGGTTTTTTGTATGCTTAATCATGCTTGTCATATCTGAACATAGATTTAGAAAATGGTATGAGACTGTACAATACCTCTGCATATTCTCTGCCTTTCCAGGCACAAGTGGAAAGATAAAGGAAGGTGTAAAAAAAGAAGGGTTACTGATCTCCAGTAACCCCAGAAGTTCCTTTCTATTCACTCCCTCTTTACCTGCCCATCATTAATCAGAGTCATTCCCAGAGCAGATATGTTACATGTGGTCTGAACTGATCCTGTGTGCTCACATACCAGACAGAAAATAGGGAGAAGTGCCAAGCATCAAGGAGTAACAGCCACTGGCACCCTCCAAGCCATCCCACCCTGCTCCAAAGGGTGAGCCAGACACTTCTGTCATGTCAGGCTCAGCTGAGTCACTTCACTGTTCAGGGAGAGAAATGGATCTTGAGGATGTGCATGAAGATTTAAACAAACAAACACAATACTAAAATACCTGTGATTGTTCTGAAAAGCTGCACAATGGAGCAGCGGGGTGGGAAGCAGGAAAGTGCTAGAGACAAACACTGAGATGAGTTGGGAAGAAATCCTGCTGACACAGAGTAAGGATCTTGAGCCAGTTAACCCCATCTAAACACAGAGTGCTCAGTCCCAGATTTCCTACCTTCTCGCTCTTGCTGGCACTGGTGCTCACCAACCATGTGGTGACCCAGTTCAAGAATGTCAAGAGTCTTGTCAGTGTATGTTCACACAAACAACAGTGCTGGCATCATGAGGGGGGCAGCAAAGCTGTTCCTTAATTCAAAATACTGAGCAAACCATCTGTATTGACAAGCTGTATAAACAGCTTAATCTTACCAACCTTTCCTTCTGAGACAGCTACAAACAAATCCCAAAGAAATAAATATATGAATATAGAACTGGAGGAGCTATAGATGGACTACTTCAATCATTCAGAGACCCTCAAACAGACCACAGTTATTCTGTGCTGGGAGACATGCTTCCACCTGAAATGGAAGTACTTCACCCAGCCTCGAGAAACTGGCTGCACTCCAGTCTGGATCAGGGAATGCAATGCCTCAAATTCCTAGAGAGCTGACAGATACCCAGATATGCAGCAGTGCAGCAATACAGACAACAGTCCCAGAAAACACAGCTTGGTGAGAAACCTTCTGAAGTAAGAAGTTCCTCTGCAGCTCCACTCTAAGCCTCTCCTGATGCTGGGGCTGTTCCCTGAAGTTCCAGACAGAAGATAGCACAACTCTGTAATTTAACTCACAGCTTTTCCTATTTCTCATTGATTGCCATACTCCATACTGAGGTCTCATGCCAGTGATACTCAAGTTCCTCCACCTGCACAGCCAAGTTGGAGATGTTATTTTCAGTTACTACAAGAATTAAGACTAAAAAATAGTGACCTAACAAAAGCAGCCTGGAACACGAGAGAAGGAAGGCTCTGGCTAGAACTGACATCAGGTGGGAATACCCAGAGCAAAAAATCAATGAACTGGTTTTTGTTAGGCCACACATCCTGATTTCCTCCCTTCCTTGGTTCAGTCTTTGCATGTCCAGCGTGATCAGAGGATTTTCAGATGGTGAAAGAGCTGCTGTGTTCTCCTAATCCCTCCCTCCCACAAGCACAGCAGCCAGGGTGCCAGAAGAACCCATTTTAAAACTAATCTCAAAGTAGAGGAACATTCATAGAAAGAATCAGGACAAGAAATCTTCAGCAGCTCGGGAGTCAAGGGGGATGAAGCAAGGGCACTGCATGGACAATAGAGAATATTGAGGAGGTGACATAAAAGGATTTTAAGCCATGTAACACACCATTTATAAAATGGAAAAACCCCACAGACCATGTGATCTCTCATTTTTTAATTCTACCTGAAGTGTCTATAAAGGCCATCACAAGTCACTGGGAGGATTAGCAGGTTATTGTTTTAGAAAGACTTGATGATAGTTTGGGTCACTTTTGCTTACACTGTCAATCCCCCAAGCAGGGCCTGGATTTTAAGAAAAAAAATAATTTTAGGAACAATAAAGACATAAATAAGGGAAAATAAGGGAAAATTAACTATTCTGCTTCATCATATGAATTGGCATGCCATCATTTTATTTCCAGCTCTTCTTTAGATTTCTCCAATCACCGTGGATAAACAATTACCTGACTTGGCATGTCCATTTTTTTTCCCCATTTTTTGTAACTACTACAAACTTTCAAACTACAGACCAGTTCCCAGCCTCGGAACCCACTGCTAGCAGGTACTACACGAATGTGAAACATCCAGTAACACACCCAACACGCCAACTTCCAGCTTAGAAGCCACATTTCTCGTGTACTTCAAGGGCACTCACGTTCTTTCTATCAAGTGGAGCTGCCTCCCGTGGCTGTGGTACAGGACAGCATTTTAAGACTCCTGTGGTGGAATCTGAGGGAAGCTTTTCAGAGCTCGCTCAGGGTGTGCTCAATATCACCAACACACCCTGCACCACCTGCAAAATGTCTGCACATGCAGAAACTCTGACAGACATGAAAAGAAGATAGTTCCAAGTACAACAGACAATTTTTTCTCCTCTTGCATAGAAACACTTTGTTTGCATTCAAGAGAAAGGAGGTTTTCATGTGTTGGAGCACCAAGAAGCCTATCCTGGGAGGAAAAGCAGGTATCCCAGATGAAAAGCTGGTATCCCTGGGGTCTCTTAGCACAGACAGAGGAGTTACAGAAGCTCAGGGAGCTCGACAGCCTGAGGACAAAAGTGCTCCAAACCACTTCAGTCTTGAAAGCTTGAGGAGTCAACATCATATTAATTGGAAAATACAAAGGCTTCCACAAATGCCTGCGAACACTGATTACTGTCTTTTTCTGAATCCACTCTCTTCAAGCTTCTTATAACATCATAAGAAAAAGCAAACATGAACAGCAATGAGGAACAGCCTATTCTGAAACCACTTCCAGGAACAGGGATTGTTTAAACAAAATACATTAAGTGAAACCATATGTATTAAGGGTCAAACGCCATCTGAGGCTGAATGTGCAGAAATAGCCATTTTACAAAATTTGGGCAATTATCCCTTTGTTGTTTTTTGTTTTTAACATCAATAATCAGTGTGTTGGAGGTGTTACCAAGGGGGCAAAGCTTGAGGAAGGAATTTAACACCGCAGCTCCCAAGCTGATGGTGCCAAGGAAATATTCCTGTTCATCCTGGTGCTACCCCTCTCCCAGAGTGCAGGGAGGAAGGTCTGCTCAATCCCATGTGCAGAGCATCCTCTCCCCAAGCAGTGAGGGGTGCAGGGTGGGGGGCTGGCCTTGGATTGCTCCCTACAGGAGGGTCCTCACCCTGCTGCCAGACAGTCATTTGATCTGAATCACAAGGGATGCTGCTTTCACAAGACTTGCTGGCAAAACAGAGGTGACAGAAGAGGCTCAGAGAGGGGAAAATAAGGCAATTTAAAGCTGCAGAGCCATGAAAGATGTGTTTTAAGTCATTTCAGCACGGAGCACTAGTGCTGGAACGCGGGGGGATTCAAAGATGGTTTTCCATTGCTAAGAATAAATACTAAGCTAAAATATTCTATATTTATGTGGAGCCTATAAATGGGCATCTCGTATGAGACTGACACATTGTACTGTTTCAAATACATATTGATCCTTTCCCACACTAAATCCATCAAACTTATCTGAAACTTTACTTTAACCAGAGCAGCAGGGGAACCTCAGTGCCTCAAAGCAAAGGGAACAGAGCAGATCTTGGGCACTAAGCTCCCCTAAAGCAAAGGAAATGGAGCAAATATTGGACACTAAGCTCCTCAAGTATTTATTTAAGATAAAGTGTAACTGGTATCAGTATACAAAGGGGTAAAGTGCCACAGAGGGAAACCTGCCCTCAAAGATCCTGCTCGTTGCAACAACTACATATGAGTATGGTCTTAATCACCTGCTGTGGATTTGATAACATCCAATTAACTGCAGAAATATTTCTGTATTCATCACTAGTGAAGTCAGACTGCAATCAAACGTTGCAGCTGCAAAGGCTAAAGCTCATTAATCATTTTTTCTGGAAACCAAGAAGGATGATGATGGAAGGGAAAACTACGATTCATTTGTTTTTGGCAAAACTGCCAGCAAGAAGGCCAAGAGAATATCCATTTCTAATTTTTTTTAATTAATATTTACATGCTAGCATCTTCATGCCTGCCAGCTCTTTAAGTGGACAAGTATTTAATGGATCCAACATAAATGTATATGCCAATTATCAGAAGGCAAATTGCACAGCTATGATGTAATGAAATAGCTTTGCTTTATGGGGAGGAGGTGACAGGTTTGAAATATGGCTTTAGGTGTAAAAAAAAAAATAGATTTTTCACAGAAGCCACAAAACTGTAATGCAGTTACTTGCCTAAGTCTAAAATTGTATAGAAATTTAAATTCAACTTTAAAGATATAAATGAGTCATCAATTTGCATTAGGATGGCTGGGGACCATATCACTCTTCAATCAGCATGAACTAATGAAGCTTTCCTGGTCTGAATAAAACAGCTAAACTGAAGTGCTGAGGTGCATACACATCACAGTCACAAAATGCTTTTATGTTGTTGATAATAAAGTGTCAGAATAGCTCTGAGGGAACCCAGGGACTGAGCTGCCCCTGCTCAAAAAAACCCAAATGAATGGGAAAAGCCATGTTTTCTCATTTTTCTTCATTCTTGGCTCTCCAGAAACTCTTTTTTTTTAATTTACAGAAAAGTCACTCTTGGAGGTTTATCTTATCTATAAAGTGCCAGCTTGCCTTGATGCCTCTTACCCTGCCCTGCTCAGATAAACCAACAAAGTTCAGCACCTCAAGTTACTCAGTCCCAACAGGGAAATAGCCTGCCTGGAGGGGAAATTTTTCAGGACTTTTTGCTGTGCTCTTCTACCTCTGCTGGGAAGAACAACCTCATTCTGCTGCTCTGGTAAATGATGAAAACGGGCTGTCAGTTCTGAAGCAGAACCAATAGGAAATATATAAGCACAAAACACTGTCTTTGACTTCACTGCTAGGCCACTTTCCCTTTTTTCTTTGTACTTTTTCCTTCCAGAAACAGACCATAAAGATGAATTCATCTGTGGGTTTGAGTGGTTCACAGCCCTGAGAGCTTTCAAGTAAAACAATGAACACACCAACAGCACCATGACAGACCTTGGCTATTTCATCTATGACAGGAACTGAGAGCACTTTAAGGAGAGTACACCTAATCTCTGAAACGTCCTGCTGAGGATCACTGCTGGTTTTGAGGAACGAGGGATCCCATATCCACTTTGTCCAGCTGTGGGTGGACACAAAGAGGAAGAGCAGCACGCACTGACAGCAAACCTCCCCGTGGTGGTGACACAGCCCGGCGAGGACCTGGGCACATCCTTACAAGCCACACTGGGTTCTGTGACAGGACCTGGGGCATCTCCTGGGCCAGATGAGCTGGGCCAAGAGCAATCCCAGCACAGCTGCACTGCAGCAACACACAGCTCGTAATGCTGTGGAAATCAGCCCAAATCTGAAGGCGGTTGGAAATGTTAAGGAAAAAGAGGAGTGGGGGCCAAACCAAGAGGCTGCCCCCACCTTCCTTCCTGTCCATCCCCATAAGTTATTCATTAACATACCAAAATACACATATCAATAAAGAATTCATGGAGATTCTCTGAATACCAAATTACTGAGCATAATGGCAAGGAGAACTTGCTTAACACCCTCTTCCAGTTCCACACCCTGTCCCGGGTGGATCACTCATAAAGCTCCACTTGTATTTCACAGCAGCAAAATCCTTCCTGAACCCCTTCCTCACCAATGCCTCTGAGGAGTGCAGACCATCTCTAAACAGAGCAGCAGCCACAAATGCTGTATCTTTAAATCCATCCCCATTTCATTTTCCAAGTTTCTGTTTGAGCCGTTACAGCTCCCTCAGGACTCCACTGACTCACTGCATTTTCTGGATGACGCAAGCATGCTCCTCTGCACAGCTTCAAAACAGGCTCCAAACATTTCCAGGCAGAAAGTGGCCACCAAAGAACCATGGAAATTAGGTGTTCTTACTGAGCAGGCATCACCCCATGAAGCAGGGAGCAAACTTCAGTTCTGTCCTTACTGCAAACAGATTAATCACTGGCACTTCTTCCCAGGAATACTTCTAGGAAAGCTTAAGTTTCCACTCTGAATCCTGTGGAAAATATTTTGGTCCCGACAGAACACCTACGAGCACTGGTCCACCACTTCCTCTGACCCATCCAGCTCTGCCCCTGTTCCCATGGGACTGTAGTTCCAGCTCTATTATTGAGTGCAAACTTCTACTCTCAAGCTGCATCCTTTTTAAAGCACCCTCAAAATTCAAAATCACTCTAAATTTTCCAAGCTGATTCCTGGTTTCTCAGTTTTATATTCCCAGCGAGGGCAGGCAGGCAAAAGAAGAGAAAATCAATTCTAGGAGGGAACGTTTAGGGAACACTCCAACAGGTTAAGCGACCTGAAACCACCATGGGGAGACACGGATGCAAAAAACACTGGATTGGGAAAAGCATTTTCCATTACTCAAAACTGAACTCTGTTTCTCTTCCTTCTGAATCCCTTCACTCAGCTCTTTGTGTTCTCCCAATTACTGCAAGTCAGCAAACAGCCCTTTTATGTACATTTTTTTTATACAGGAATGGTAACAAAAGCAAAATAAACACTGGGATTCTGACTGATGTTTGCAGCTTGATAGCAAAGGCAGCTGAAAAATTCTGGTTTCTGCTTGTAGCCTTCAGCTTTTATCCTCCCTGAAAGATTTCACCATGATAAGAGAACTGGAAGTGACATAAAAATGTAAAACTAAATAATGAAGTGGAGAACAAATTCAGAAAGAAAGATGAGCATCTTGTTTTATCATCTCCACTAAAGTTGGTAACACACATTTTAGGGAAAAGGCCTCCTTGCTGGAGAGCCTGCTCATTCCATTCCAGCCAAGTTAAGGAAGATAAATGTCTAAGACAAACCTGTTCACACTTCACTCTCTACAGCAGAAAGGCAAAAGCCTTTTGCTAGCAAAAGATTCCAGATTCCTGTGTCACAAGGAGAACCTAACATTAATTTCCTCACATGGCAGAGTAACATGTGTTATCACCAACACTGCAATATCTGAAACCAAGAATATGGAGCACATGAGGATCTTGGAGCCGCCAGGAGAAGAGCAGGCAGCAGGACTGGAACATGCAGGTGCTAAAAGTGCAGGATGGCTTCACATGAGCCAAGAGTTCAAAAATCAATGGCCTGGTTCCATTCCTGCTCCAAAACAAGGACTTGGAGGGTACCTGCACAACTTGCTTTAATCCTTATTTTCAGTCATTCATATAGAGGCATACGAAGCTTCACATTCTCTGTGCAGAATTGGGAGTTTTATGTTGAACCATATGTGAAAAAGATATCTAGTGTTAACATATGCAAACAACTTTATTTAGATATAGGTTTTTTAATTAGTATTTGCAATGTCTTGAAGAGAGGGTTGAGGATCCTGCCAGTTCTTAACAAAAAGAGCAGATTTTCTAAAGAGGCAAACACTCTGTTTTACAAACTGTGAACTGAAAACTGCATACAAGGAATGCTTTTGCTCACAATCAAATTACTGGTCATTTATCACATTTCTACAGCTAACTAAATTTCTTTCTCTATTTTTTTTGCGTCTTCTGGTTCACTCTTAAAGCAACAGAGGAAAAGAAATGAGCCAGAGTCTTGAGGTGGGATTAATGCATTGGTGTAGGAAATTGGCAAACTTCTAAACTGCTTGAAAGCTCTTTTCTTCCAATCAGACTCGATTGGCAGCCCATGAACCAAGGACACGCTAAGGACAGCGATTAGAAAAGCGTCAGGAATTATGATTCAGAGAGGTGAATCACCAGCAGCTCCCCTGGGGGGTGAATTTGGGATAAGCATACCCAAACTGCAGCCCTATGCCAGATTACACAACCCTGGGCAGCAAGCACAGGATCGCTGACTTGGAGACAGAACTCAGGTCCTCGTTCCCAACCCTCTCCCGGCGGAACAGCACACGGCGCCTGCTGCTCTCGCTGGGCTCTTTCCACTTGCAGCCTGAGGTTTCTCCTGCCCAAAGCCCACACACCAGCACGGCCCCGCTGCCAAGCACGCCGTGGAGCCCTGGCATGGGAGTTGGACTTGATCTCCTCAAGAGCTGTTTGGTATTCAACAGCCATAGATCAGCCAGCTTCACTCGGACTTCCCACGGGAAGAGCGGCAGTGGTGTGCTTTAATCCTGGTGTGCTCCGCTCCACTCTCCATTCTAGGCTTCAGACAGCACAGGCTGAGAGCTTCCCAATACCTTTACCTCTAGCAAAAGCACATCCCGAACTCAGCACTAGGCCAAATAATCCATAACACTTTCAGGAAGTTCATTTTGTTCCACGGGAAGCTCTAAGATGAGTTTTTATGAGGGTGCTTTAAATCACGAGTGTGCAAATAGGGGGAGAAATTTGAAGACAGGCAATGGCTTTTTTTTCTCAAGTAGAAACAGTGGAATTTGGCCTGCAGTGCTTCATCCAAGCAGCCATCTGATCTCATGACTAAGTGCATGCAGAGCAATGGGGGTGGTGGGGAGGAAGAGATGCAGGAAGACGAAACTCTTCTAGTAAACATGTGAGCTGTCTGGAATCAAGGCTGTGCTATTAAAATGAAGCCACTGCTGGTTTTCCAGTATCTTTCCCTCTGTTTATCTCAGTTGCCATGGCTCTCACTTGAATCATCTGCACAAATTGCATGCACATGTCCCAGGCCACATTATTTCCACTCTCTCCACAGCTCCAGATCAACTTTCACTCACCTGGCAGCCGCTCGTGCCAAGCAGTGTCATCGTGGCCAGCGATGGAGCACTGCTTCAACAGACACCCCTGGTTGGAAAACGATGGTAGTTATTTCAAAAGGGCTGATTAATATTTCAGGAATTGCAGAAAAGGGGAAGAACTCAGAAAAAATGGCCTCATGCTATCCTTCATGACCCGGGTTCCAAGAGAGTTGAGTCTCCAGTGTTGACACAACCAAGAGCTCTTCTGGGGCAGCTGGAGCAGGCCAGCTTTGAGCTGCTGAAGCTGCTCCCCTGCTCCTCCAGCGTATGAGCGAGGTTGAAAGGAATGGAGTTAAAATTCATCCTGGCACATCAAGCTATCTAAATAATCCAGTATATTGTCCTCTGGCTATGGTTCTGTGCCATATGTCCCAAACTAATGACTTACACAATCCAAAAGCAAGTACCAGACTACGGACAGAGGGTCAGACACTTGGTGCTGCTGATCCACAGCTCTCAGAAATACACTGTATTGTGTTGAAAACTCAGAGCTTAGCAAGGTAACCCTGAAGCATCCTACACCTGCAGTAAGAAAGATGTATTTTCTGAGAGTTTATCTTTGCATCAGAGAACAGAAGGGAATCATGCCCTGCCTTAAACACAGAGCATAAAGACCAAGCTCTAGAACTGCTGTTATGTCAAATCTGTAAATACAGAAGATTTCTGCCCCCTCCTCCCACTTGCATCCTCTCCAGACCATTAAGAATCAGAAAGCGAGAGCTGAGGCTGTCTGAAAGCAGCAGAGGCAGCACTGCAGACAGGATCCTCTGCCCAGACAGAGGATCTACTGCTGCTGGAGACAGAAAGACACTTAGGGAGACTGCTGTCCTCCTGTGTCAGACAGACAGCAGACACGCACCCCACCGGGACAGGCTGCACAAAAACACGTATCTCTCACAGTTTGTCTTGGGCATTACTTTTTGTCTGGACCTGAGCAAGATGGAAACATAATGGGATTGCTGCTGTGGATCCAGAAGTCTGATTTCTCCTGCTCACCTGCCCTCAGCTAAGGGAAATCTCGCCCACCCAGCCAGTGCTGTGCAAGTACCTGCAGTCACACAGCTCAGAAACAGCTCTGAGGTATCATGATGCTGAAAATGGAAAATCATTTTCTGTAACACCAATGTTCCCACCCTGGGAATTCAAGAAACAAGCAAAATATAGCAAGGAAACTTCCACTGTAATGTTTAATCGACACACTGAAATGTTTTAATCTAAGTTTGCATTAAGTGAGGAGCAGGCCCAATGTCAAAATCTCTCCGTTGCCTTCAGCAACTCCATTAAGCAGGTTTATTCTAGAGAAAATTGGCCTTTACCAGGTTTTCGTTCTGTTTTATAATCCTGGGATATAGCTGCAAATCAATAAAAGAACCACTAAAAGCTACATGGTTTAGTTGTGGCCTTGGCAGCACAGGGTTAACAGTTGCACTTGATCTTGGAGGGCATTTCCAACCTCAACAATTCCATAATTCTGTGAAAAGCACTAGTGCTTGGACTTTACTGGGTACTTCCACAATTCTGCACTGAACTGAACACAGCACAAATTATCTCACTTTGCAGCACACCAGATTTCAGAACCTAAGAAAATTGACCCCAAATTCTTGAGATTACTGATTTGCTTCAGGACTATAGCTACTAGAAAGGTTCTCCTGGCACCAGCAGCATGAAATCCACTGAAATAGCCTAATATTAGATGGGTTCATGAATGTTTCAACAGGCAAAGTGTTGCCATAGAGCAGCACAAAAAGAGCAAACTTAATTTTTTGTTTTATTCTACTGCTCTGACTTTCTGGGAGAACTTTGCCAGATTCGAATGGAAAGAGAAGATAAAGTGGAATGATTCAATGAAGATATTCTGTGGTTAGTCCTGTACAACAGAAATGCTTATCTGACCAGCTTCTACTGTGCAGGAAGATTGACAGATGAGCTTTCCCTGTTTCTCCCTCTATTCCTGGATTAAATTTGGCTGCAAGTTATTAGATATGGACCAGCTACCACGCAGATACTGTGCAGGAAACCTGCCTGAAACATATTTTCTTCACTTGAAAAAAGTCCAGCTAACAGATTCACTGTCTAGAATAAATTAGCAGAAACCTCACCAGCACCAGGATTGTGCCTTTCCAGGGAAAGATGAGCAGCATGGCCTGAACAGCCTTTAAGAGGCTGCTCACAAGGTGTGAACATATGGATGTGTGTCACCCCTGGTGACAACAGGAGACACCTTGCAGTGATGGAGACCTGCCATTTACTGCTCCACAAAAAAGTCCTACCAGCACGTGATATTCCAGGGAGTGATAGAATGAGAAGTGATAACCTGGTATTTAGAGCAAACTGGCATTGAGGAGCTGAATCCCTTCACTTTACTCCATATGCAAATAAATCCCTGTAGCCCAGCCTTCTTTACTCTGAGATTTGCTGTGCAGAAACACACACTGGTCAGTTGAGCTCAAGCCTCCCCTTTAGTGGTGATGATTTTATTTTAAAAGACTGTCACCAAGTGGCAGAGCTCTGAACGGCTGCGCGGGGTCAGCAGAGCTGCAAACACACCATCAGCTGGAGCAAGACAACCAAAAATCCACTGTCCCAAGACATCACAGCACACTGAGGGGAATGTCAGGCTAGATCGTGCAACTAAATCAAAATAAGCCATGGGGGGAAAAATACTATCTTGGAAGGAAACTTCAAATACTGTGAAGTTTGTTCTGTCAGTATAAAAACCGGTAGATTCAGTTTTTGATTCTTTCCTTTGAAGCACAAAAATCACTGACAACAAAGCCTGATGACACTGTTTCATGCGAAACAGCCACCTTGGGGGCTGTAAAACAAAAAGAAGGAAAGACACAGCCTCCCACTTTAATCTGCAGTTTGAGTCAAAATGCAATGTTTTATACCTGACATGAAGTAATACAAGTTATTTTTAACTATTATACTAAGTGTTTTCCCAAAGCACTACAAAAAGACAATTTTTAGGAGTACATACATCTACACAAAGCAGGCATTTGAGGATTCATCTATTAATCAAGCTGGAGCCTGGCTGGTGGAGCTGTTAGCAAACTGCATTACCATTGCACCCACAGGGATGGGAGACTCCTCAGCTGCACCAGGCACACTGTGATCCATATAGGAAGCACAGGATCGATTTGTTTCACCCAAACCTGTAAGTAACCATCTGCACTACAACAGTAGTAGCTATGCTTTTTGTTACTCCTCCAAGCAAAATGCCACTCTTTTAAATTGCTGTTAATTCATTTGAAGATGTTGATTTCTCTGTGTGTAAGGTGAGTGAAGACAAGGAAGGGCATTGGCAGGAACCACCAAGATTTACATCAACAACAACAACCAATTTTTGTGGGATACTGCGGATACTCAGACTATATCCAGAGAGCAGAGACCATCAGAGCACAATGATGGAGCACGTGATACCCAAGTAGTCTCTTGACAGCTGCTGTCAATGCTTTAGAAAGAGCTTTGATGCCCCATCATTAAAGCTACATCAGCTCTCTGGGTCTAAACCTGCAGCAAATCACAGAATATTCTGGATTGGAAGGGACCCACAAGGGTCATCAAACCGTGAAGCCTGGAGATAATTTAGGCTACCTGTGACTGCTTTCCTGTTAGAAACCTGTTAGTTCTAGTTTATCTGGGGAGTAAACCAAGTGAGTTTACATGGAATTTTCTTTGTACTCTCTATTCATTACCCAGAAATCCAAAACAGTGTTAAAGACGTGGGAAGATTTTCAAGAGTAAATTGGAGGTAGTGACTTTCTTGCAAGCCTCTCAATGTTTACTTAGGCCTGCTGTAGGGTTTTCTCTTCAATCAACAAAGTTTCCAGTCTCTCAGAAGTTACAGAAGTTTGACAGATTTCCATCTGCTGTTCCAGGCTGGCATGTCCAGCTGCAGTGAGCCTGGACTCACCAGCCACCCACAAAGAAATTGCTCTCAGCAGTACAAAGAGAAGACGGTGCCACATTTCCTCTGGAACTGACAGTGCAGTTAAAAACAGCATCACCTGAGAGAGGAAAACATCAAATCTGCAAACTGGAGTCTCTGCTTCTGCTGTAGCTGCACAATGCAGTGAAAAGCACAGTCTGCAGCCTGGTATTTGTTACAGCACAGCACACCTCCATGCCAGGGCTGAACACAAGGTTCATTTAGCTGCCCCTTGGCTGCTGCCAACTGGAACTGGCTGGCACAGCCACAGGGAGCCCATCAGACCCACACTGCAGGCACTGACACAGATATCTGTGGATTCGGGAGGTTGGGAGCACCAAGGAACCCACAGAACCCACAAAACAATGATTCAACTTTACTGATTGCTCTACTCTAGATCTCAAAAACAATGCAAAATAAACAGCTGCCAGCCACTCCCTGAAATAACCCATCATTTCTACCATCCTTCCTATCTCTCTCAAAAAAAATAAATCTTTCTGCCACAGCAAACTGATCTGGAGGCTTTACAGCTCCTGGAGGAAATCTTGCCTCATGCCTAGAGACCTTTAGAAAAGCACTGGCAGCAGAATAAATTATTTACAGTACTATTTCTGACAATACCATCTCCATAAATGATACAAGATTGAAGGGTTTAAAAATGTGTGCATGTGGCATAGGGCCCAAAGTGTCTAACAGAAATATTGATTAACTCGATTTCTACAGACTCTGTAAACAGTCTGATGAAAACAGAAACTGCAAGTGGATTTTTTTCCCCTTTACTGGAAAGTAGGACAAAGCAATCACCCCACCCATTCAAACTAAGCCAAATAAAAGTGGTTTTGGACATTTACAAAATTATTTTCTGTTTAAAGCAATCCAATCTACATGTTGTTTACCTGATTCTAATTCACTACTTATTCCATTTCCCCAGAATAACTCAGTCAGTTGAGGCTTCTGGCTTGAAGCAAGGTTCCTGCTGTTTACTTAGGTTTTCCAGCTGGGTTGAATGATATGCAAAGAGGTCTGAGGACTTGCTGGAGGTCATACAGAGAGGAAAGTCAGTTGGCTCCGCTGGCGTAATAGCCCTGCACTTTTACAGCTCCCAGGACTTTGCTCTAAGCACCAGGCTAACCTTCTCATCAAAAGATACTAAATCTGCTCTCAAGATTTCAAACATTCCCCAGTTCTTAGGAAAAGGCACTTCCCTCCATAAAGAGTTTGAAGCAACCCTGCTAAAGGGCATGATGAAAATCTGAAGGCACTGAGTGCACATGCTCACAATTAGAAAATTCACTGGAAACTGCCACTGTAGAGTTTTCCATTTTCAACAGCAGAATTTCAAACTTACTTAGGCAAGCAATATAGAAGAAAGGAAACTGTGGGGGATGTTTAAATAGAGCCTACCTAAATATTTTATTTAAAGGAACTATTTTTATTTTGGCTAGAATTTATAGGGTGAGGCATCCCAGGCAATCCATAATGGGCATCACCCTTCAATTCATCCATTCTGGACTTCCTGCACAGCCAAGGACAATTCAATGCATTCCCCGATGCCTCTGATCCTGCAGAGCCACAAGGAAGGTAGGGACACCCCTGAGGTTTTCTCACCCCTTCAATTCCACCAGGATAAGCTGCTCTGCTAAGCAGGGCTCTGGGGTATTGGATTGCCTGCAGATCTTTTGATTTGTGATGTTTGGTGGTGGTGTCCCAGAGCAGCACCAGGGACACCAACCACTGGAAGAGCAATCCACCTCTCCTGTGCCACTGCCAATGTGCGTGACATAAACAACCCCCTCTGAAACACAGGACAAAAGCAAGGGCTCTAAACTCCCATTTGAACACAGCACTGACACTAGGAGAGATTAACAATGATATTTTGAAGAAAAGGCATTTTGCTAGTAATTCAACACCCACTCCCATCCACTGGGGCAGAACCATTACAATCCATTCTCCAAGAACTGCAGGGCCCTCCAGCAAAAGGCCTTCCACTTCACTCTTCGCCCCAATAGGCCTCCTGCCCTTCAACATTTATACTTCTGCCATCTAAAACCCACTTATTTTCACTTCCAAGCTCTTCAAATTCATGCCCTGATGTTCCTCAGCTCCTCTTCTATTCCATCCCAGAATAATTCAAGCAATTGTACTTCTGAGATCTGCTCTACCAGCTCAGCTGTTCTAATGCCCTCTGGCTCCAGCATGGATCTTCAGCCCTTTCTTTTTCTCCTCCAGTATTGCATCAGCTCCCATTTCTCAGTTTAGTATTCTTTAAACTTTATTCTTCTTTTCAACCTTCACAGTTTATTCTCTTTATTTTCTCCCAGTGTTCCTCACTCCTTTCTCCTAATGGACATCTCCAATTAAACCTTAATTATATCTCATACCAGCAGCTGTTCTCAGACTGATGAGCACACTCTAGAAGAAAACCCAAGGCAAAAGGTCTTGCCTGTTAGACACTTTGCTGTAATCCAAAGGTCACACGTACAGGCACATAACCCAGTAATTTACACTTACTCCAGCATTACAGATTTCTTTTCCTGCTTAAATTACTTTGGAAGAGGTTACCCTACCCTTAACAAGGTTAAGTATCTTTGTATGGTGAAGATTGCACATGTCTAAAGTTTGGCAAGCTGTGCTGCTAGGACAGCTGTGCTGGCTGGTTTAGTCACAGGATGACTTTTCTAGGTGCCACTCCCTCCTAGGTCCAGCATTCCTAGGTCCATTTCTAGGCCCAGCATTCCTGCTCTGCCGTGGTGGGTTCAGACCCTGAGCTGGTCTCTAGGCTCCAGGCACAGAGTTAAGCAGGACTCAAGTCTGGCTCTGGGGTTACCACGGTTCTCCAGCCTGACCATGAACCAGCCAGGACAGGGGGTGGGGATGGAAAAGCCAAGTTATGCCAGGAATGAGCCCGGGGAATGCAGCAGAGGTCACATTGCAGAGCGGGTACCGACACATGCCACTCGTTCCAGCTCCTGGATGGAGAGCTCTCCCAAAGCCTGGGAAACTGGCAGTGGGCGATGACCTGCACCCACTGGATCCTCATCCTGCTTAGCATATGCCAAATACAATAAGATGCATTAAGGCAAGTCTTTGCTCTACCCAGCGCATGATGTGATTGGCAGAATAACCTTTTTTGCCTCTCTAATTCTGCTGATAGTATGTAATTCTGTTCATCCCTTTAGCCTTAGCCAAATATTTATGTCAAGCTGGGAAAAAAAATGCCAGGCACAGAGCAGGAGGCAGAGGGAAAGCAATCTAGCAAAAGCTTATAAACCAATTTCAGTGCATAAAAGAACTCACTTCTGTGCAGTCACACTCAGATTAACAATCAGGTCCCTATGCTGGCCATTCCTTTTTTTAATTAACCTTCAACAGGTTAAACAGCCCAAGACAACGCTATTAGATGATCAATAAACCTAGGTGCTAATTCTGTACACACAACACAAATGTTTTCCTGGGTTAGGATAAAACTTCAGTTGCTTGTTGGACACAGCAACTACCTGGTAGTGGGGGGCAGATGGACCCTAAAGCACTAATGATCCCACACACTCATGGATACTTCAGCCTGCCTGAACTGCATTCAATTCTTTAGTCACACTGCTGCTCCCAGGCAGGGATCTAACACATACATCACTTTTAACACTTAGCCGTTCTGGATGAATGGGAAAATTCATTATTCATTTAATTCTAAGTAACAGCCAAATGGCCCAATCATCAGCAGAGTGCCCCAATGCTGTGCCAACACAGATGAGGAACAGCTTCTCTCTGATGCAAAGGGCTCAGCGCTGTAGCTCTTGGGGTAAGAATATGCCATCATTTCCTTAGGAGATTCAAAAGCAAAAGCAAAGCCATAAATTATTTTCTAATTGTTTAGCAGTGAACAAAGGCAAAATGGGCCTGCTGTGTCCAACTCTTCCAAAGGCACACATGAATAAACAGAACTGCTGGAAGCCTAACAAACTGACAGCCCATCCCAGGGAACACAAAAAGGAATGTTTGCCTAAATACTGTCTTTCAGCAAGACTGTAATCAAAGGAAAAGAAGCATGTATGATAAGAAAGATTCCTAGTGGTTCTGGCACAGTGATTATTCTCTGTGTAATTGGGAAGTTTGGAAACACTTGACTATGCTGTTCTGATGGCATACTTTCAAAAAACACTAAAAACCCAAATGGAGCAGTTCAATCAGCAAACAAGGCCTCAAACCAGGTGCTAAACCAAAGCACTACAGAGTGACAAGAAAAAAACCCTACACATTTCTTCACATCTTCTGCACTATGAATGAAGAGATAATGGAAGCCTGTAGTGATACCTGGTATTAGCCTGTCCACAGGACACAGGTATAACTATTGCAAGTTAAAATAATCAACTTGCTTTTCTGGAGGAGTCAAAAAAAAAAGGCCAGAGAGGGGAGCTCCAGCTGCATCTCAGCAGGGACAGGACTGGGCAATGTGACACAACCAGGTGTTGTGGCCCTGTGAGGAGCCCAGGAGGTCTGCACTTGGTGGCTTTGAAACTAATCCATAAGCTCTACTAGGTTTACAGGAAATCAAAGAGGCAAAAAGATCATGGAAACAGGAAAAAAAACCGGGGAGATAATACCAGTCAAAACAAGTTAGAAATAGAAAGAGAGGAAGATAAACTGGCTTTCTTCCTAGACAAGTAGGAAGATCTTGGGGGAAATCTTCTTAAAACTACGGGAGCACCATTTCAAAATCCTACCAAAGCCAGCATGTCCTGAGAAAATTATGTTCTCCTCACAAGATGAGTCCAATCAAAATTGCTCCTGAAAACCCAGGCAGGGATCATGGGGCACTCCTGCAGTGCCCATCAGCTCTCCCTAGGGACAGCTGCCTGCAGGGAAAGGATTTACCTTGGTACGAATCACCTGTGCAAGGGAAAGGCAGCACAGCCTATGCACACAGGGTTTGGGGTTAAATGCAAGTTAATACTGTTTATCTGAACCAGGCCAGAGGCAGCTGTTGGATATAATGAGATTGTGACAAAGAAATGCACAGCCTGAACTTCTAAGCCATAAAACTGAGCTAAGCCAACAATTCATTAGTTACTTTTTTTTAAAACTGGTGGTGGGATGAATATCTACTGAAATGTGAGCTCGGTATTTATCAGATGCATAGGAATAAAATCTCCTGTAACATATTATTAATGTTTATTATGTAGGTTGGTACAACATCATTTATCACTGGCTATCTTCAACAGGCTCGACACCCCAGGCTGAATTAGCCTGGAGATTTCCAGAAAACAAAACATGAGGGTGGCACAGCCTGCAGGGGATCTCCCCAGGCAGAGCTGTGCCACTGCTCCAGCAGCAGAGTCTGCAGGCTGGCACTCTGCAGGCTGACACCCACAAAGCCCTCGGAATGCCTCCACATGAGGAGTGTATCAGTGAAAGGAAAAGAAATGCATGCAACCCCTTCCATCAGTCATGTTGATAAATCAGAAATAACTCAAGATATCTTAATTACAAAGCCCAAAATTCACTTTTGTGGTTCTCTGGGAGTTGTTGGAAGGCAATCAATCCTTCAAGAGAAAGGAATGAGCTGGATCAGGCTTTCAGAGATGGTAAAGGGACCACAAATACTGATTTTAAGTCGATAAAAACATTTTAATTAATCATTCCTAAGAATAAATTGTTCTTTCTACAATATTATTTTATTTTAAAGATGTTTGCTGTCCTGTAACAACTGAAACAAAGAGATTACCCTGAATTTTCCCACTAGCACCCTGAAGCAGATATTCCAAACCATACAACTGAGTTATTAAACCAACAGTCACAGCACATTTAAGCGTTCCTTGCATAAAAGCCCTATTGAAGGCAGTTCTGCAGGGGGACCCTGCACGTTGACCCCAGGCAGATGTGGCTTCCCTGGCCTGAAATGGAGAGGTCTGGCATAAAAAGGTGTTTTGTCCAGGAGGCAGAGAAACCCCCCCACCCAAAACACACCTCCCACAGCAGCCAGCTCTGTACCAGCAGTGCTTTAAGGCACTCACAGAGTCAAACAGCCATAGGAAAGCCTGCTCAAGCTCCCTAGAGCAAAGAGGAATTCCAGCGGACTCCCAGGAAAGAGATAATATAAACTGCAAAACTAATTTCAGCTTCCAACAGAGAGCTGGCCCTTCTCTATCTCTAACTGAGCAGGAGAGCAGCCACAGGGACAGGAGAGGAAAGCTGCTCTTGTGCTCGCAGAGAAAGGCGATGTCAGGATGGCAGAGCCTTTCCATCGGCTGCCCGAGCACCATCCAGCGGGAGAATGGGCCAGGAGAACAATCGGAAATCCATTAGCAAGCTGCGGCTCCGCCTGAACTCCCATCAAATGTCACAGCGCCGAATGGCTTCTGCTGCTCCAGAGGACATGGGGAGCAGGGAATTGTTCCAAGGCGATAAAGATATTATTACAGTTTTTAGCTTATATTACAATTATTACCTTATATACGAGGGGCAACCATTTGCAATCTACGTCGTGCCTTTAAGCAAGTCTCTCAAATCCGGGACAAACGAGTAATTAAAATGGAAAGAGATCTCCTCCAGGAGCACCACAAGGGGAGAAGGAAAAGCTGGAGGTGGAGGGAGCACTGCTGGAGGGATGTGATCCCTGCTTTTACTGCCTCTATCCAAGCAGGATTTCAACTAGGAAGTTGAAATACCTAGGAAGCTTGCACGAAAATAGCAAAATTACCAACGCTGCTATTTACTAGCAGGGGAGTGACCCCGCCGGAATAAATCAGCTCATCAGCAGCATTTCACCCCGCTCTTCTGCAGGCTCAGTCCTGCTCTATGAACACTTCATTGTCCACCTATCACAGCAGGAGACTGAGCCAAAACCAATCTGCTCAAAATCTACCCGAGTTATTTCTTCCCTCAGATGAAGGGTGGTCATCAGGCCATTTAAAAAGCAATGCAAATAACCAGGTTCATAAATACGTTTATCCATTAAGGAGTCTGCACCATGTCTCTGCAATGTTATTTACGTGTCTGAAAGCTGTTATCCGAGCTATTATCCAGCACAGAGACTAGAAAAAGATATTCTGTGTGTATTAGCAGCATATTGAAATGATTTGTGCAGATTCTTTCCATTCAGATACTGTTGATGCTTGAAATATAATGAGGGGTCTCAAACAGGACTTGTATATGTTCTATAAGCAGGTAAAAAGCAATAATTAAAAAAAAAAATTAGGAATTCTCCAGTGCAAATATTTCCAAATGCAAACTGATTCTCATTATCTTTCATCTGCCAGAAAACTAAATTAAAATATCAATCAAATGTAGTGATCCAGGTAAAAGTCTTAGACTACATCTCTGGTTCAATAACTGCAATTATTGTGTCACTGTTCTCAACTCTTTGAGCTCCTCAAATGAGATCAGAAATGACTACAGAAAAAAACCCCAACAACATAAAATCTCAAAAAACACTCTCATCCACAAGACCTGAATTACATTTCAACAATGACATTTTTGTCTCCAAAACAGGCAACAGCAAAATGAAAACAAGGTTGTCAGCACTGTCAATATGAAACGTTAGCCATAAAAACTGCTACTGTAGTTTTGATTTGCTTTATTTACTGGAACTTTTCTTTTTTTTTTCAAAAGAGAATCAATCTGAAACTGAAGTGTGTGAAAATGACGTGCCAGTATCAGATCCTGGAAGAGGAAAGGCTGCTGAGCACAGCTGAGAGACACTTACTGTGACACTGCAAGCCCACCGTGGGTAAGTGTTTGTTTTACACCCAGGTACGGAGCTCTCACGAGTTACACACAGGAGCAGATCTTAAAGCTCTGCTTGTTTTCCACCAAGACAAGAGGAAATGCACATCCAGCAAAAGAGCACTTGGATCCAAACGAGTCCCAGCAACTTTCCTTCATCTGCGTGGATCAGATCATACACATAAAAATTAAAATACTGTCAAATAATGGAAAGTACTAGAACTAGTGGCAAAACACTTCCTGTAACGTGCAACTCCAGGTCTGCCTGCAAGTTGAGATTTCCTAAGGAAATTCCCTACAGCAATGCCTCCAATATTATCTTTATTCTGGAAAAACCACTTAGGGGTACTCAGACTCCGATCTCTTCTATGCCAACTGTCAGCTGAGCGTGAATCTCCTTTAAAACAATAGTTAAGAACCAATGGAGGAGGAGTAAATTTCTTGCTGGTACGAGGTCTGTGTTTGCCCCATAGCCCATCCTGGCAGGGATCAGCCATCACAGGCATCCGAGGACTCTGGTGTGGCTGCCACCAGATGAGATGAGCTATTAGCTATGGCCCAGTTCCTACAGGACAGATGTCCTCCCTGCAGTCCATAAGCACAGCATCAGCAGCTGGGGAAGTGGGCAGGACACACTAAAATGCCTTTTCTCTCCCTAAAATGCCCACAGGCACCATAACCACGCTCTCACTGTCACTGCCTGTAGATCTTCAGGGACTCTTCTGTCAGGGGTTTCAAACCGACAACTTTTGAAGTGCTACGTTCATGTAAATAAGTAGTTTTTCTAAGAACGAATTAGTTGAGCATATTCTATGAAGTTATTTCATTTGTTTTTGCTCCTGTTCATTTATTCCAATCTGCTGCACCTTCCCTTGGAGAGGTTATTAAACGCTCTGCTAATGGGCGCCAGCACTCGTTTAATTCTTCCTAATGAATGTATGAGTGAGTAGCGGAAGCTATTATATAGGGCTTAATAAAGGGCGGGAAGGAATTTCCTAAAATTTATTGCCACAGGCTGCTGCTTGAAGATAAAATAAATGGTAATTGCTTGGAACAGGAAAGAGGAGGATGATAAAATGTCCCCAGACATGAGGTAAAAAAAATACCAAATGCTCCAAACCAAAATCTCAGAGCCCAAAGGATCATGAAGGCAAGATGGCCTCCTCCAGCTTCGGCTTTTTGATAATTCTTAAGACTTTTCCTTTGGATATGGATGCTGAAGGATGAACTCAATCTCAGCTGGAATGGTTATTTTATGACACAGAAAAGATAAATATTTAAAAATGCATTAATTCCGACTGCATCTTATGAAAACAATATCTGTAGGAAAGAGACAGTGTAGACGAAATGGAAGGACAATGTTTCTGGACTATTGAGTCCAGCAATACAATCTTCCCTAAAATACAGGTTTTGCAGAATGGAGGAGGCACACATAACATTTTGCTACAATTACGTTCTTTCTTTCCCATTGCTGTGTTGGTCAGGGTTCATGGAAGACGAGAAATGGCTGAGATGTGAACCTGTGCATTGTTTCTTCAATTTCTGCGACTGTTTGTTAAAAGAAATAAAAATCTGGAGGCTGGATGAGAAAAAGTGTCTGAACTGGAAGTCCCAAGTGTCTGTCCTGCTCCAAAGTGCTGCAATCACACTGCCAACCTCCCAGCAAGCTCCAGGTCAGGCCTCAACAACTGGCGAGAACAAAGTGGAAATCCAAGTCCCATCCCCTGTAATTGCAATGTAGGAGAAAAACACAGGTTTTCAAAACAAAGCTGCTTGCTATAACTCACAACAGCCTCCTGTCCACATAATCCTTCAGGCTTCGTTCAGACACTGTGATCCAGTCATACAGATGAGTTTGGCTAAAAGCTTTGATCCATGCCATCAAGAAAGCTAAAAAGCAAGGTTCCCAAGAACAAGCCTGATTTTCTGGTTCCACGGAGCTGTTATTTTGCACCTTAGAGACTGCAAAAGTGTTCTCTACCATCAGGCTGCTCAGGAGTTACACCAACTTGCACGTTTAATTACAGAAGCAGTGATCAATAGCTCAAGGGTCACAGGCTGTGGTGGGAGAGGACAGCAGGGATGTCTGGACATCACCTTATCCAAATGCCACTGGCCTTTCAAGTCCAGCTGTCCCAAAAAGGACACTGCCAATCTCTAAGGACCATTTTCCCAAAATGCAGCAAGAAAGAACTAGTATAGAAAGCTGCCAAAATATCAATTTGAGTGGGCAAAGCAGCCATCTCCCTTTACTTAAAGGGGCAGAAAGAAAGAAATACTATTTTCAATAGCAAGCTAATATAGCCAACAACTTCAAAGCTGACCTGAGAAGAAAAGCAAGATTAGGTTTGCTCTTTTTTTGCTGTTTTGGCCAGACAAAGCCCCTCTCTGAAAACCACTATTTTTCATGCCAGCTTTGACCATCTTAAAACCAGGAAAAAAGAGGATAAAACCCAATTTTTCTTTCTTAAATCCTTGGCAGGTCACCTGCAGGAGCAGGCCAACAGCTTTTCCAGCAGGCAGTAAGAAATTATTACTTCCTTTCTAAACAAGGATTTCAGTTGCTTCAGTCAGCAGCAGGATTTCCATAGCCTTACACAATACAAAGCAATCACTCAACCTGCAAGAGCATCCAATTTGAAAATGGACAGTTGTTTCTCCAAGAGAAAAAGCAACCATATGATAAAGACAAAGCCAACAACAACCAATGCCAAAATACTCAAAACAAATAATAATAAACAGCTTGCACACACTGGAAGACAAAAGGTGAGCAGTTGAAAGATGAGTGTGAAATGTCAGGGATATACAACACAGGTTTTCAAATTATCAAATTTGGGTGGCTATAGGATAGGCATCTACTAGAGGCATTATCCAGGAAGAGTTTAATCTTCCCCCCGCTCCAATCAATAAATCAAAGCCAAATAAACATGCACATCATTCCATGTTGGCATCAATACCTGTACAAAAGACAGAGCTTCCAATTTAAACCAGCAAACACAAACTATTCCATCTCTGAGGACTTTCAAGCACTTCTACACTCTCAACCCTCTTCCCTTCCTATGAAGAAAGAATCTTATTACTGATTTATATGGGTTATAGAGCAAGAAGCTGCTGCTTTTTGATGATAAAGAACATGAAGATAAAGGATCTGGTTTTGACTTAGGAACAATCCAAGCAGGTACTTGTTAACTATCTGTGATGCTGTCCCTGCTACAAGGAATAACACAGGATTTCATCTGCCTCAGCACTGGTGCATCCCTGGAATCACTGCCTGCACAAACCTTAATTACCCAGCCTGAAAATACACACTTTACTTATCCAAGGACAAGCCCAGCACGGAGGAGAAATGACCAGAAAAAAAAATATCTCAGTTATTCTTTGCAACATAACACTGATGTCAGATGCAAAGCAAAAAGCTGCTTTTCTTCCTGTATTATTTGGTCTGCTTTTGGTAGCACCTCCCTGCTGTGTGCAGGGGCCAGATGTGGGAAGAAGAGTGGAGGTGGCACAAGGAAAAGCAGGATGCAAAGTCCCTGCTGTGGTTTATCTGTGGTGTCACAGTAACAGGAGCTCTGTCACCAAGGCTGGCTTGCAGCAGGAAGGGCACAAGAGTCCCAGAGAAGCCGTGAACATTTCCATGGCTTTCCTCCCTCATCCCTGCTATCTGCTTTTACTTGTGCATCCCATAAAACACCCCCAGGCCAACCCCTGGCAAGGCCAGCTCCTCAAGCCAAAGCTTCAGAAAACGTCCCAGGTACGATCCCAGGCTGAAAGCAATTCCCTCACCACAGCCACAAACCTTGGATACGCAGATTGACGTGTCAGCCTCTGAAATCAAGAGTCATGATTTGTACTCCAGAACAGTCAGAAGTGCTGCATGGCACAAGGAGGTGAATTCCAACATCCCTGGCTCCTGTGGGGCTTTGTTTGGGCAGGAGCTGCACTCACACAGCTCGTCCCCACCACAATATGGGGTCAAGGTGTAAGTGCACTAGCAGAATTTTTCACAAACTCTCTCTCACAGACCCCCTCCTCCATCACTTTTTTGCCTAGAGTATTACACTCAGATTGGTTTTTAAAATACTTTTTTTTAATGGGGAGAGAGGCACAAGGGCATCGAATATACTCTAATCCAATTTGTTGTAGTCTAAAAGAAATCCATTTGTTCAGCTTTGCATTCGGCATCCTTGTGATAATAATTTTTAATAGCATAATTTTTATTTGGATCCATTTTAAAGAAATCATAATTTGATTACAGATCAGGAATGCATCCTGCAATTACCTTTTGCGTGTAACTCCTCTCAGGTAAGACCTGACCTCCCCTGGACCCATCCCTTATGGATACCTCCACATGGCTGACCATGGATGCAAAGAGAACACAGTGCAGCAAGGTAAAGAGAACTCAAATCCAAGTAACTGTGCAAGACTGTAGTAAAGAGGTCTTGCAGTAGAAGATAGCACCTTTACTTGCACAGGGTTAGTTTTACTCCTAAAAATTTTAGAAGTTACTACATTTTTAAAATTCAGCTGCTAGCAATTCCAATTTGAGAATCATAAAAAGTACTGTATTAATAATTGAAATGTAAAATGCCTGTTTGATTCACTCCAGCCCTCAGTCCCCCTCCCTGAAGGGCTTGTTTGCCTTAGGGGAGCATTTCACAAGCAGCACATCAACTTTCTGAAACACGACTTCAGCAGATGAAAGCCTCGTAACCACGGAAGAGCCCCCTTCCTTCTAAATCTGGAATTTAAAAACCTGTGACATCCATGGAGCAATTTAAAAGCAGAATGGCCAAGACATTTCAGCTCAACCAAGCACCTTGGCTACCACATGGTGTTTTTTCGGAAGTGGCCGAGTGGTGATGTCCCCATTTCAGCCACAACATCCACCCTTTATCTCTGGGCAGACAAAGTTCTGCCACCGCCGCCGTGACTCAGGGCACCCTCAGCACCCAGTGACTCAAGGCTGTCCCCAGCCATGAAATGTGTCTCATTCCAGGGGCTCCACATCATCCCACTCCCTGTCCTGCTGAAGCCCACCACTTCCTAATTTGGGAACGCTGCAGATGACGGAGATGTCTGAGCTGCAAAGCAATGGCTCTGCTGGTGTCTGGGACTTTCACCTCAGTGTTTTTAATGCCTCTCTAGTCAGGCAGGACTAAATGATGTGGGCATGGCCAACACAATGCAATATGCACTTTTTTGGGGAAAAGTAGCCCAAGTTAACAAATCAGAGCAAAAACACCTCACTGGATTTGTGCTACTTATTCCTCCTATGAGTGGAATGCAAATATTTCAAGTTAACATTTCACGGTTCTTTGAATCCTTACCCGATAATAAATGCAGGGCTGTTCTATTTTCATTTAATGCTTTTCAAATCCTGTGTTTTTAACCACAATTACAAAGCCATGCTGCTGCTCAGTGAAGTTCACAATTCCTCTCAGGAGAGGTCGGCTTATCAACATTGCAGCAGGTCTTCAATGAAATGTCATGCACTGCCTTTGCTTTGCAGAGGCAAAACTGCAGTCACCAAGATGATTATATTAGCATTTCAAGCTAGCATTTGCCTCCAAAAATCCAACCTTTATTATTCTAATTTTTCCTTTTGCTTGGCTCAAAGTATTACCTACTTATGAGGCAGCTCAGTACATTTTGCTAACCAGCCACAGCCTTCAGGATTTGGCCCTCTCCAGACTCACTACTACAGCAAGTCCAGAATTAACTCCCAGATTATGTCTCCAAGTTATCTTTTGCAAGCACAACAACCCACACCACACCTGGTGGTGTACCTGTGGTCATGAAAAGCCTTTTTTGTCTCACTTTTCAGCAAGAGCAAGGTTAAAACCACCAGCAGTTCTCACAGTGAGGGCTAAATTACACTGAAGTTTCCCCAACACTTTCTTTTTCCCAATGACATGGAATTTGAAAGGTTGAGCAATACTTACACTGATGTGATCGCCTCATAACAATAATTACTACTTAATACCTGAAACACGATAGCACCTTGACATCCACCCTCAGCGTGGGAGGCACTATTTAGACATAACAGACAATCTGCAGAGCCCAGGGAAATTACAGCTTCTATATGAACATCAACCGTATCAAATGATGGGAAGAGCTTTGTGTTCCCTCCAGTTCATTTCCTGTAAAGGACATCTATTTTCTATTAAATAGCTGCACGTTGAGGAAAAAAAAAAAAAGAATGTATATAGCAAACACATTTAGTGCAATCCATCAATAAGTCTTGTAGGAAGTAATGGTTTGATTGCAGAGACTTTTAAATGCAGTTTCTTATCCATCCAGCTAAATATATTAAAGAAGAAATAACAGCTTGGCATTTATTCAAAACTTTTCATTTGAGCTTTCCTAAGTTATTTGCAAACATGAGGTGTAGCCAGACAACAATACCTCTAATGGCTGTTCCAGTTATTCAGGCTAAAATGGGATATAGTTTTTAAATGAACATTATGTGTTGCCAGACTTATATCAGGAATGAAAAGAACTTGGAGCCAATAAAAATAATAAAAATGAAACCCCATTCACACATACATATTTATAGCTTAAACTATTTTGCTAGATGCACTAAATCTTCTTCGTTATTATAAAATACTCTCACCCAAAAGAGATTTGAGTAAAATAGAGTATTACTAGATTACAGCTTTGCTTTTGTAAGCATTGTTACGACTTCATAACAATTTAACTCCACCATTAGCTCTGCGAGAGCAATTCTGCCATTCAGACAACACCAACTGTGTAAATAAGTGTCACAGGCTGAATTTGTTTCCAGATAGTCCTTGAGTATCCTTGCCATAAAAAGCTCCTGTTCACAAATGTTGAACTCAGTGTTACAAGAGGATTTACCAAATCAATTTCTATACTGTGAGGAACCTAATATTAATATTAGGGAAGTATTTATATTTTTTAAAAGTCGGTGCAGCATAACAAAATAAGTGGGGGAGTGCAGTGCAGAAGTGCAGAAGACATCAATAAGTGAAAAGGAATGCAGAACTGAAAACTACTTATTTTCTTTTTTAAACAAAGAATAAGCTGAAATGGAGCTTGAGAAGATGAGGGAGCAAGATTTTCCCATTAACACTGAAAGCAAACATCACCTACTAAGCTTTTCTTCATCAGCAACACAAAGATTACAGGTTCTAGTAGAATCTAAAAAGACCTGACAGCCACTATTTCTGAAATCCACAGTTGTCACTTCTGACCCTGGTTCTCACCATTAAACTTTTAAACTTTTGCTCATTTCCAAGACGATTCTCACTGCTGGGATTATTTTAATCAGAGAAGTTAGTGAAGAGTCACAGAAGACATCTGGTGGCCAGTGCCCCAAATGACAATTTAATTTGCTTTACACCTTTGTAATAAACCTTAAAGTTTAATTAAGTAAATAATTTTAAACACTTTAATTAAATAATTTCATTCACAAAAACCCAAGTGAAAACAGTTGTGTTTACTGCATAACAGCCCTGTGATAACGCTCTGTGGTCAGGAACTGAGAACTTGGGAACAGCCCCTCACCAGGTATGTTAAATGAGGCTGAACCTAACAAAAAACAGTCTTTGAATTTAGTCAACTTGAACATAAATGACAGGGCAAACATTTCCTGAAAGCCCAAGGAATTTCCTATTTAAAGTTTCCACGTCCTTATCCCACTACCATTCACACATTCAGCCTTTGGAAAAACAGCTTTATTTATTCTGGGAACACACACACACACACACACAAAGACAAGGCCATGAAATAGTCACCAGTTCCCCCAGGTGTGGCGTGGCAGGAGATCAGCTCACTGACAGAGCCCACGAGTGTGTTTTGGGTTCTGGGTGTGCAGGGCAAGTGAAATTTCCTCCTGTGCAGCACCAGCGTGACGGGAAGCACAGGGAACAAGCCCAGGTCACTCGGTACTTCCAGCAGAGATGGACATTGGACAGGGAACAAAGAGCAGCTCAGACAACAGGGGAATCCTGTCCTCCAGCCAGCCTTGCCATCCAAAACCTGCATTTAACAGGCAGCAGAGTATGTAATTCAATAGTCTTCATCACACATTATTCCCAGTTTCTGAGGCCATCACTCCCTCTTTGATGCAAATGTGGAGTGCAAACCACAGCAGAGGAAGGTCCAGCTTTTTACTATTTTATGAGCTCTAAGGAGAGACTGGAGCAAATAACATTTGCTACTGCTCAGACAGCACCTCAAAGGAGGAATCTACAGGGAAGCAGACTGGACACAGCTCAGGCCCTGGGAAAACGTGGCAGGAATAAGGTAGGAACTGAAGTCAGCCAAAGTGATAAATGCACCAGAATGCCTTAGAAAAGCAGCGCTAATGGATAAGCAGCTTCTCAAGGCAGGCAACATGTAGCAATATTGATTCTTTAATACACACAATGAAACCAAAGTCTTAATGATTAATAATCTGTTGTGAAACTCTATTCATTAGGTAAAAACAGTGCTCAGAAATGACACAACATAAATCAGGCAGTCTCCTCACTCATGAAAGAATGATGAGCTTGCTTGCATCCATGTAAATTAGCAGCAATCACTCTGCATAAAAGCAAGCTCCTGCTTTTCACAACCCAGCTGGTAACAGCCAGGAAAAATTGCTGGGGAAAAAGAAAACACACATGAAAAAAAAACCCTAAATCTAATTTCAGAGAGTACTTAAGCAAAAACTAAAGCAAACTGGTATTCAGGACACATAAGGAAATGTGTAGAAAGGGACATCTCCCAGAGCACAACATACCATTTTAGCAGAATTATATCAAATTTTGCCACAAGCGTGATGAAACTTCCAGCCATCACACAAACATTTATGCTTAATATCTAAGTGCAACACTGGCATTAAACACAGAAGTTTAAAGAAAGACCAGAGTTAAGAACTAAGAACTAATTTAGTTAAGAACTAAGGAAAGACATTGCCTTAGGCAGCTTTACTCACTAAAATTGAATGTTCATTACCTTTTTACCCAAGAATCCTCCTTAAACCAATTAAATGGACACTCTGGCAAGCAGACTAATAACCTCTACAGAGTGTTTAGATTGATCTTCAATCAACATCGAGCAGAGTAAGAGCTGACTGATAAGAGAGTCACAGAAGCAAAGAAGTAAGAATCCCTCTCGCTCCTGCAGGAACCGCTCTGGATATTCCTACAGCAAAGGATTTTTGGGATTCACAAGAGACCTTTTATGAGCAGAGTAACTCCTTCTCACAAGAATGGCACAGTGTGGCTGAACTGAGAGAACACTGCTGGGTGCAGATACTGGCACTGCTCACACAGACACTGCAGAGAGAAGGCAGCCCCTTTCCCCTGCCAAAGAATAAGGAGAGCAAAGTCCATCTGCAAAAATACTCCAGAAGGCCACTAATGTTTCAAACACTTCCTTCAGTCTTTGTAAACGCATATCAGAGTGTTTTATACAGCTGAAAGTGATGGCACCTGCAACACACCCAATGTCCACTCACACAGTATCACAGACATCCAGGTTTTAAACTTTACAGGGTGGATCAAGTATGCTGATGGAGCTGCAGGAATGTTCTGGCAATGCTGAAACACTCCAAAGAGCCTGAAAATCATGGCAGGGTGCTCTGAACCTTTAGTGAGCATGACACTGGTATCAGCCAGGGGTTAAGAGCTGGACTAACTCCTGCAGCTCTGCATCCCCACTGCCTGAGGTCAGCTAAGAGTGTTCCTCACTTGGCACCTGCCAAGGTTCTGGTTACACTCCCATCCACACCAGGGCTACCAAAACACTCTCCCAACTATTTCTTGTCTGCTTCACCACAGTTCCTACAAGCACAGCTGGAAACACACCCCTGTTGTTCCAAGGCACAACCCAACAGCATCACCACCCTAAAGTGACAGTCAACAGGAAAAGACTTTCCAAGGCCATTTTCACCTTTCTGCACCCTCATGATTTACCACAGAGCCTAATACCAAAACTCTGGATGAAACTCGGGACTCTCAGCAACGGGACTGTGTCACCTCCTCACTTTCAAGCTTAAGACTTAAACTTTCCAACGTAAAATACTGTGAGTTTGATGGTAAATGTTGAAGTGGGCTGAAAGAGATGATCGCTTGCAAGGGAAGATTTTTATGCTAATACCCTGTAGCCTTCTCTTGCCTCCCTGTCCTGATTTCCTACCACAGCCTTCATATTAAAATTTGTAAATAAGAATGCAGAACTAGCATAATCTGTTAATGAAAGTCTGGCATATGAGCAACTGCTACCTATTTGTCATGAAGGAGATCAACTGCTTAAACATGGCAAGTTATCAAAGATTAGCCAGTGCACAAAACAGAACTGCTTTTGCCCAGGAAAGGGATTAGCCTTTCCCCATCATCATCATCATCCTCCACCTCGGCCTGTGGAAAAGCACTTTAGAAAGTCTTAGGTCTCTTTCCATACATATTCCAACCATAGATCAAGTTTTGTAGAAGAGCTTCTTAGCATAACCTAGTAGTATTTGATAACTGGAGCAAGAAAAAAATACAGCAAGTGGTTTTTTATGATGAAAAGGGATACAGTCAGAGGCAGTAAACAAATCTGCATTCAGCATGCAGTAGATGTCAGCATTAACCAGGCTAATACTGAGGCACAGTGAAGTTGGATTCATAAGCAATGATCCCAAAAGCTGGAGATAAGTCTCTCCTAATAGATATGGAAATTGAAATTTGGGAGCTGCCAAATCTCCAGCCTAACAACAAAGAAAGTTTTGTCAGTTCAGAATGAAAATCTGAAATACTGAAGGCAGACTAAAAAATGGCTTCCAATTAGGCCGCTGCTAATGATCCAATTTCAGGTAAATGGTCTAAAGTGGAGTCAGGAGTAGTAAAGCAGTTTCTCTGAAGTCTCAGGTTTTGCAGTTGGTGAAGCAGAGACAAAGTATAAAAATTCCCCGAGGTACAATGGAAAGAGATAAATGCAGGGGTTTTAAGTACATGGGTTTGAAGAAACAGCTCTAGTATGGAAGGAGTCTCATTTAAATCATTTCCATGTATGGGCAATTGATTATCTAATAAATGTATATTGCATATAAGGAAGACATATTGAGCTCCCCTGTAGGACAAAGGATAATGAGTACAAAAATCAGACCTTTAAGATAATCTTGTTCCAAAACCCTGCCATGGGCAGGAACACCTTCCACTACCCCAAATTACTGCAAGCCCTGTCCAGCCTGGCCTTGGACACTTCCAGGGATCCAGAGGCAGCCACAGCTTGTTTGGGAACCTGTGCCAGGGCCTGCCCACACTCACAGGGAAGGATTTATTCTGTATATCTAGTCTCCCCGCAGTTTGAAGCCATTCCCTGTGTCCTGTCACTCCAGACCCTTGTCCAAAGTCCCTCTCCAGCTCTCCTGGAGCCCCTTTAGGCACTGGAAGGAGCTCTGAGCTCTCCCTGGAGCATCCTCTGAGATGAGCACCCCCAGCCCCCCCAGAGCACAGGGGCTCCAGCCCTTGGAGCATCTCCATGGCCTTCTCTGGATTCTTTCCAACAGCTCCAAGTCCTTCCCATGCTGGAGACAGCACTGCAGGTGGGGTCTCAGCACAGTGGGGTAGAGGGGGGGAATCTCCCCCCTTGCCCTGCTGCTCACACTGTGGGATGAGCCCAGGATATGCTTGAAACTGATTATAACATAATTTCCTAATTTTCACAATTGAAGTACTTGAAACATGAAACTTAACGGCATAAAACAAGACAGATTATTAAGCATATAGACCCTTAAAATTTATTTTTAATCAATAATGTAGGAAATGGTACTTTTAATTGTTGGGGTTTTTCCTCACAGTGGACTATATAGGGCACATCTCCAACTGGCAGCTGTGGCACGGTGGTGCTATAGATCCATTTTGCACAATTGCTTCCAAATTAAAGCAGTAAAACTTTCAGCACCCTTGTAAGAAAAAGAATTCAGATCTAATATGACAGTGACTGTAGTTGGCTGACTTCAGCTATATTCAGCACTAAATGTTTAAGAAAAATGGATCCAGTTCTGCAGGTTATCTCCCTTTACAATGAGGTAAACAGCTCATTTAAGCTTCCCTGCTGGAAGAGAAACTCTAAGGCCACATTTTATCACTATGTAAGACTATGAAAAGGCCATTTTTGAGTGCTTTATCAATCTCTTCCTCATCTCAGCATCACGTATGTAATGATTAGAGTTCATTTTTAAAGCCTTCAAGTGCTGCTTTTCCTTGGAGATACTGTTCTACCAACATGCTTCAGGGGATCTGCTCATCACTCAGCACAGCAACACCTCCACAAGACAGTCAGAGAAGGGGTGGTGTTGGCCAATCGCTCCAGCCAGCTCCTGCCAACCCAGGGATCACAGCTGAGCCCTCTGAGAACACACCTTTCTTTTCAGAAAGTTTGAGTTTTGCCAAAATTAACATTCTGGAAAGGCACAAGATACATTAGTGTGCAAATTTCAAGGTGCGCTGACAGAGTCTTTCCCCTTCACTGTCTACTGGCCACACTTTTTTCTCAGCTGGATATCCCCAAAAAGCAGTCACTATAGACTCAATTCTCACCAAGAAAAGCAGAGAGAAAGAAGCAAACTTTGCCTTTATAATTCCTCTCAAGTTCAAGCTTGCAAACAAACTGTGAGCTGGAGTAATCTGCATCAGGGGGAAATTTGTAGAATCCCAGCAAGGGCTACTCTGCTGCCCAGGGTAACGACACGAGCGTGAACTCCAGCTTGTAAAACACCCTCGGTGGGCAAAGTAACAGCACAAAGAGAGAAGCCCAAAACTTGCACATAGATTATTTTTTTCCCCCTTAAGGCACTCCTCAATTGTCAGCTCATGACAAAATTTAGAGCCTTTCTGCATTATTGTCACAGAAGATTTGAGCACCAGCAGAGCTGGTTTCTGGCCAGTTGCCTGCTTGACTTTTCAGAAGCCTCTCGATGTGTTGCTTTGGGTGCTACGGAAAGGGTGACGACCAAAAAACGGAATTACTTTCCTGAAAGTTATTTTGCCTTACACTGATAATATTCACTAACGCTTTCAGCCAAAATCTGGTACCACTGAAGCAATCCAGATCTTTCACTAAGTGCCTGCTGAAGGAGCCTCAGCAGAACTTTGCAGGTAATTGCACCACCAAAGCAGGATCATGAATGCCTTTATAAAAACACAACCCTAAAAGGAGAGCCCTGCTACCAAAAGCTCCACTTCTTTGTTTTATCAGGGGCTTTAATATACAAGAATTTCAGACAAGTACATTTAAGAATTCACCTGTCTCTAGGGGTTTAAGTGGCCCACCATGGAATTTCTCCTTAAGCACTTCTTAGTTATGAAAAGCCAGAAACACAATTTTCCTAAGACAAACCAGTTCCCACAGTGCAACAGAGAAACCAGATACAGTGTTTGGTATTTAAAAGAAACTGTGTAATGATGTACTGAAAAGGAAACATGCAACTATTTAAGCCTTGAAAAAAAACACCAATCTTATTTTTATTAACTACAGCCCAGGCACAATAATTGAATAGGACTGAAGGCATTAAATACTGCTTTGTTCATTAATTATAAAGTATGTCAGTCTATGTATTTCAAAGCAAATTACTGAAAGGAAAAGGAAGAACTTTCTAAAATGTACTTTGTTCCCTCTTAATTTATCCAGATTTTTAATATGGAATTTTTCAGAACAGGAGCAGCCCAAACTCAGAAGAGAGCTGAATAAACAACAGTGGTACTGCCTTCTACTGACAGGACTTGGAAGAACCTTTTCATCCACTCAAAGGAAGAAACTTTTCCTCATGTGTATAAGCGAGGCTGATTTTTTGCAGTTCTCTCAACAGATGTCCTAACCCTGATGTCCCCTTTCAAGTTTATTCTCTTCTAAATCAAGACACCAAGGTCTTTCGTGGACATATGGCCCATGGACATTAGAGATGCCATTTTTCCTCGTGAATGTGCTGGGATCTGCTGACCTCAGGTCACACTGGCAAGAAGCTACCATCTGCCTGTTGCTGTTAGATGATGAAAAAAGAATGTTTCTGGCTTTCCTGCCACAGCAAAACACCAAAGGGACTAAGAACATTGTATTGCTTGCAGCAAGTGCTCTGGCTGTATCTCATCTGACCTTGAAACTCTGTCCACAGTAGTAAAAGCAATAACCAAGGAAAAATCCAGCAGCAGGTTTAACATCACAGAGCCAAGTTAGCCCTGATATTCTCTAACCTTCCCTTAACTACCTAAAGTTTATTCAGTGCACAAACATTGTAGGGGAAAATAAAACACTGAAGTAACTCAAAAGAGTATTTCAGCAGGGCAGTACAAGCAAGGGATCTCTGTGTGTTTGTTGAACACTGCAGAGAATTCCTTGGACCCTTCTAGAAACATAGAATGAGAAAAAGTTAGAAAGCAAAGCCATTAAAAAGTAAGAACAAATCAAAACTTTTCCTCTAACTGGATTGTGTTCTCAGACAGCAAATATTTCAATTTTTAGTTCTATAAAGATTACAGATGCAGTTTTGTTTTGTTCACAGATAAACTTCCTCTACAGGACAAAACTGTTACAGAAGCTTTGTCAAAATCACATTCTCCAGCCAAAGACAGCAGCCAGCAGCACGTCATCTCAAGAACATTAGAATTTTTAAAGTGTTGTGCAGAAGCAAGGATTACCCCAGAGTTTAAGCAAAAACAATGCATTTCTGCACCTCACTTGTGTAGGGATGCCTTCAGTTTACAGTTTCTTTGGTTTTGGGAGGGGGGTGTTTGGTTAGTTGGTATTTGTTGTTTAAGGAAGAATTTGATGCAGTCACCAAATCTGCTTCTGATTCCTACTGAGTTTTTCATTGGCTTCTTTCCTGAGATTCTGAACTCCCCCCATACTTGGCAGAAGGTCAGCAAGTGACAAAGTTGCTCTACCTCAAACTTTAGGCCTCTAGCACTTCATCACAGGATGAAGGTTTAACCAGCTCTGAGAAACCACTAAGCAAAGGTGTTCCAAATGCCACAAGAAACTCTTTTCACAACAGCAGTAAGTTCACAAACTTTCCAAAATAAAGGGTTTTTTCCCCTTCCAAGTAGCAAAGTCCCTTCGGTAAAGATAATTAAAGAACACCTGTCACTGACCACAGCACCACCACTGGCTGAGGCTGGTCTGTATAATGACACAGACAACTCAAAAATGGGTCACTTTCCCAGATTCCAAACCAGAACATAACCAAGGCAGAAATGAGAAACTTGTACAATGTTAAAAAGTTACTTCCTTTCATTTCACCTTTAGCTGTACAATAACCTATGCTCAGGTTTCAAGCAATCTGACCCATGCGTTTTCTTAATAAACAATCACAGATGATCTGCATTAAGCAGCAAGGGAAAGAAAACAAGACTTCCATAAAGTACATGTCTGTATCTGTTCCATGGTCTTGGATATTATTGGATATTATATCTAGCTCAGCAAACCAAAATTAAACCAAATACCAATAGAAACTCCTCACCATGTTCCACGAAGACGTTGCAGTGTGGGCCCGCATGCCTCGATGACTCCTTCTTCCCTGCTCCTTTGATGAAGTGCAGGGCAGGCAGACTTGGCCTCCTTTGGTCCCCAAGAACTTTTCCAGGCTGCTGCCCCATAAAGTAACTATGGGCAGCCTTTCCCAGGACGAGAAGTTTTCAAAGAAGTCCGTGAGCCCTGATCTTCCAGGCTGGGAAGGAGTTTTGAAGAAGGTATTTTAGGTGGGTGCACTGGCTGCACTCACAGTGGGATAAAGTCACTTGAGGTGAAGAATTAAGACAAATTCCTCCAATGCTCCTGAAGACAGCAACAAGGCTCCTTAGGTGACTTTATGCAAAAAAAAAAAAAAAAAAAATTAAAAATCAAACAAAACAAATGAGTAAAAGTTCCAAGCGCTCAGCAATGACCAAGCATTACCAAAGTTTCAAGTTGCCATATGTAGTGTGTCTTCCACTGGGTAAAGGAGAATTAATTAGTTCATCTTACAAGCAAGAAACCACACATAGGCTCACCCAGGACAGGAAACAGCCATTCCCACCACAACTAGTGTCAAGGTTTCTTTTTTTTTCTCCTCCTTTTCTTTTGCATAGCATTGAGTTAGCAAAGGCCAAAGAGCCGCGGATTTGGCGTCAAGTATCGCTGAAGTCCGGCAGGGTCAGGTGCGCTGGAACCATGTCAGCTCTCCAGGCGAAGCAGCAGCAGCAGCAGCTCCGGGCGGGCTCCCGGGGCTGCAGCGATGGGACGGGCGCTCCTCGGTCACCGGGCTCCGGCTCCTTCCCCCGCCGCTACCCCGCCGGGGCCATGGCGCGTCGGAGCAGCGCTGGGGCGGCCGGGCCGGCGCCCCGTGCCCGCTGCCTCAGGCGGAGCCGGGCGCGGGGCTGCGAGGCCGGGGAGCTCCGGGAGGCCGGTTCGTGCCCAGCGGCCGGGCCGGGGCAGGCGGGGGGCACCGCGCCGGCCGCATCCCCGGGCGGCGGCAGCGCGGCGGGGCGAGGCGCGGCGGGTGCCCCGGGGCTGCGGGACCGGCGGGGGGCGGCGGAGGCGGCCAGGGAGATCCCGGAACCCCCGGGCCGGCGGGCGGGCGGTCACATCCCCTTCCGGCCCCTCCTCCTCCGCCGCCCCCGCCTCCCGCCCGGCGCGGCCCGAGCGCGGCCCCGCTGCCGGCGCCGGGACCGGCCGGGCGGCGGGAGGGACCGGCGCGGCGCGGAGGGGATCCTCCCTTTGCGCTGCACATCTGGAGCGCCGTGCCCAGCTGGGCACCTCATGGGTGACAAGATGGGCAAGGAGCTGCCGGGGAGCTCCTTGGGGCATCTCTGCAGATCCTGGGAGGCTGGAGCGCCTCTCCGATGAGGAGACACTGCGGAGCTGGGCCGGGTTACTCGGGAGAAGGGAAGGCTGAGAGGGGATCTCAGCAATCCATGTCAGTGTCTCCCCGGTGTGTCCGAGGATGGTGCCAGACTCTCTTCAGTGGTGCTCACTGGCAGGATGAGGAGCAATGGCCATAAACTAAAACACAGAAAGTTTCCTCCAACATTGAGGAAGAACTTCTTTAGGTTGAGGGTGGCGGAGCTCTGGAACAGATAAAGTGCGTGGAGTCTCCCATTCTAAAGATACGCCAAACCCAGCTGGGTACATTCCTGTCACCTGCTCCAGGTGACCCTGCCCTGGCAGGGGAGTTGGAGAGGATGATCTCCAGATTTTCCCTCCAACCCCAACTAATCTATGATTCTGTGAAAGAAAGCCCTGTGAAAAAGGCCCAAAAAACCTCATGTGAAATCCCTTACCTCTTTAGAAGGGCCAGCCAAGTTGTTTTCCCTCAAATCTGACTCTGCAAGGGTCTCAGAGCCTCTGTCCAGCTCTGGACCCTGGATGCTTGCAGAGATGGACAAGGAAGAAGAGATCCTTATTGTATGAGCTGTGTGCAGAGCCAGGAATCTGTCACCCTGCTTGCACAAAGGACTTCACTTATGAATGCTCTCAGCACACACAGAACTCGATAATAAAAACAGCCGTAGAGTCTAGTGACAATTGAAAAAATATTTTATTGATCTATTTTTGTGCACCATTTGGTATAAAGATGGAGTTAAAGCCCCAAATTCTTCAGCAGGCACTGAGAGTTCCCTGAGCTAAAGAACAGACCATGGTGCTGAAGATATTTAGTTTTTCATACATTCTCCAGTTCACCTTGGGAATATAAGAGGGTCAAGGCAGCAGCTTGAGGTCAGGATGTTTTGGTCAAAGGTCTGTGGTTGCTCCCATTCGACAACAGGAGAACACGCATTTGCAATTCTGTGCTGTAGCCTCCTGCTCAGGGCATCCATCTGGACACAGAGCAGCTTGTTTATACGGACTCCTCCCTTGTGACAAATCCAAACACACTCCGTGTCTCCTATGCCGTATTCAAGGTCTGTGGCAGACCTGTCTTTTTCATCTTCTAACAATAGCATCCAAAATGTAGCACTTCATACAGCCCTGCGGGATCCTCCACCTCTGCTGTGCCAGGCTGCTCCTACATCACTAATTCTTAGTCAGGAGACTGAGCTCAAACCATTTCTATTGGATTTCTCCATCAATTGCTCAGTTTGCAGGTACTGAGACTGGTTGTGCTGCACACACACCCACACAGGAGAGAGAGATTCTCATGCTGGGACAAATCCAGGGTCACAGCTGTTGAACTCTGCAGAATTTCTCCATGTTTATCTCAGTAATGGGGATCAGCTTCTCACTAAGATGATACAACCGCCACTCAGCTCCCACAGATTGAAGGAAAGTGAGGAAATAAGGCTGTCAGCACAGGCCAAGCAGCCCAAGAGAAATTTGTCACAAAACCCAATACCAACCATTCTTCACTGTAAAAGTTACTCTCTTCTGGGTCTGACTGGAGCATCCTGGATAGTCTCTCCTACTGTGGCAGGGCTGAAGCAGAGTAAGCTCCAGAAGACAAGCACAATAGTAAAAAAAACCTTCACCAAATTAAACAAAAATCATTGCAAATATGCAGGACCTCATAGAATCACAGAACTGTTTGAGTTGGAAGGGACCCTAAAGACCATCCTGTTCCACCCCCTGCCACAGGCAGGGACATCTGCCACTAGACCAGGCTGCTCCAGGCCCCATCCAACCTGTCAAACACTTGCAGGGCTGTGCTGTGGACAGTACAGGCTGTAAAATATGCTCTTCCCTGGCTTGCTTGAGATCTGTGCAGATGAATGCATTTACTTTTTATTTAACAGACCAGGTGAGTTTATCATGCAGGCCAACAGGCAGTTATTCCTTCTGATGCTGTGCAATCATAAGCAGCAAAGTGGGGCAGGTTCTTTGCCAGCAGTTCTCAGCCTTCCACTCAGCAGTTTCTCCAAAAGCATTTCCTGTTTCCCAGAGCACTGCTGCACTTGATGTGGGACAATACACAGGCAGATGAGTCAGCAGGTCACTCCCAAATGTCATAGCAGGACATACCTGCCTTCTTCCCCTTCCTGAAGGGTGTTGCATGTTCTGGCCCCAACCCTGCTGCCACTTTTTACAACTTCGGTGTGGGGTCCATCCTTCGATATAAGGATTTTTCGCAGTGAGGTCCCAGCCCAGGGCCAGCGGCCCCTGGGCACATCCTTTTTCCATTTTCCCTGGGAAAGAAAACTCAGCAGTCCAGGTTCCTGATGTCAGTTTGTAGGGCTCCCTTGGGTCTATCAGGGCAGCACAAGTTTGAGGTGGGGACAACTTCGGTGTGGGGTCCATCCTTCTATATATGGATTTTTGTAGTGAGGCCCCAGCCCAGGGCCAGGGGCCCCTGGGCACATCCTTTTTCCATTTTCCCTGGGAAAGAAAACTCAGCAGTCCAGGTTGCTGATGTCAGTTTGTAGGGCTCCCTTGGGTCTATCAGGGCAGCACAAGTTTGAGGTGGGGACAACTTCGGTGTGGGGTCCATCCTTCGATATAAGGATTCTTTGCAGTCAGGGCCAGGGGCCCCTGGGCACATCCTTTTTCCATTTTCCCTGGGAAAGAAAACTCAGCAGTCCAGGTTCCTGATGTCAGCTTGTAGGGCTCCCTTGGGTCTATCAGGGCAGCACAAGTTTGAGGTGGGGACAACTTCGGTGTGGGGTCCAGCCTTCGATATAAGGATTCTTTGCAGTCAGGCCCCAGCCCAGGGCTAGGGGCCCCTGGACACACTCTTTTGCCATTTTCCCTGGGAAAGAAAACTCAGCAGTCCAGGTTCCTGATGTCAGTTTGTAGGGCTCCCTTGGGTCTATCAGGGCAGCACAAGTTTGAGGTGGGGACAACTTCGGTGTGGGGTCCATCCTTCGATATAAGGATTTTTGTAGTGAGGCCCCAGACCAGGGCCAGCGGCCCCTGGGCACATCCTTTTTCCATTTTCCCTGGGAAAGAAAACTCAGCAGTCCAGGTTCCTGATGTCAGTTTGTAGGGCTCCCTTGGGTCTATCAGGGCAGCACAAGTTTGAGGTGGGGACAACTTCGTTGTGGGGTCCATCCTTCGATATAAGGATTTTTTGCAGTCAGGGCTAGGGGCCCCTGGGCACATCCTTTTTCCATTTTCCCTGGGAAAGAAAACTCAGCAGTCCAGGTTGCTGATGTCAGTTTGTAGGGCTCCCTTGGGTCTATCAGGGCAGCACAAGTTTGAGGTGTGGACAACTTCGGTGTGGGGTCCATCCTTCGATATAAGGATTCTTTGTAGTGAGGCCCCAGCCCAGGGCCAGATGCCCCTGGGCGCATCCTTTTTCCATTTTCTCTGGGAAAGAAAACTCAGCAGTCCAGGTTCCTGATGTCAGTTTGTAGGGCTCCCTTGGGTCTATCAGGGCAGCACAAGTTTGAGGTGGGGACAACTTCGTTGTGGGGTCCATCCTTCGATATAAGGATTTTTTGCAGTCAGGGCTAGGGGCCCCTGGGCACACCCTGTGGCCATTTTCCCTGGGAAAGAAAACTCAGCAGTCCAGGTTCCTGATGTCAGTTTGTAGGGCTCCCTTGGGTCTATCAGGGCAGCACAAGTTTGAGGTGGGGAACAATTCGGTGTGGGGTCCATCCTTCGATATAAGGATTTTTTGCAGTCAGGGCCAGGGGCCCCTGGGCACATCCTTTTTCCATTTTCCCTGGGAAAGAAAACTCACCAGTCCAGGTTCCTGATGTCAGCTTGTAGGGCTCCCTTGGGTCTATCAGGGCAGCACAAGTTTGAGGTGGGGACAACTTCGGTGTGGGGTCCATCCTTCGATATAAGGATTCTTTGCAGTCAGGCCCCAGCCCAGGGCTAGGGGCCCCTGGACACATTCTTTTGCCATTTTCCCTGGGAAAGAAAACTCAGCAGTCCAGGTTCCTGATGTCAGTTTGTAGGGCTCCCTTGGGTCTATCAGGGCAGCACAAGTTTGAGGTGGGGACAACTTCGGTGTGGGGTCCATCCTTCGATATAAGGATTTTTTGTAGTCAGGGCTAGGGGCCCCTGGGCACATCCTTTGGCCATTTTCCCTGGGAAAGAAAACTCAGCAGTCCAGGTTCCTGATGTCAGTTTGTAGGGCTCCCTTGGGTCTATCAGGGCAGCACAAGTTTGAGGTGGGGACAACTTTGGTGTGGGGTCCATCCTTCGATATAAGGATTTTTTGTAGTGAGGTCCCAGCCCAGGGCCAGCGGCCCCTGGGCACATCCTTTTTCCATTTTCCCTGGGAAAGAAAACTCAGCAGTCCAGGTTCCTGATGTCAGTTTGTAGGGCTCCCTTGGGTCTATCAGGGCAGCACAAGTTTGAGGTGGGGACAACTTCGGTGTGGGGTCCATCCTTCGATATAAGGATTTTTGTAGTGAGGCCCCAGCCCAGGGCCAGGGGCCCCTGGGCACATCCTTTTTCCATTTTCCCTGGGAAAGAAAACTCAGCAGTCCAGGTTCCTGATGTCAGTTTGTAGGGCTCCCTTGGGTCTATCAGGGCAGCACAAGTTTGAGGTGGGGACAACTTCGTTGTGGGGTCCATCCTTCGATATAAGGAATTTTTGCAGTCAGGGCTAGGGGCCCCTGGGCACATCCTTTTTCCATTTTCCCTGGGAAAGAAAACTCAGCAGTCCAGGTTGCTGATGTCAGTTTGTAGGGCTCCCTTGGGTCTATCAGGGCAGCACAAGTTTGAGGTGTGGACAACTTCGGTGTGGGGTCCATCCTTCGATATAAGGAATCTTTGTAATGAGGTCCCAGCCCAGGGCCAGCGGCCCCTGGGCGCATCCTTTTTCCATTTTCTCTGGGAAAGAAAACTCAGCAGTCCAGGTTCCTGATGTCAGTTTGTAGGGCTCCCTTGGGTCTATCAGGGCAGCACAAGTTTGAGGTGGGGAACACTTCGGTGTGGGGTCCATCCTTCGATATAAGGATTTTTTGCAGTCAGGGCCAGGGGCCCCTGGGCACATCCTTTTTCCATTTTCCCTGGGAAAGCAAACTCACCAGTCCAGGTTCCTGATGTCAGCTTGTAGGGCTCCCTTGGGTCTATCAGGGCAGCACAAGTTTGAGGTGGGGACAACTTCGGTGTGGGGTCCATCCTTCGATATAAGGATTCTTTGCAGTCAGGCCCCAGCCCAGGGCTAGGGGCCCCTGGACACACTCTTTTTCCATTTTCCCTGGGAAAGAAAACTCAGCAGTCCAGGTTCCTGATGTCAGTTTGTAGGGCTCCCTTGGGTCTATCAGGGCAGCACAAGTTTGAGGAGGGGACAAATTCGGGGTGGGTTCCATCCTTCGATATATGGATTTTTTGCAGTCAGGTCTAGGGGCCCCTGGGCACATCCTTTTTCCATTTTCCCTGGGAAAGAAAACTCAGCAGTCCAGGTTCCTGATGTCAGTTTGTAGGGCTCCCTTGGGTCTATCAGGGCAGCACAAGTTTGAGGTGGGGACAACTTCGGTGTGGGGTCCATCCTTCGATATAAGGATTTTTCGCAGTGAGGTCCCAGCCTAGGGCCAGGGGCCCCCGGGCACATCCTTTTTCCATTTTCCCTGGGAAAGAAAACTCAGCAGTCCAGGTTCCTGATGTCAGTTTGTAGGGCTCCCTTGGGTCTATCAGGGCAGCACAAGTTTGAGGTGGGGACAACTTGGGTGTGGGGTCCATCCATCGATATAAGGATTTTTTGCAGTCAGGGCCAAGGGCCCCTGAACACATCCTTTTTCCATTTTCCCTGGGAAAGAAAACTCAGCAGTCCAGGTTCCTGATGTCAGTTTGTAGGGCTCCCTTGGGTCTATCAGGGCAGCACAAGTTTGAGGTGGGGACAACTTCGGTGTGGGCTCCATCCTTCGATATAAGGATTCTTTGTAGTGAGGCCCCAGCCCAGGGCCAGGGGCCCCTGGGCACATCCTTTGGCCATTTTCCCTGGGAAAGAAAACTCAGCAGTCCAGGTTCCTGATGTCAGTTTGTAGGGCGCCCTTGGGTCTATCAGGGCAGCACAAGTTTGAGGTGGGGACAACTTCGTTGTGGGGTCCATCCTTCGATATAAGGATTTTTTGCAGTCAGGGCCAGGGGCCCCTGGGCACATCCTTTTTCCATTTTCCCTGGGAAAGAAAACTCAGCAGTCCAGGTTCCCGATGTCAGTTTGTAGGGCTCCCTTGGGTCTATCAGGGCAGCACAAGTTTGAGGTGGGGACAACTTCGTTGTGGGGTCCATCCTTCGATATAAGGATTTTTTGCAGTCAGGGCTAGGGGCCCCCGGGCACATCCTTTTTCCATTTTCCCTGGGAAAGAAAACTCAGCAGTCCAGGTTCCTGATGTCAGTTTGTAGGGCTCCCTTGGGTCTATCAGGGCAGCACAAGTTTGAGGTGGGGACAACTTCGGTGTGGGGTCCATCCTTCGATATAAGGATTTTTTGCAGTCAGGGCTAGGGGCCCCTGGGCACATCCTTTTTCCATTTTCCCTGGGAAAGAAAACTCAGCAGTCCAGGTTCCTGATGTCAGTTTGTAGGGCTCCCTTGGGTCTATCAGGGCAGCACAAGTTTGAGGAGGGGACAACTTCGTTGTGGGGTCCATCCTTCGATATAAGGATTTTTTGCAGTCAGGGCTAGGGGCCCCTGGGCACATCCTTTTTCCATTTTCCCTGGGAAAGAAAACTCAGCAGTCCAGGTTCCTGATGTCAGTTTGTAGGGCTCCCTTGGGTCTATCAGGGCAGCACAAGTTTGAGGTGTGGACAACTTCGGTGTGGGGTCCATCCTTCGATATAAGGAATCTTTGTAGTGAGGTCCCAGCCCAGGGCCAGGGGCCCCTGGGCGCATCCTTTTTCCATTTTCTCTGGGAAAGAAAACTCAGCAGTCCAGGTTCCTGATGTCAGTTTGTAGGGCTCCCTTGGGTCTATCAGGGCAGCACAAGTTTGAGGTGGGGACCACTTCGGTGTGGGGTCCATCCATCGATATAAGGATTTTTTGCAGTCAGGGCTAGCGGCCCCTGGGCACATCCTTTTTCCATTTTCCCTGGGAAAGAAAACTCAGCAGTCCAGGTTCCCGATGTCAGTTTGTAGGGCTCCCTTGGGTCTATCAGGGCAGCACAAGTTTGAGGTGGGGACAACTTCGGTGTGGGGTCCATCCTTCGATATAAGGATTTTTTGTAGTCAGGGCTAGGGGCCCCTGGGCACATCCTTTGGCCATTTTCCCTGGGAAAGAAAACTCAGCAGTCCAGGTTCCTGATGTCAGTTTGTAGGGCTCCCTTGGGTCTATCAGGGCAGCACAAGTTTGAGGTGGGGACAACTTCGGTGTGGGGTCCATCCTTCGATATAAGGATTTTTCGCAGTGAGGTCCCAGCCCAGGGCCAGCGGCCCCTGGGCACATCCTTTTTCCATTTTCCCTGGGAAAGAAAACTCAGCAGTCCAGGTTCCTGATGTCAGTTTGTAGGGCTCCCTTGGGTCTATCAGGGCAGCACAAGTTTGAGGAGGGGACAACTTCGTTGTGGGGTCCATCCTTCGATATAAGGATTTTTTGCAGTCAGGGCTAGGGGCCCCTGGGCACATCCTTTTTCCATTTTCCCTGGGAAAGAAAACTCAGCAGTCCAGGTTCCTGATGTCAGTTTGTAGGGCTCCCTTGGGTCTATCAGGGCAGCACAAGTTTGAGGTGGGGACAACTTCGGTGTGGGGTCCATCCTTCGATATAAGGATTTTTTGCAGTCAGGGCTAGGGGTCCCTGGGCACATCCTGTGGCCATTTTCCCTGGGAAAGAAAACTCAGCAGTCCAGGTTCCTGATGTCAGTTTGTAGGGCTCCCTTGGGTCTATCAGGGCAGCACAAGTTTGAGGTGGGGAACACTTCGGTGTGGGGTCCATCCTTCGATATAAGGATTTTTTGCAGTCAGGCCCAGGGGCCCCTGGGCACATCCTTTTCCCATTTTCCCTGGGAAAGAAAACTCAGCAGTCCAGGTTGCTGATGTCAGTTTGTAGGGCTCCCTTGGGTCTATCAGGGCAGCACAAGTTTGAGGTGGGGACAACTTCGGTGTGGGGTCCATCCTTCGATATAAGGATTCTTTGCAGTCAGGCCCCAGCCCAGGGCTAGGGGCCCCTGGACACATCCTTTTTCCATTTTCCCTGGGAAAGAAAACTCAGCAGTCCAGGTTCCTGATGTCAGTTTGTAGGGCTCCCTTGGGTGTATCAGGGCAGCACAAGTTTGAGGAGGGGACAAATTCGGTGTGGGTTCCATCCTTCGATATATGGATTTTTTGCAGTCAGGTCTATGGCCCCTGGGCACATCCTTTTTCCATTTTCCCTGGGAAAGAAAACTCAGCAGTCCAGGTTCCTGATGTCAGTTTGTAGGGCTCCCTTGGGTCTATCAGGGCAGCACAAGTTTGAGGTGGGGACAACTTCGGTGTGGGGTCCATCCATCGATATAAGGATTTTTTGCAGTCAGGGCCAAGGGCTCCTGAACACATCCTTTTTCCAATTTCCCTGGGAAAGAAAACTCAGGAGTCCAGGTTCCTGATGTCAGTTTGTAGGGCTCCCTTGGGTCTATCAGGGCAGCACAAGTTTGAGGTGGGGACAACTTCGGTGTGGGGTCCATCCTTCGATATAAGGATTTTTTGCAGTTAGGGCTAGGGGCCCCTGGGCACATCCTTTGGCCATTTTCCCTGGGAAAGAAAACTCAGCAGTCCAGGTTCCTGATGTCAGTTTGTAGGGCTCCCTTGGGTCTATCAGGGCAGCACAAGTTTGAGGTGGGGACAACTTCGGTGTGGGGTCCATCCTTCGATATAAGGATTTTTTGTAGTGAGGTCCCAGCCCAGGGCCAGGGGCCCCTGGGCACATCCTTTGGCCATTTTCCCTGGGAAAGAAAACTCAGCAGTCCAGGTTCCTGATGTCAGTTTGTAGGGCTCCCTTGGGTCTATCAGGACAGCACAAGTTTGAGGCGGGGAACACTTCGGTGTGGGGTCCATCCTTCGATATAAGGATTTTTTGCAGTCAGGGCTAGGGGCCCCTAGGTACATCCTTTGGCCATTTTCCCTGGGAAAGAAAACTCAGCAGTCCAGGTTCCTGATGTCATTTTGTAGGGCTCCCTTGGGTCTATCAGGGCAGCACAAGTTTGAGGTGGGGACCACTTCGGTGTGGGGTCCATCCTTCGATATAAGGATTTTTTGCAGTCAGGGCCAAGGGCCCCTGAACACATCCTTTTTCCATTTTCCCTGGGAAAGAAAACTCAGCAGTCCAGGTTCCTGATGTCAGTTTGTAGGGCTCCCTTGGGTCTATCAGGGCAGCACAAGTTTGAGGTGGGGACAACTTCGGTGTGGGGTCCATCCTTCGATATAAGGATTTTTTGCAGTCAGGGCCAGGGGCCCCTGTGCACATCCTTTTTCCATTTTCCCTGGGAAAGAAAACTCAGCAGTCCAGGTTCCTGATGTCAGTTTGTAAGGCTCCCTTGGGTCTATCAGGGCAGCACAAGTTTGAGGTGGGGACAACTTCGGTGTGGCGTCCATCCTTCGATATAAGGATTTTTTGTAGTCAGGGCCAGGGGCCCCTGGGCACATCTTTTGGCCGTTTTCCCTGGGAAAGAAAACTCAGCAGTCCAGGTTCCTGATGTCAGTTTGTAGGGCTCCCTTGGGTCTATCAGGGCAGCACAAGTTTGAGGTGGGGACAACTTCGGTGTGGGGTCCATCCTTCGATATAAGGATTTTTCGCAGTGAGGTCCCAGCCCAGGGCTATCGGCCCCTGGGCACATCCTTTTTGCATTTTCCCTGGGAAAGAAAACTCAGCAGTCCAGGTTCCTGATGTCAGTTTGTAGGGCTCCCTTGGGTCTATCAGGACAGCACAAGTTTGAGGCGGGGAACACTTCGGTGTGGGGTCCATCCTTCGATAGAAGGATTTTTTGCAGTCAGGGCCAGGGGCCCCTGGGCACATCCTTTTTGCATTTTCCCTGGGAAAGAAAACTCAGCAGTCCAGGTTCCTGATGTCAGTTTGTAGGGCACCCTTGGGTCTATCAGGGTAGCACAAGTTTGAGGTGGGGACAACTTCGGTGTGCGGTCCAGCCTTCGATATAAGGATTTTTTGCAGTCAGGGCCAGCCCAGGGCCAGGGGCCTCTGGGCACATCCTTTGGCCATTTTCCCTGGGAAAGAAAACTCAGCAGTCCAGGTTCCTGATGTCAGTTTGTAGGGCTCCCTTGGGTCTATCAGGGCAGCACAAGTTTGAGGTGGGGACAACTTCGGTGTGGGGTCCATCCTTCGATATAAGGATTTTTGTAGTCAGGGCTAGGGGCCCCTGGGCACATCCTTTGGCCATTTTCCCTGGGAAAGAAAACTCAGCAGTCCAGGTTCCTGATGTCAGTTTGTAGGGCTCCCTTGGGTCTATCAGGGCAGCACAAGTTTGAGGTGGGGACAACTTCGATGTGGAATCCATCCTTCGATATAAGGATTTTTCGCTGTGTGGTTCCAGCCCAGGGCCAGCGGCCCCTGGGCACATCCTTTTTCCTTTTTCCCTGGGAAAGAAAACTCAGCAGTCCAGGTTCCTGATGTCAGTTTGTAGGGCTCCCTTGGGTCTATCAGGGCAGCACAAGTTTGAGGTGGGGACAACTTCGGTGTGGGGTCCATCCTTCGATATAAGGATTCTTTGCCGTCAGACCCCAGCCCAGGGCTAGGGGCCCCTGGACACACTCTTTTTCCATTTTCCCTGGGAAAGAAAACTCAGCAGTCCAGGTTCCTGATGTCAGTTTGTAGGGCTCCCTTGGGTCTATCAGGGCAGCACAAGTTTGAGGTGGGGAACACTTCGGTGTGGGGTCCATCCTTCGATATAAGGATTTTTTGCAGTCAGGGCTAGGGGCCCCTGGGTACATCCTTTGGCCATTTTCCCTGGGAAAGAAAACTCAGCAGTCCAGGTTCCTGATGTCAGTTTGTAGGGCTCCCTTGGGTCTATCAGGGCAGCACAAGTTTGAGGTGGGGACCACTTCGGTGTGGGGTCCATCCTTCGATATAAGGATTTTTTGCAGTCAGGGCCAAGGGCCCCTGAACACATCCTTTTTCCATTTACCCTGGGAAAGAAAACTCAGCAGTCCAGGTTCCTGATGTCAGTTTGTAGGGCTCCCTTGGGTCTATCAGGGCAGCACAAGTTTGAGGTGGGGACAACTTCGGTGTGGGGTCCATCCTTCGATATAAGGATTTTTTGCAGTCAGGGCTAGGGGCCCCTGGGCACAACCTTTGGCCATTTTCCCTGGGAAAGAAAACTCAGCAGTCCAGGTTCCTGATGTCAGTTTGTAGGGCTCCCTTGGGTCTATCAGGGCAGCACAAGTTTGAGGTGGGGACAACTTCGGTCTGGAATCCATCCTTCGATATAAGGATTTTTTGCAGTCAGGGCTAGGGGCCCCTGGGCACATCCTTTTTCCATTTTCTCTGGGAAAGAAAACTCAGCAGTCCAGGTTCCTGATGTCAGTTTGTAGGGCTCCCTTGGGTCTATCAGGGCAGCACAAGTTTGAGGTGGGGACAATTTCGGTGTGGGGTCCATCCTTCGATATAAGGATTCTTTGTAGTGAGGCCCCAGCCCAGGGCCAGGGGCCCCTGGGCACAACCTTTGGCCATTTTCCCTGGGAAAGAAAACTCAGCAGTCCAGGTTCCTGATGTCAGTTTGTAGGGCTCCCTTGGGTCTATCAGGGCAGCACAAGTTTGAGGTGGGGACAACTTCGGTGTGGGGTCCATCCTTCGATATAAGGATTTTTTGCAGTCAGGGCCAGGGGCCCCTGGGCACATCCTTTTTCCATTTTCCCTGGGAAAGAAAACTCAGCAGTCCAGGTTCCTGATGTCAGTTTGTAGGGCTCCCTTGGGTCTATCAGGGCAGCACAAGTTTGAGGTGGGGACAACTTCGGTGTGGGGTCCATCCTTCGATATAAGGATTTTTTGCAGTCAGGGCCAGGGGCCCCTGTGCACATCCTTTTTCCATTTTCCCTGGGAAAGAAAACTCAGCAGTCCAGGTTCCTGATGTCAGTTTGTAAGGCTCCCTTGGGTCTATCAGGGCAGCACAAGTTTGAGGTGGGGACAACTTCGGTGTGGGGTCCATCCTTCGATATAAGGATTTTTTGTAGTCAGGGCCAGGGGCCCCTGGGCACATCTTTTGGCCGTTTTCCCTGGGAAAGAAAACTCAGCAGTCCAGGTTCCTGATGTCAGTTTGTAGGGCTCCCTTGGGTCTATCAGGGCAGCACAAGTTTGAGGTGGGGACAACTTCGGTGTGGGGTCCATCCTTCGATATAAGGATTTTTCGCAGTGAGGTCCCAGCCCAGGGCTATCGGCCCCTGGGCACATCCTTTTTGCATTTTCCCTGGGAAAGAAAACTCAGCAGTCCAGGTTCCTGATGTCAGTTTGTAGGGCTCCCTTGGGTCTATCAGGGCAGCACAAGTTTGAGGTGGGGACAACTTTGGTGTGGGGTCCATCCTTCGTTATAAGGATTTTTTGCAGTCAGGGCTAGGGGCCCCTGGGCACATCCTTTGGCCATTTTCCCTGGGAAAGAAAACTCAGCAGTCCAGGTTCCTGATGTCAGTTTGTAGGGCTCCCTTGGGTCTATCAGGACAGCACAAGTTTGAGGCGGGGAACACTTCGGTGTGGGGTCCATCCTTCGATAGAAGGATTTTTTGCAGTCAGGGCCAGGGGCCCCTGGGCACATCCTTTTTGCATTTTCCCTGGGAAAGAAAACTCAGCAGTCCAGGTTCCTGATGTCAGTTTGTAGGGCACCCTTGGGTCTATCAGGGTAGCACAAGTTTGAGGTGGGGACAACTTCGGTGTGCGGTCCAGCCTTCGATATAAGGATTTTTTGCAGTCAGGGCCAGCCCAGGGCCAGGGGCCTCTGGGCACATCCTTTGGCCATTTTCCCTGGGAAAGAAAACTCAGCAGTCCAGGTTCCTGATGTCAGTTTGTAGGGCTCCCTTGGGTCTATCAGGGCAGCACAAGTTTGAGGTGGGGACAACTTCGGTGTGGGGTCCATCCTTCGATATAAGGATTTTTGTAGTCAGGGCTAGGGGCCTCTGGGCACATCCTTTGGCCATTTTCCCTGGGAAAGAAAACTCAGCAGTCCAGGTTCCTGATGTCAGTTTGTAGGGCTCCCTTGGGTCTATCAGGGCAGCACAAGTTTGAGGTGGGGACAACTTCGATGTGGAATCCATCCTTCGATATAAGGATTTTTCGCTGTGTGGTTCCAGCCCAGGGCCAGCGGCCCCTGGGCACATCCTTTTTCCTTTTTCCCTGGGAAAGAAAACTCAGCAGTCCAGGTTCCTGATGTCAGTTTGTAGGGCTCCCTTGGGTCTATCAGGGCAGCACAAGTTTGAGGTGTGGACAACTTCGGTGTGGGGTCCATCCTTCGATATAAGGATTCTTTGCCGTCAGACCCCAGCCCAGGGCTAGGGGCCCCTGGACACACTCTTTTTCCATTTTCCCTGGGAAAGAAAACTCAGCAGTCCAGGTTCCTGATGTCAGTTTGTAGGGCTCCCTTGGGTCTATCAGGGCAGCACAAGTTTGAGGTGGGGAACACTTCGGTGTGGGGTCCATCCTTCGATATAAGGATTTTTTGCAGTCAGGGCTAGGGGCCCCTGGGTACATCCTTTGGCCATTTTCCCTGGGAAAGAAAACTCAGCAGTCCAGGTTCCTGATGTCAGTTTGTAGGGCTCCCTTGGGTCTATCAGGGCAGCACAAGTTTGAGGTGGGGACCACTTCGGTGTGGGGTCCATCCTTCGATATAAGGATTTTTTGCAGTCAGGGCCAAGGGCCCCTGAACACATCCTTTTTCCATTTACCCTGGGAAAGAAAACTCAGCAGTCCAGGTTCCTGATGTCAGTTTGTAGGGCTCCCTTGGGTCTATCAGGGCAGCACAAGTTTGAGGTGGGGACAACTTCGGTGTGGGGTCCATCCTTCGATATAAGGATTTTTTGCAGTCAGGGCTAGGGGCCCCTGGGCACAACCTTTGGCCATTTTCCCTGGGAAAGAAAACTCAGCAGTCCAGGTTCCTGATGTCAGTTTGTAGGGCTCCCTTGGGTCTATCAGGGCAGCACAAGTTTGAGGTGGGGACAACTTCGGTCTGGAATCCATCCTTCGATATAAGGATTTTTTGCAGTCAGGGCTAGGGGCCCCTGGGCACATCCTTTTTCCATTTTCTCTGGGAAAGAAAACTCAGCAGTCCAGGTTCCTGATGTCAGTTTGTAGGGCTCCCTTGGGTCTATCAGGGCAGCACAAGTTTGAGGTGGGGACAATTTCGGTGTGGGGTCCATCCTTCGATATAATGATTCTTTGTAGTGAGGCCCCAGCCCAGGGCCAGGGGCCCCTGGGCACATCCTTTTTCCATTTTCCCTGGGAAAGAAAACTCAGCAGTCCAGGTTCCTGATGTCAGTTTGTAGGGCTCCCTTGGGTGTATCAGGGCAGCACAAGTTTGAGGTGGGGACAACTTCGGTGTGGGGTCCATCCTTCGATATAAGGATTTTTTGCAGTCAGGGCCAGGGGCCCCTGGGCACATCCTTTTTCCATTTTCCCTGGGAAAGAAAACTCAGCAGTCCAGGTTCCTGATGTCAGTTTGTAGGGCTCCCTTGGGTCTATCAGGGCAGCACAAGTTTGAGGTGGGGACAACTTCGGTGTGGGGTCCATCCTTCGATATAAGGATTTTTTGCAGTCAGGGCTAGGGGTCCCTGGGCACATCCTGTGGCCATTTTCCCTGGGAAAGAAAACTCAGCAGTCCAGGTTCCTGATGTCAGTTTGTAGGGCTCCCTTGGGTCTATCAGGGCAGCACAAGTTTGAGGTGGGGACAACTTCGGTGTGGGGTCCATCCTTCGATATAAGGATTTTTTGTAGTGAGGCCCCAGCCCAGGGCCAGGGGCCCCTGGGCACATCCTTTTTCCATTTTCCCTGGGAAAGAAAACTCAGCAGTCCAGGTTCCTGATGTCAGTTTGTAGGGCTCCCTTGGGTCTATCAGGGCAGCACAAGTTTGAGGTGGGGACAACTTCGGTGTGGAATCCATCCTTCGATATAAGGATTTTTTGCAGTCAGGGCTAGGGGCCCCTGGGCACATCCTTTTTCCATTTTCCCTGGGAAAGAAAACTCAGCAGTCCAGGTTCCTGATGTCAGTTTGTAGGGCTCCCTTGGGTCTATCAGGGCAGCACAAGTTTGAGGTGGGGACCACTTCGGTGTGGGGTCCATCCTTCGATATAAGGATTTTTTGCAGTCAGGGCCAGGGGCCCCTGGGCACATCCTTTTTCCATTTTCCCTGGGAAAGAAAACTCAGCAGTCCAGGTTCCTGATGTCAGTTTGTAGGGCTCCCTTGGGTCTATCAGGGCAGCACAAGTTTGAGGTGGGGACAACTTCGGTGTGGGGTCCATCCTTCGATATAAGGATTTTTTGTAGTCAGGGCCAGGGGCCCCTAGGCACATCTTTTGGCCATTTTCCCTGGGAAAGAAAACTCAGCAGTCCAGGTTCCTGATGTCAGTTTGTAGGGCTCCCTTGGGTCTATCAGGGCAGCACAAGTTTGAGGTGGGGACAACTTCGGTGTGGGGTCCATCCTTCGATATAAGGATTTTTCGCAGTGAGGTCCCAGCCCAGGGCCAGCGGCCCCTGGGCACATCCTTTTTCCATTTTCCCTGGGAAAGAAAACTCAGCAGTCCAGGTTCCTGATGTCAGTTTGTAGGGCTCCCTTGGGTCTATCAGGGCAGCACAAGTTTGAGGTGGGGACAACTTCGGTGTGGGGTCCATCCTTCGATATAAGGATTCTTTGCAGTCAGGGCCAGGGGCCCCTGGGCACATCCTTTTTGCATTTTCCCTGGGAAAGAAAACTGAGCAGTCCAGGTTCCTGATGTCAGTTTGTAGGGCTCCCTTGGGTCTATCAGGGCAGCACAAGTTTGAGGTGGGGACAACTTCGGTGTGGGGTCCATCCTTCGATATAAGGATTTTCTGCAGTCAGGGCTAGGGGCCCCTGGGCACATCCTTTGGCCATTTTCCCTGGGAAAGAAAACTCAGCAGTCCAGGTTCCTGATGTCAGTTTGTAGGGCTCCCTTGGGTCTATCAGGACAGCACAAGTTTGAGGTGGGGACAACTTCGGTGTGGGGTCCATCCTTCGATATAAGGATTTTTTGCAGTCAGGGCTAGGGGCCCCTGGGCACATCCTTTTTCCATTTTCCCTGGGAAAGAAAACTCAGCAGTCCAGGTTCCTGATGTCAGTTTGTAGGGCTCCCTTGGGTCTATCAGGGCAGCACAAGTTTGAGGTGGGGACAACTTCATTGTGGGGTCCATCCTTCGATATAAGGATTTTTCGCAGTGAGGTCCCAGCCCAGGTACAGGGGGCGCCCGGGCACATCCTTTTTCCATTTTCCCTGGGAAAGAAATCTCAGCAGTCCAGGTTCCTGATGTCAGTTTGTAGGGCTCCCTTGGGTCTATCAGGGCAGCACAAGTTTGAGGTGGGGAACACTTCGGTGTGGGGTCCATCCTTCGATATAAGGATTTTTTGCAGTCAGGGCCAGGGGCCCTTGAACACATCCTTTTTCCATTTTCCCTGGGAAAGAAAACTCAGCAGTCCAGGTTCCTGATGTCAGTTTGTAGGGCTCCCTTGGGTCTATCAGGGCAGCACAAGTTTGAGGTGGGGACAACTTCGGTGTGGGCTCCATCCTTCGATATAAGGATTTTTTGCAGTTGGGGGTAGGGGCCTCTGGGCACATCCTTTGGCCATTTTCCCTGGGAAAGAAAACTCAGCAGTCCAGGTTCCTGATGTCAGTTTGTAGGGCTCCCTTGGGTCTATCAGGGCAGCACAAGTTTGAGGTGGGGACAACTTCGGTGTGGGGTCCAGCCTTCGATATAAGGATTTTTCGCAGTGTGGTTCCAGCCCAGGGCCAGGGGCCCCCGGGCACAACCTTTTTCCATTTACCCTGGGAAAGAAAACTCAGCAGTCCAGGTTCCTGATGTCAGTTTGTAGGGCTCCCTTGGGTCTATCAGAGCAGCACAAGTTTGAGGTGGGGACAACTTCGGTGTGGGGTCCATCCATCGATATATGGATTTTTTGCAGTCAGGGCTAGGGGCCCCTGGGCACGTCCGTAGGCCATTTTCCCTGGGAAAGAAAACTCAGCAGTCCAGGTTCCTGATGTCAGTTTGTAGGGCTCCCTTGGGTCTATCAGGGCAGCACAAGTTTGAGGTGGGGACCACTTCGGTGTGGGGTCCATCCTTCGATATAAGGATTTTTTGCAGTCAGGGCCAGGGGCCCCTGGGCACATCCTTTTTGCATTTTCCCTGGGAAAGAAAACTCAGCAGTCCAGGTTCCTGATGTCAGTTTGTAGGGCTCCCTTGGGTCTATCAGGGCAGCACAAGTTTGAGGTGGGGACAACTTCGGTGTGGGCTCCATCCTTCGATATAAGGATTTTTTGTAGTCAGGGCCAGGGGCCCCTAGGCACATCTTTTGGCCATTTTCCCTGGGAAAGAAAACTCAGCAGTCCAGGTTCCTGATGTCAGTTTTTAGGGCTCCCTTGGGTCTATCAGGGCAGCACAAGTTTGAGGTGGGGACAACTTCGGTGTGGGGTCCATCCTTCGATATAAGGATTTTTCGCAGTGAGGTCCCAGCCCAGGGCCAGCGGCCCCTGGGCACATCCTTTTTCCATTTTCCCTGGGAAAGAAAACTCAGCAGTCCAGGTTCCTGATGTCAGTTTGTAGGGCTCCCTTGGGTCTATCAGGGCAGCACAAGTTTGAGGTGGGGACAACTTCGGTGTGGCGTCCATCCTTCGATATAAGGATTTTTCGTAGTCAGGGCCAGGGGCCCCTAGGCACATCTTTTGGCCATTTTCCCTGGGAAAGAAAACTCAGCAGTCCAGGTTCCTGATGTCAGTTTGTAGGGCTCCCTTGGGTCTATCAGGACAGCACAAGTTTGAGGTGGGGACAACTTCGGTGTGGGGTCCATCCTTCGATATAAGGATTTTTTGCAGTCAGGGCTAGGGGCCCCTGGGCACATCCTTTGGCCATTTTCCCTGGGAAAGAAAACTCAGCAGTCCAGGTTCCTGATGTCAGTTTGTAGGGCTCCCTTGGGTCTATCAGGACAGCACAAGTTTGAGGTGGGGACAACTTCGGTGTGGGCTCCATCCTTCGATATAAGGATTTTTTGCAGTTGGGGGTAGGGGCCTCTGGGCACATCCTTTGGCCATTTTCCCTGGGAAAGAAAACTCAGCAGTCCAGGTTCCTGATGTCAGTTTGTAGGGCTCCCTTGGGTCTATCAGGGCAGCACAAGTTTGAGGTGGGGACAACTTCGGTGTGGGGTCCAGCCTTCGATATAAGGATTTTTCGCAGTGTGGTTCCAGCCCAGGGCCAGGGGCCCCCGGGCACAACCTTTTTCCATTTTCCCTGGGAAAGAAAACTCAGCAGTCCAGGTTCCTGATGTCAGTTTGTAGGGCTCCCTTGGGTCTATCAGGGCAGCACAAGTTTGAGGTGGGGACAACTTCGGTGTGGGGTCCATCCATCAATATATGGATTTTTTGCAGTCAGGGCTAGGGGCCCCTGGGCACGTCCGTTGGCCATTTTCCCTAGGAAAGAAAACTCAGCAGTCCAGGTTCCTGATGTCAGTTTGTAGGGCTCCCTTGGGTCTATCAGGGCAGCACAAGTTTAAAGTGGGGACCACTTCGGTGTGGGGTCCATCCTTCGATATAAGGATTTTTCGCAGTGAGGTCCCAGCCCAGGGCCAGCGGCCCCTGGGCACATCCTTTTTCCATTTTCCCTGGGAAAGAAAACTCAGCAGTCCAGGTTCCTGATGTCAGTTTGTAGGGCTCCCTTGGGTCTATCAGGGCAGCACAAGTTTGAGGTGGGGACAACTTCGGTGTGGGCTCCATCCTTCGATATAAGGATTTTTTGCAGTTAGGGGTAGGGGCCTCTGGGCACATCCTTTGGCCATTTTCCCTGGGAAAGAAAACTCAGCAGTCCAGGTTCCTGATGTCAGTTTGTAGGGCTCCCTTGGGTCTATCAGGGCAGCACAAGTTTGAGGTGGGGACAACTTCGGTGTGGGGTCCATCCATCGATATATGGATTTTTTGCAGTCAGGGCTAGGGGCCCCTGGGCACGTCCGTTGGCCATTTTCCCTAGGAAAGAAAACTCAGCAGTCCAGGTTCCTGATGTCAGTTTGTAGGGCTCCCTTGGGTCTATCAGGGCAGCACAAGTTTGAGGTGGGGACAACTTCGGTGTGGGGTCCATCCTTCGATATAAGGATTTTTTGTAGTGAGGCCCCAGCCCAGGGCCAGGGGCCCCTGGGCACATCCTTTTTCCATTTTCCCTGGGAAAGAAAACTCAGCAGTCCAGGTTGCTGATGTCAGTTTGTAGGGCTCCCTTGGGTCTATCAGGGCAGCACAAGTTTGAGATGGGGACAACTTCGGTGTGGGCTCCATCCTTCGATAGAAGGATTTTTTGCAGTCCGGGCCAGGGGCCCCTGGGCACATCCTTTTTGCATTTTCCCTGGGAAAGAAAACTCAGCAGTCCAGGTTCCTGATGTCAGTTTGTAGGGCTCCCTTGGGTCTATCAGGGCAGCACAAGTTTGAGGTGGGGATCACTTCGGTGTGGGGTCCATCCATCGATATAAGGATTTTTTGCAGTCAGGGCTAGGGGCCCCTGGGCACTTCCTTTTTCCATTTTCTCTGGGAAAGAAAACTCAGCAGTCCAGGTTCCTGATGTCAGTTTGTAGGGCTCCCTTGGGTCTATCAGGGCAGCACAAGTTTGAGGTGGGGACAACTTCATTGTGGGGTCCATCCTTCGATATAAGGATTTTTCGCAGTGAGGTCCCAGCCCAGGTACAGGGGGCCCCCGGGCACATCCTTTTTCCATTTTCCCTGGGAAAGAAATCTCAGCAGTCCAGGTTCCTGATGTCAGTTTGTAGGGCTCCCTTGGGTCTATCAGGGCAGCACAAGTTTGAGGTGGGGAACACTTCGGTGTGGGGTCCATCCTTCGATATAAGGATTTTTTGCAGTCAGGGCCAGGGGCCCTTGAACACATCCTTTTTCCATTTTCCCTGGGAAAGAAAACTCAGCAGTCCAGGTTCCTGATGTCAGTTTGTAGGGCTCCCTTGGGTCTATCAGGGCAGCACAAGTTTGAGGTGGGGACAACTTCGGTGTGGGCTCCATCCTTCGATATAAGGATTTTTTGCAGTTGGGGGTAGGGGCCTCTGGGCACATCCTTTGGCCATTTTCCCTGGGAAAGAAAACTCAGCAGTCCAGGTTCCTGATGTCAGTTTGTAGGGCTCCCTTGGGTCTATCAGGGCAGCACAAGTTTGAGGTGGGGACAACTTCGGTGTGGGGTCCAGCCTTCGATATAAGGATTTTTCGCAGTGTGGTTCCAGCCCAGGGCCAGGGGCCCCCGGGCACAACCTTTTTCCATTTACCCTGGGAAAGAAAACTCAGCAGTCCAGGTTCCTGATGTCAGTTTGTAGGGCTCCCTTGGGTCTATCAGAGCAGCACAAGTTTGAGGTGGGGACAACTTCGGTGTGGGGTCCATCCATCGATATATGGATTTTTTGCAGTCAGGGCTAGGGGCCCCTGGGCACGTCCGTAGGCCATTTTCCCTGGGAAAGAAAACTCAGCAGTCCAGGTTCCTGATGTCAGTTTGTAGGGCTCCCTTGGGTCTATCAGGGCAGCACAAGTTTGAGGTGGGGACCACTTCGGTGTGGGGTCCATCCTTCGATATAAGGATTTTTTGCAGTCAGGGCCAGGGGCCCCTGGGCACATCCTTTTTGCATTTTCCCTGGGAAAGAAAACTCAGCAGTCCAGGTTCCTGATGTCAGTTTGTAGGGCTCCCTTGGGTCTATCAGGGCAGCACAAGTTTGAGGTGGGGACAACTTCGGTGTGGGCTCCATCCTTCGATATAAGGATTTTTTGTAGTCAGGGCCAGGGGCCCCTAGGCACATCTTTTGGCCATTTTCCCTGGGAAAGAAAACTCAGCAGTCCAGGTTCCTGATGTCAGTTTTTAGGGCTCCCTTGGGTCTATCAGGGCAGCACAAGTTTGAGGTGGGGACAACTTCGGTGTGGGGTCCATCCTTCGATATAAGGATTTTTCGCAGTGAGGTCCCAGCCCAGGGCCAGCGGCCCCTGGGCACATCCTTTTTCCATTTTCCCTGGGAAAGAAAACTCAGCAGTCCAGGTTCCTGATGTCAGTTTGTAGGGCTCCCTTGGGTCTATCAGGGCAGCACAAGTTTGAGGTGGGGACAACTTCGGTGTGGCGTCCATCCTTCGATATAAGGATTTTTCGTAGTCAGGGCCAGGGGCCCCTAGGCACATCTTTTGGCCATTTTCCCTGGGAAAGAAAACTCAGCAGTCCAGGTTCCTGATGTCAGTTTGTAGGGCTCCCTTGGGTCTATCAGGACAGCACAAGTTTGAGGTGGGGACAACTTCGGTGTGGGGTCCATCCTTCGATATAAGGATTTTTTGCAGTCAGGGCTAGGGGCCCCTGGGCACATCCTTTGGCCATTTTCCCTGGGAAAGAAAACTCAGCAGTCCAGGTTCCTGATGTCAGTTTGTAGGGCTCCCTTGGGTCTATCAGGACAGCACAAGTTTGAGGTGGGGACAACTTCGGTGTGGGCTCCATCCTTCGATATAAGGATTTTTTGCAGTTGGGGGTAGGGGCCTCTGGGCACATCCTTTGGCCATTTTCCCTGGGAAAGAAAACTCAGCAGTCCAGGTTCCTGATGTCAGTTTGTAGGGCTCCCTTGGGTCTATCAGGGCAGCACAAGTTTGAGGTGGGGACAACTTCGGTGTGGGGTCCAGCCTTCGATATAAGGATTTTTCGCAGTGTGGTTCCAGCCCAGGGCCAGGGGCCCCCGGGCACAACCTTTTTCCATTTTCCCTGGGAAAGAAAACTCAGCAGTCCAGGTTCCTGATGTCAGTTTGTAGGGCTCCCTTGGGTCTATCAGGGCAGCACAAGTTTGAGGTGGGGACAACTTCGGTGTGGGGTCCATCCATCAATATATGGATTTTTTGCAGTCAGGGCTAGGGGCCCCTGGGCACGTCCGTTGGCCATTTTCCCTAGGAAAGAAAACTCAGCAGTCCAGGTTCCTGATGTCAGTTTGTAGGGCTCCCTTGGGTCTATCAGGGCAGCACAAGTTTAAAGTGGGGACCACTTCGGTGTGGGGTCCATCCTTCGATATAAGGATTTTTCGCAGTGAGGTCCCAGCCCAGGGCCAGCGGCCCCTGGGCACATCCTTTTTCCATTTTCCCTGGGAAAGAAAACTCAGCAGTCCAGGTTCCTGATGTCAGTTTGTAGGGCTCCCTTGGGTCTATCAGGGCAGCACAAGTTTGAGGTGGGGACAACTTCGGTGTGGGCTCCATCCTTCGATATAAGGATTTTTTGCAGTTAGGGGTAGGGGCCTCTGGGCACATCCTTTGGCCATTTTCCCTGGGAAAGAAAACTCAGCAGTCCAGGTTCCTGATGTCAGTTTGTAGGGCTCCCTTGGGTCTATCAGGGCAGCACAAGTTTGAGGTGGGGACAACTTCGGTGTGGGGTCCATCCATCGATATATGGATTTTTTGCAGTCAGGGCTAGGGGCCCCTGGGCACGTCCGTTGGCCATTTTCCCTAGGAAAGAAAACTCAGCAGTCCAGGTTCCTGATGTCAGTTTGTAGGGCTCCCTTGGGTCTATCAGGGCAGCACAAGTTTGAGGTGGGGACAACTTCGGTGTGGGGTCCATCCTTAGATATAAGGATTTTTTGCAGTGAGTTCCCAGCCCAGGGCCAGGGGCCCCTGGGCACATCCTTTTTCCATTTTCCCTGGGAAAGAAAACTCAGCAGTCCAGGTTGCTGATGTCAGTTTGTAGGGCTCCCTTGGGTCTATCAGGGCAGCACAAGTTTGAGATGGGGACAACTTCGGTGTGGGCTCCATCCTTCGATAGAAGGATTTTTTGCAGTCCGGGCCAGGGGCCCCTGGGCACATCCTTTTTGCATTTTCCCTGGGAAAGAAAACTCAGCAGTCCAGGTTCCTGATGTCAGTTTGTAGGGCTCCCTTGGGTCTATCAGGGCAGCACAAGTTTGAGGTGGGGATCACTTCGGTGTGGGGTCCATCCATCGATATAAGGATTTTTTGCAGTCAGGGCTAGGGGCCCCTGGGCACTTCCTTTTTCCATTTTCTCTGGGAAAGAAAACTCAGCAGTCCAGGTTCCTGATGTCAGTTTGTAGGGCTCCCTTGGGTCTATCAGGGCAGCACAAGTTTGAGGTGGGGACAACTTCGGTGTGGGGTCCATCCTTCGATACAAGGAATTTTTGCAGTCAGGGCTAGGGGCCCCTGGGCACATCCTTTTTCCATTTTCCCTGGGAAAGAAAACTCAGCAGTCCAGGTTCCTGATGTCAGTTTGTAGGGCTCCCTTGGGTCTATCAGGGCAGCACAAGTTTGAGGTGGGGAACACTTCGGTGTGGGGTCCATCCTTCGATATATGGATTTTTTGCAGTCAGGGCTAGGGGCCCCTGGGTACATCCTTTGGCCATTTTCCCTGGGAAAGAAAACTCAGCAGTCCAGGTTCCTGATGTCAGTTTGTAGGGCTCCCTTGGGTCTATCAGGGCAGCACAAGTTTGAGGTGGGGACCACTTCGGTGTGGGGTCCATCCTTCGATATAAGGATTTTTTGCAGTCAGGGCCAAGGGCCCCTGAACACATCCTTTTTCCATTTACCCTGGGAAAGAAAACTCAGCAGTCCAGGTTCCTGATGTCAGTTTGTAGGGCTCCCTTGGGTCTATCAGGGCAGCACAAGTTTGAGGTGGGGACAACTTCGGTGTGGGGTCCATCCTTCGATATAAGGATTTTTTGCAGTCAGGGCTAGGGGCCCCTGGGCACAACCTTTGGCCATTTTCCCTGGGAAAGAAAACTCAGCAGTCCAGGTTCCTGATGTCAGTTTGTAGGGCTCCCTTGGGTCTATCAGGGCAGCACAAGTTTGAGGTGGGGACAACTTCGGTCTGGAATCCATCCTTCGATATAAGGATTTTTTGCAGTCAGGGCTAGGGGCCCCTGGGCACATCCTTTTTCCATTTTCTCTGGGAAAGAAAACTCAGCAGTCCAGGTTCCTGATGTCAGTTTGTAGGGCTCCCTTGGGTCTATCAGGGCAGCACAAGTTTGAGGTGGGGACAATTTCGGTGTGGGGTCCATCCTTCGATATAAGGATTCTTTGTAGTGAGGCCCCAGCCCAGGGCCAGGGGCCCCTGGGCACATCCTTTTTCCATTTTCCCTGGGAAAGAAAACTCAGCAGTCCAGGTTCCTGATGTCAGTTTGTAGGGCTCCCTTGGGTGTATCAGGGCAGCACAAGTTTGAGGTGGGGACAACTTCGGTGTGGGGTCCATCCTTCGATATAAGGATTTTTTGCAGTCAGGGCCAGGGGCCCCTGGGCACATCCTTTTTCCATTTTCCCTGGGAAAGAAAACTCAGCAGTCCAGGTTCCTGATGTCAGTTTGTAGGGCTCCCTTGGGTCTATCAGGGCAGCACAAGTTTGAGGTGGGGACAACTTCGGTGTGGGGTCCATCCTTCGATATAAGGATTTTTTGCAGTCAGGGCTAGGGGTCCCTGGGCACATCCTGTGGCCATTTTCCCTGGGAAAGAAAACTCAGCAGTCCAGGTTCCTGATGTCAGTTTGTAGGGCTCCCTTGGGTCTATCAGGGCAGCACAAGTTTGAGGTGGGGACAACTTCGGTGTGGGGTCCATCCTTCGATATAAGGATTTTTTGTAGTGAGGCCCCAGCCCAGGGCCAGGGGCCCCTGGGCACATCCTTTTTCCATTTTCCCTGGGAAAGAAAACTCAGCAGTCCAGGTTCCTGATGTCAGTTTGTAGGGCTCCCTTGGGTCTATCAGGGCAGCACAAGTTTGAGGTGGGGACTACTTCGGTGTGGGGTCCATCCTTCGATATAAGGATTTTTCGCAGTGAGGCCCCAGCCCAGGGCCAGGGGCCCCTGGGCACATCCTTTTTCCATTTTCCCTGGGAAAGAAAACTCAGCAGTCCAGGTTCCTGATGTCAGTTTGTAGGGCTCCCTTGGGTCTATCAGGGCAGCACAAGTTTGAGGTGGGGACAACTTCGGTGTGGAATCCATCCTTCGATATAAGGATTTTTTGCAGTCAGGGCTAGGGGCCCCTGGGCACATCCTTTTTCCATTTTCCCTGGGAAAGAAAACTCAGCAGTCCAGGTTCCTGATGTCAGTTTGTAGGGCTCCCTTGGGTCTATCAGGGCAGCACAAGTTTGAGGTGGGGACCACTTCGGTGTGGGGTCCATCCTTCGATATAAGGATTTTTTGCAGTCAGCGCCAGGGGCCCCTGGGCACATCCTTTTTCCATTTTCCCTGGGAAAGAAAACTCAGCAGTCCAGGTTCCTGATGTCAGTTTGTAGGGCTCCCTTGGGTCTATCAGGGCAGCACAAGTTTGAGGTGGGGACAACTTCGGTGTGGGGTCCATCCTTCGATATAAGGATTTTTTGTAGTCAGGGCCAGGGGCCCCTAGGCACATCTTTTGGCCATTTTCCCTGGGAAAGAAAACTCAGCAGTCCAGGTTCCTGATGTCAGTTTGTAGGGCTCCCTTGGGTCTATCAGGGCAGCACAAGTTTGAGGTGGGGACAACTTCGGTGTGGGGTCCATCCTTCGATATAAGGATTTTTCGCAGTGAGGTCCCAGCCCAGGGCCAGCGGCCCCTGGGCACATCCTTTTTCCATTTTCCCTGGGAAAGAAAACTCAGCAGTCCAGGTTCCTGATGTCAGTTTGTAGGGCTCCCTTGGGTCTATCAGGGCAGCACAAGTTTGAGGTGGGGACAACTTCGGTGTGGGGTCCATCCTTCGATATAAGGATTTTCTGCAGTCAGGGCTAGGGGCCCCTGGGCACATCCTTTGGCCATTTTCCCTGGGAAAGAAAACTCAGCAGTCCAGGTTCCTGATGTCAGTTTGTAGGGCTCCCTTGGGTCTATCAGGACAGCACAAGTTTGAGGTGGGGACAACTTCGGTGTGGGGTCCATCCTTCGATATAAGGATTTTTTGCAGTCAGGGCTAGGGGCCCCTGGGCACATCCTTTTTCCATTTTCCCTGGGAAAGAAAACTCAGCAGTCCAGGTTCCTGATGTCAGTTTGTAGGGCTCCCTTGGGTCTATCAGGGCAGCACAAGTTTGAGGTGGGGACAACTTCATTGTGGGGTCCATCCTTCGATATAAGGATTTTTCGCAGTGAGGTCCCAGCCCAGGTACAGGGGGCCCCCGGGCACATCCTTTTTCCATTTTCCCTGGGAAAGAAATCTCAGCAGTCCAGGTTCCTGATGTCAGTTTGTAGGGCTCCCTTGGGTCTATCAGGGCAGCACAAGTTTGAGGTGGGGACAACTTCGGTGTGGCGTCCATCCTTCGATATAAGGATGTTTTGCAGTCAGGGCCAGGGGCCCTTGAACACATCCTTTTTCCATTTTCCCTGGGAAAGAAAACTCAGCAGTCCAGGTTCCTGATGTCAGTTTGTAGGGCTCCCTTGGGTCTATCAGGGCAGCACAAGTTTGAGGTGGGGACAACTTCGGTGTGGGCTCCATCCTTCGATATAAGGATTTTTTGCAGTTGGGGGTAGGGGCCTCTGGGCACATCCTTTGGCCATTTTCCCTGGGAAAGAAAACTCAGCAGTCCAGGTTCCTGATGTCAGTTTGTAGGGCTCCCTTGGGTCTATCAGGGCAGCACAAGTTTGAGGTGGGGACAACTTCGGTGTGGGGTCCATCCTTCGATATAAGGATTTTTCGCAGTGTGGTTCCAGCCCAGGGCCAGGGGCCCCCGGGCACAACCTTTTTCCATTTACCCTGGGAAAGAAAACTCAGCAGTCCAGGTTCCTGATGTCAGTTTGTAGGGCTCCCTTGGGTCTATCAGAGCAGCACAAGTTTGAGGTGGGGACAACTTCGGTGTGGGGTCCATCCATCGATATATGGATTTTTTGCAGTCAGGGCTAGGGGCCCCTGGGCACGTCCGTAGGCCATTTTCCCTGGGAAAGAAAACTCAGCAGTCCAGGTTCCTGATGTCAGTTTGTAGGGCTCCCTTGGGTCTATCAGGGCAGCACAAGTTTGAGGTGGGGACCACTTCGGTGTGGGGTCCATCCTTCGATATAAGGATTTTTTGCAGTCAGGGCCAGGGGCCCCTGGGCACATCCTTTTTGCATTTTCCCTGGGAAAGAAAACTCAGCAGTCCAGGTTCCTGATGTCAGTTTGTAGGGCTCCCTTGGGTCTATCAGGGCAGCACAAGTTTGAGGTGGGGACAACTTCGGTGTGGGCTCCATCCTTCGATATAAGGATTTTTTGTAGTCAGGGCCAGGGGCCCCTAGGCACATCTTTTGGCCATTTTCCCTGGGAAAGAAAACTCAGCAGTCCAGGTTCCTGATGTCAGTTTGTAGGGCTCCCTTGGGTCTATCAGGGCAGCACAAGTTTGAGGTGGGGACAACTTCGGTGTGGGGTCCATCCTTCGATATAAGGATTTTTCGCAGTGAGGTCCCAGCCCAGGGCCAGCGGCCCCTGGGCACATCCTTTTTCCATTTTCCCTGGGAAAGAAAACTCAGCAGTCCAGGTTCCTGATGTCAGTTTGTAGGGCTCCCTTGGGTCTATCAGGGCAGCACAAGTTTGAGGTGGGGACAACTTCGGTGTGGGGTCCATCCTTCGATATAAGGATTTTTTGTAGTCAGGGCCAGGGGCCCCTAGGCACATCTTTTGGCCATTTTCCCTGGGAAAGAAAACTCAGCAGTCCAGGTTCCTGATGTCAGTTTGTAGGGCTCCCTTGGGTCTATCAGGACAGCACAAGTTTGAGGTGGGGACAACTTCGGTGTGGGCTCCATCCTTCGATATAAGGATTTTTTGCAGTTAGGGGTAGGGGCCTCTGGGCACATCCTTTGGCCATTTTCCCTGGGAAAGAAAACTCAGCAGTCCAGGTTCCTGATGTCAGTTTGTAGGGCTCCCTTGGGTCTATCAGGGCAGCACAAGTTTGAGGTGGGGACAACTTCGGTGTGGGGTCCAGCCTTCGATATAAGGATTTTTCGCAGTGTGGTTCCAGCCCAGGGCCAGGGGCCCCCGGGCACAACCTTTTTCCATTTTCCCTGGGAAAGAAAACTCAGCAGTCCAGGTTCCTGATGTCAGTTTGTAGGGCTCCCTTGGGTCTATCAGGGCAGCACAAGTTTGAGGTGGGGACAACTTCGGTGTGGGGTCCATCCATCGATATATGGATTTTTTGCAGTCAGGGCTAGGGGCCCCTGGGCACGTCCGTTGGCCATTTTCCCTAGGAAAGAAAACTCAGCAGTCCAGGTTCCTGATGTCAGTTTGTAGGGCTCCCTTGGGTCTATCAGGGCAGCACAAGTTTGAGGTGGGGACAACTTCGGTGTGGGGTCCATCCTTCGATATAAGGATTTTTTGCAGTGAGGTCCCAGCCCAGGGCCAGGGGCCCCTGGGCACATCCTTTTTCCATTTTCCCTGGGAAAGAAAACTCAGCAGTCCAGGTTCCTGATGTCAGTTTGTAGGGCTCCCTTGGGTCTATCAGGGCAGCACAAGTTTGAGGTGGGGACAACTTCGGTGTGGGGTCCATCCTTCGATATAAGGATTTTTTGCAGTCAGGGCCAGGGGCCCCGGGCACATCCTTTTTCCATTTTCCCTGGGAAAGAAAACTCAGCAGTCCAGGTTCCTGATGTCAGTTTGTAGGGCTCCCTTGGGTCTATCAGGGCAGCACAAGTTTGAGGTGGGGACAACTTTGGTGTGGGGTCCATCCTTCGATATAAGGATTTTTTGCAGTCAGGGCCAGGGGCCCCTGGGCACATCCTTTGGCCATTTTCCCTGGGAAAGAAAACTCAGCAGTCCAGGTTCCTGATGTCAGTTTGTAGGGCTCCCTTGGGTCTATCAGGGCAGCACAAGTTTGAGGTGGGGACAACTTTGGTGTGGGGTCCATCCTTCGATATAAGGATTTTTTGCAGTCAGGGCCAGGGGCCCCTGGGCACATCCTTTTTCCATTTTCCCTGGGAAAGAAAACTCAGCAGTCCAGGTTCCTGATGTCAGTTTGTAGGGCTCCCTTGGGTCTATCAGGGCAGCAAAAGTTTGAGGTGGGGACAACTTCGGTGTGGGGTCCATCCATCGATATAAGGATTTTTACAGTCAGGGCCAGGTGCCCAGGGCCAGGGGCCCCTGGGCACAACCTTTTTCCATTTTCCCTGGGAAAGAAAACTCAGCAGTCCAGGTTGCTGATGTCAGTTTGTAGGGCTCCCTTGGGTCTATCAGGGCAGCACAAGTTTGAGGTGGGGACAACTTTGGTGTGGGGTCCATCCTTCGATATAAGGATTTTTTGCAGTCAGGGCCAGGGGCCCCTGGGCACATCCTTTGGCCATTTTCGCTGGGAAAGAAAACTCAGCAGTCCAGGTTCCTGATGTCAGTTTGTAGGGTTCCCTTGGGTCTATCAGGGCAGCACAAGTTTGAGGTGGGGACAACTTTGGTGTGGGGTCCATCCTTCGATATAAGGATTTTTTGCAGTCAGGGCTAGGGGCCCCTGGGCACATCCTTTGGCCATTTTCGCTGGGAAAGAAAACTCAGCAGTCCAGGTTCCTGATGTCAGTTTGTAGGGCTCCCTTGGGTCTATCAGGACAGCACAAGTTTGAGGTGGGGACAACTTCGGTGTGGGCTCCATCCTTCGATATAAGGATTTTTTGCAGTTGGGGGTAGGGGCCTCTGGGCACATCCTTTGGCCATTTTCCCTGGGAAAGAAAACTCAGCTGTCCAGGTTCCTGATGTCAGTTTGTAGGGCTCCCTTGGGTCTATCAGGGCAGCACAAGTTTGAGGTGGGGACAACTTCGGTGTGGGGTCCAGCCTTCGATATAAGGATTTTTCGCAGTGTGGTTCCAGCCCAGGGCCAGGGGCCCCCGGGCACAACCTTTTTTCATTTACCCTGGGAAAGAAAACTCAGCAGTCCAGGTTCCTGATGTCAGTTTGTAGGGCTCCCTTGGGTCTATCAGGGCAGCACAAGTTTGAGGTGGGGACAACTTCGGTGTGGGGTCCATCCATCGATATATGGATTTTTTGCAGTCAGGGCTAGGGGCCCCTGGGCACGTCCGTTGGCCATTTTCCCTAGGAAAGAAAACTCAGCAGTCCAGGTTCCTGATGTCAGTTTGTAGGGCTCCCTTGGGTCTATCAGGGCAGCACAAGTTTGAGGTGGGGACCACTTCGGTGTGGGGTCCATCCTTCGATATAAGGATTTTTTGCAGTCAGGGCCAGGGGCCCCTGGGCACATCCTTTTTGCATTTTCCCTGGGAAAGAAAACTCAGCAGTCCAGGTTCCTGATGTCAGTTTGTAGGGCTCCCTTGGGTCTATCAGGGCAGCACAAGTTTGAGGTGGGGACAACTTTGGTGTGGGGTCCATCCTTCGATATAAGGATTTTTTGCAGTCAGGGCCAGGGGCCCCCGGGCACATCCTTTTTCCATTTACGCTTGGAAAGAAAACTCAGCAGTCCAGGTTCCTGATGTCAGTTTGTAGGGCTCCCTTGGGTCTATCAGGGCAGCACAAGTTTGAGGTGGGGACAACTTCGGTGTGGGGTCCATCCTTCGATATAAGGATTTTTGCAGTCAGGGCCAGGGGCCCCTGGGCACATCCTTTTGCCATTTTCCCTGGGAAAGAAAACTCAGCAGTCCAGGTTCCTGATGTCAGTTTGTAGGGCTCCCTTGGGTCTATCAGGGCAGCACAAGTTTGAGGTGGGGACAACTTCGGTGTGGGGTCCATCCTTCGATATAAGGATTTTTGCAGTAAGGGCCAGGGGCCCAGGGCCAGGGGCCCCTGGGAACATCCTTTTTCCATTTTCCCTGGGAAAGAAAACTCAGCAGTCCCGGTTCCTGATGTCAGTTTGTAGGGCTCCCTTGGGTCTATCAGGGCAGCACAAGTTTGAGGTGGGGACAACTTCGGTGTGGGGTCCATCCTTCGATATAAGGATTTTTTGCAGTTGGGGGTAGGGGCCTCTGGGCACATCCTTTGGCCATTTTCCCTGGGAAAGAAAACTCAGCTGTCCAGGTTCCTGATGTCAGTTTGTAGGGCTCCCTTGGGTCTATCAGGGCAGCACAAGTTTGAGGTGGGGACAACTTCGGTGTGGGGTCCATCCTTCGATATAAGGATTTTTTGCAGTCAGGGCCAGGGGCCCCTGGGCACATCCTTTTTCCATTTTCCCTGGGAAAGAAAACTCAGCAGTCCAGGTTCCTGATGTCAGTTTGTAGGGCTCCCTTGGGTCTATCAGGGCAGCACAAGTTTGAGGTGGGGACAACTTCGGTGTGGGGTCCATCCTTCGATATAAGGAGTTTTTGCAGTCAGGGCCAGGGGCCCAGGGCCACGGGCCCCTGGGCACATCCTTTGGCCATTTTCCCTGGGAAAGAAAACTCAGCAGTCCAGGTTCCTGATGTCAGTTTTTAGGGCTCCCTTGGGTCTATCAGGGCAGCACAAGTTTGAGGTGGGGACAACTTTGGCGTGGGCTCCATCCTTCGATATAAGGATTTTTTGCAGTCAGGGCCAGGGGCCCAGGGCCAGGGGCCCCTGGGCACATCCTTTTTCCATTTTCCCTGGGAAAGAAAACTCAGCAGTCCAGGTTCCTGATGTCAGTTTGTAGGGCTCCCTTGGGTCTATCAGGGCAGCACAAGTTTGAGGTGGGGACAACTTCGGTGTGGGGTCCATCCTTCGATATAAGGATTTTTCGCAGTGAGGTCCCAGCCCAGGGCCAGCGGCCCCTGGGCACATCCTTTTTCCATTTTCCCTGGGAAAGAAAACTCAGCAGTCCAGGTTCCTGATGTCAGTTTGTAGGGCTCCCTTGGGTCTATCAGGGCAGCACAAGTTTGAGGTGGGGACAACTTCGGTGTGGGGTCCATCCTTCGATATAAGGATTCTTTGCAGTCAGGGCCAGGGGCCCCTGGGCACATCCTTTTTGCATTTTCCCTGGGAAAGAAAACTGAGCAGTCCAGGTTCCTGATGTCAGTTTGTAGGGCTCCCTTGGGTCTATCAGGGCAGCACAAGTTTGAGGTGGGGACAACTTCGGTGTGGGGTCCATCCTTCGATATAAGGATTTTCTGCAGTCAGGGCTAGGGGCCCCTGGGCACATCCTTTGGCCATTTTCCCTGGGAAAGAAAACTCAGCAGTCCAGGTTCCTGATGTCAGTTTGTAGGGCTCCCTTGGGTCTATCAGGACAGCACAAGTTTGAGGTGGGGACAACTTCGGTGTGGGGTCCATCCTTCGATATAAGGATTTTTTGCAGTCAGGGCTAGGGGCCCCTGGGCACATCCTTTTTCCATTTTCCCTGGGAAAGAAAACTCAGCAGTCCAGGTTCCTGATGTCAGTTTGTAGGGCTCCCTTGGGTCTATCAGGGCAGCACAAGTTTGAGGTGGGGACAACTTCATTGTGGGGTCCATCCTTCGATATAAGGATTTTTCGCAGTGAGGTCCCAGCCCAGGTACAGGGGGCCCCCGGGCACATCCTTTTTCCATTTTCCCTGGGAAAGAAATCTCAGCAGTCCAGGTTCCTGATGTCAGTTTGTAGGGCTCCCTTGGGTCTATCAGGGCAGCACAAGTTTGAGGTGGGGAACACTTCGGTGTGGGGTCCATCCTTCGATATAAGGATTTTTTGCAGTCAGGGCCAGGGGCCCTTGAACACATCCTTTTTCCATTTTCCCTGGGAAAGAAAACTCAGCAGTCCAGGTTCCTGATGTCAGTTTGTAGGGCTCCCTTGGGTCTATCAGGGCAGCACAAGTTTGAGGTGGGGACAACTTCGGTGTGGGCTCCATCCTTCGATATAAGGATTTTTTGCAGTTGGGGGTAGGGGCCTCTGGGCACATCCTTTGGCCATTTTCCCTGGGAAAGAAAACTCAGCTGTCCAGGTTCCTGATGTCAGTTTGTAGGGCTCCCTTGGGTCTATCAGGGCAGCACAAGTTTGAGGTGGGGACAACTTCGGTGTGGGGTCCAGCCTTCGATATAAGGATTTTTCGCAGTGTGGTTCCAGCCCAGGGCCAGGGGCCCCCGGGCACAACCTTTTTCCATTTACCCTGGGAAAGAAAACTCAGCAGTCCAGGTTCCTGATGTCAGTTTGTAGGGCTCCCTTGGGTCTATCAGGGCAGCACAAGTTTGAGGTGGGGACAACTTCGGTGTGGGGTCCATCCATCGATATATGGATTTTTTGCAGTCAGGGCTAGGGGCCCCTGGGCACGTCCGTAGGCCATTTTCCCTGGGAAAGAAAACTCAGCAGTCCAGGTTCCTGATGTCAGTTTGTAGGGCTCCCTTGGGTCTATCAGGGCAGCACAAGTTTGAGGTGGGGACAACTTCGGTGTGGGGTCCATCCTTCGATATAAGGATTTTCTGCAGTCAGGGCTAGGGGCCCCTGGGCACATCCTTTTTGCATTTTCCCTGGGAAAGAAAACTCAGCAGTCCAGGTTCCTGATGTCAGTTTGTAGGGCTCCCTTGGGTCTATCAGGGCAGCACAAGTTTGAGGTGGGGACAACTTCGGTGTGGGCTCCATCCTTCGATATAAGGATTTTTTGTAGTCAGGGCCAGGGGCCCCTAGGCACATCTTTTGGCCATTTTCCCTGGGAAAGAAAACTCAGCAGTCCAGGTTCCTGATGTCAGTTTTTAGGGCTCCCTTGGGTCTATCAGGGCAGCACAAGTTTGAGGTGGGGACAACTTCGGTGTGGGGTCCATCCTTCGATATAAGGATTTTTCGCAGTGAGGTCCCAGCCCAGGGCCAGCGGCCCCTGGGCACATCCTTTTTCCATTTTCCCTGGGAAAGAAAACTCAGCAGTCCAGGTTCCTGATGTCAGTTTGTAGGGCTCCCTTGGGTCTATCAGGGCAGCACAAGTTTGAGGTGGGGACAACTTCGGTGTGGCGTCCATCCTTCGATATAAGGATTTTTTGTAGTCAGGGCCAGGGGCCCCTAGGCACATCTTTTGGCCATTTTCCCTGGGAAAGAAAACTCAGCAGTCCAGGTTCCTGATGTCAGTTTGTAGGGCTCCCTTGGGTCTATCAGGACAGCACAAGTTTGAGGTGGGGACAACTTCGGTGTGGGGTCCATCCTTCGATATAAGGATTTTTTGCAGTCAGGGCTAGGGGCCCCTGGGCACATCCTTTGGCCATTTTCCCTGGGAAAGAAAACTCAGCAGTCCAGGTTCCTGATGTCAGTTTGTAGGGCTCCCTTGGGTCTATCAGGACAGCACAAGTTTGAGGTGGGGACAACTTCGGTGTGGGCTCCATCCTTCGATATAAGGATTTTTTGCAGTTGGGGGTAGGGGCCTCTGGGCACATCCTTTGGCCATTTTCCCTGGGAAAGAAAACTCAGCAGTCCAGGTTCCTGATGTCAGTTTGTAGGGCTCCCTTGGGTCTATCAGGGCAGCACAAGTTTGAGGTGGGGACAACTTCGGTGTGGGGTCCAGCCTTCGATATAAGGATTTTTCGCAGTGTGGTTCCAGCCCAGGGCCAGGGGCCCCCGGGCACAACCTTTTTCCATTTTCCCTGGGAAAGAAAACTCAGCAGTCCAGGTTCCTGATGTCAGTTTGTAGGGCTCCCTTGGGTCTATCAGGGCAGCACAAGTTTGAGGTGGGGACAACTTCGGTGTGGGGTCCATCCATCGATATATGGATTTTTTGCAGTCAGGGCTAGGGGCCCCTGGGCACGTCCGTTGGCCATTTTCCCTGGGAAAGAAAACTCAGCAGTCCAGGTTCCTGATGTCAGTTTGTAGGGCTCCCTTGGGTCTATCAGGGCAGCACAAGTTTGAAGTGGGGACCACTTCGGTGTGGGGTCCATCCTTCGATATAAGGATTTTTTGCAGTCAGGGCCAGGGGCCCCTGGGCACATCCTTTTTGCATTTTCCCTGGGAAAGAAAACTCAGCAGTCCAGGTTCCTGATGTCAGTTTGTAGGGCTCCCTTGGGTCTATCAGGGCAGCACAAGTTTGAGGTGGGGACAACTTCGGTGTGGGCTCCATCCTTCGATATAAGGATTTTTTGTAGTCAGGGCCAGGGGCCCCTAGGCACATCTTTTGGCCATTTTCCCTGGGAAAGAAAACTCAGCAGTCCAGGTTCCTGATGTCAGTTTGTAGGGCTCCCTTGGGTCTATCAGGGCAGCACAAGTTTGAGGTGGGGACAACTTCTGTGTGGGGTCCATCCTTCGATATAAGGATGTTTTGCAGTCAGGGCCAGGGGCCCCATGGCACACCCTTTGGCCATTTTCCCTGGGAAAGAAAACTCAGCAGTCCAGGTTCCTGATGTCAGTTTGTAGGGCTCCCTTGGGTCTATCAGGGCAGCACAAGTTTGAGGTGGGGACAACTTCGGTGTGGGGTCCATCCTTCGATATAAGGATTTTTCGCAGTGAGGTCCCAGCCCAGGGCCAGCGGCCCCTGGGCACATCCTTTTTCCATTTTCCCTGGGAAAGAAAACTCAGCAGTCCAGGTTCCTGATGTCAGTTTGTAGGGCTCCCTTGGGTCTATCAGGGCAGCACAAGTTTGAGGTGGGGACAACTTCGGTGTGGGCTCCATCCTTCGATATAAGGATTTTTTGCAGTTAGGGGTAGGGGCCTCTGGGCACATCCTTTGGCCATTTTCCCTGGGAAAGAAAACTCAGCAGTCCAGGTTCCTGATGTCAGTTTGTAGGGCTCCCTTGGGTCTATCAGGGCAGCACAAGTTTGAGGTGGGGACAACTTCGGTGTGGGGTCCAGCCTTCGATATAAGGATTTTTCGCAGTGTGGTTCCAGCCCAGGGCCAGGGGCCCCCGGGCACAACCTTTTTCCATTTTCCCTGGGAAAGAAAACTCAGCAGTCCAGGTTCCTGATGTCAGTTTGTAGGGCTCCCTTGGGTCTATCAGGGCAGCACAAGTTTGAGGTGGGGACAACTTCGGTGTGGGGTCCATCCATCGATATATGGATTTTTTGCAGTCAGGGCTAGGGGCCCCTGGGCACGTCCGTTGGCCATTTTCCCTAGGAAAGAAAACTCAGCAGTCCAGGTTCCTGATGTCAGTTTGTAGGGCTCCCTTGGGTCTATCAGGGCAGCACAAGTTTGAGGTGGGGACAACTTCGGTGTGGGGTCCATCCTTCGATATAAGGATTTTTTGCAGTGAGGCCCCAGCCCAGGGCCAGGGGCCCCTGGGCACATCCTTTTTCCATTTTCCCTGGGAAAGAAAACTCAGCAGTCCAGGTTCCTGATGTCAGTTTGTAGGGCTCCCTTGGGTCTATCAGGGCAGCACAAGTTTGAGGTGGGGACAACTTCGGTGTGGGGTCCATCCTTCGATATAAGGATTTTTTGCAGTCAGGCCCAGGGGCCCCGGGCACATCCTTTTTCCATTTTCCCTGGGAAAGAAAACTCAGCAGTCCAGGTTCCTGATGTCAGTTTGTAGGGCTCCCTTGGGTCTATCAGGGCAGCACAAGTTTGAGGTGGGGACAACTTTGGTGTGGGGTCCATCCTTCGATATAAGGATTTTTTGCAGTCAGGGCCAGGGGCCCCTGGGCACATCCTTTGGCCATTTTCCCTGGGAAAGAAAACTCAGCAGTCCAGGTTCCTGATGTCAGTTTGTAGGGCTCCCTTGGGTCTATCAGGGCAGCACAAGTTTGAGGTGGGGACAACTTTGGTGTGGGGTCCATCCTTCGATATAAGGATTTTTTGCAGTCAGGGCTAGGGGCCCCTGCGCACATCCTTTGGCCATTTTCGCTGGGAAAGAAAACTCAGCAGTCCAGGTTCCTGATGTCAGTTTGTAGGGCTCCCTTGGGTCTATCAGGACAGCACAAGTTTGAGGTGGGGACAACTTCGGTGTGGGCTCCATCCTTCGATATAAGGATTTTTTGCAGTTGGGGGTAGGGGCCTCTGGGCACATCCTTTGGCCATTTTCCCTGGGAAAGAAAACTCAGCTGTCCAGGTTCCTGATGTCAGTTTGTAGGGCTCCCTTGGGTCTATCAGGGCAGCACAAGTTTGAGGTGGGGACAACTTCGGTGTGGGGTCCAGCCTTCGATATAAGGATTTTTCGCAGTGTGGTTCCAGCCCAGGGCCAGGGGCCCCCGGGCACAACCTTTTTTCATTTACCCTGGGAAAGAAAACTCAGCAGTCCAGGTTCCTGATGTCAGTTTGTAGGGCTCCCTTGGGTCTATCAGGGCAGCACAAGTTTGAGGTGGGGACAACTTCGGTGTGGGGTCCATCCATCGATATATGGATTTTTTGCAGTCAGGGCTAGGGGCCCCTGGGCACGTCCGTTGGCCATTTTCCCTAGGAAAGAAAACTCAGCAGTCCAGGTTCCTGATGTCAGTTTGTAGGGCTCCCTTGGGTCTATCAGGGCAGCACAAGTTTGAGGTGGGGACCACTTCGGTGTGGGGTCCATCCTTCGATATAAGGATTTTTTGCAGTCAGGGCCAGGGGCCCCTGGGCACATCCTTTTTGCATTTTCCCTGGGAAAGAAAACTCAGCAGTCCAGGTTCCTGATGTCAGTTTGTAGGGCTCCCTTGGGTCTATCAGGGCAGCACAAGTTTGAGGTGGGGACAACTTTGGTGTGGGGTCCATCCTTCGATATAAGGATTTTTTGCAGTCAGGGCCAGGGGCCCCCGGGCACATCCTTTTTCCATTTACGCTTGGAAAGAAAACTCAGCAGTCCAGGTTCCTGATGTCAGTTTGTAGGGCTCCCTTGGGTCTATCAGGGCAGCACAAGTTTGAGGTGGGGACAACTTCGGTGTGGGGTCCATCCTTCGATATAAGGATTTTTGCAGTCAGGGCCAGGGGCCCCTGGGCACATCCTTTTGCCATTTTCCCTGGGAAAGAAAACTCAGCAGTCCAGGTTCCTGATGTCAATTTGTAGGGCTCCCTTGGGTCTATCAGGGCAGCACAAGTTTGAGGTGGGGACAACTTCGGTGTGGGGTCCATCCTTCGATATAAGGATTTTTGCAGTCAGGGCCAGGGGCCCAGGGCCAGGGGCCCCTGGGCACATCCTTTTTCCATTTTCCCTGGGAAAGAAAACTCAGCAGTCCCGGTTCCTGATGTCAGTTTGTAGGGCTCCCTTGGGTCTATCAGGGCAGCACAAGTTTGAGGTGGGGACAACTTTGGTGTGGGGTCCATCCTTCGATATAAGGATTTTTTGTAGTCAGGGCCAGGGGCCCCTGGGCACATCCTTTGGCCATTTTCCCTGGGAAAGAAAACTCAGCAGTCCAGGTTCCTGATGTCAGTTTGTAGGGCTCCCTTGGGTCTATCAGGGCAGCACAAGTTTGAGGTGGGGACAACTTTGGTGTGGGGTCCATCCTTCGATATAAGGATTTTTTGCAGTCAGGGCCAGGGGCCCCTGGGCACATCCTTTTTCCATTTTCCCTGGGAAAGAAAACTCAGCAGTCCAGGTTCCTGATGTCAGTTTGTAGGGCTCCCTTGGGTCTATCAGGGCAGCACAAGTTTGAGGTGGGGACAACTTCGGTGTGGGGTCCATCCTTCGATATAAGGAGTTTTTGCAGTCAGGGCCAGGGGCCCAGGGCCACGGGCCCCTGGGCACATCCTTTGGCCATTTTCCCTGGGAAAGAAAACTCAGCAGTCCAGGTTCCTGATGTCAGTTTTTAGGGCTCCCTTGGGTCTATCAGGGCAGCACAAGTTTGAGGTGGGGACAACTTTGGCGTGGGCTCCATCCTTCGATATAAGGATTTTTTGCAGTCAGGGCCAGGGGCCCAGGGCCAGGGGCCCCTGGGCACATCCTTTTTCCATTTTCCCTGGGAAAGAAAACTCAGCAGTCCAGGTTCCTGATGTCAGTTTGTAGGGCTCCCTTGGGTCTATCAGGGCAGCACAAGTTTGAGGTGGGGACAACTTCGGTGTGGGGTCCATCCTTCGATATAAGGATTTTTTGCTGTCAGGGCCAGGGGCTCCCGGGCACATCCTTTTTCCATTTTCCCTGGGAAAGAAAACTCAGCAGTCCAGGTTCCTGATGTCAGTTTGTAGGGCTCCCTTGGGTGTATCAGGGCAGCACAAGTTTGAGGTGGGGACAACTTCGATGTGGGGTCCATCCTTCGATATAAGGATTTTTTGCAGTTAGGTCTAGGGGCCCCTGGGCACATCCTTTGGCCATTTTCCCTGGGAAAGAAAACTCAGCAGTCCAGGTTCCTGATGTCAGTTTGTAGGGCTCCCTTGGGTCTATCAGGGCAGCACAAGTTTGAGGTGGGGACAACTTCGGTGTGGGGTCCATCCTTCGATATAAGGATTTTTTGCAGTCAGGGCCAGGGGCCCAGGGCCAGGGGCCCCTGGGCACATCCTTTTACCATTTTCCCTGAGAAAGAAAACTCAGCAGTCCAGGTTCCTGATGTCAGTTTGTAGGGCTCCCTTGGGTCTATCAGGGCAGCACAAGTTTGAGGTGGGGACAATTTCGATGTGGGGTCCATCCTTCGATATAAGGATTCTTTGCAGTCCCGGGCAGGGTCCCCTGGGCATATCCTTTTTCCATTTTCCCTGGGAAAGAAATCTCAGCAGTCCAGGTTCCTGATGTCAGTTTGTAGGGCTCCCTTGGGTCTATCAGGGCAGCACAAGTTTGAGGTGGGGACAACTTTGGTGTGGGGTCCATCCTTCGATATAAGGATTTTTTGCAGTCAGGGCCGGGGGCTCCCGGGCACATCCTTTTTCCATTTTCCCTGGGAAAGAAAACTCAGCAGTCCAGGTTCCTGATGTTAGTTTGTAGGGCTCCCTTGGGTCTATCAGGGCAGCACAAGTTTGAGGTGGGGACAGCTTTGGTGTGGGGTCCATCCTTCGATATAAGGATTTTTTGCAGTCAGGGCCAGGGCCCCCTGGGCACATCCTTTTTCCATTTTCCCTGGGAAAGAAAACTCAGCAGTCCAGGTTCCTGATGTTAGTTTGTAGGGCTCCCTTGGGTCTATCAGGGCAGCACAAGTTTGAGGTGGGGACAACTTCGGTGTGGGGTCCATCCTTCGATATAAGGATTTTTTGTAGTGCGGCCCCAGCCCAGGGCCAGGGGCCCCTGGGCACATCCTTTTTCCATTTTCCCTGGGAAAGAAAACTCAGCAGTCCAGGTTCCTGATGTCAGTTTGTAGGGCTCCCTTGGGTCTATCAGGGCAGCACAAGTTTGAGGTGGGGACAACTTCGGTGTGGGGTCCATCCTTCGATATAAGGATTTTTTGCAGTCAGGGCCAGGGGCCCCGGGCACATCCTTTTTCCATTTTCCCTGGGAAAGAAAACTCAGCAGTCCAGGTTCCTGATGTCAGTTTGTAGGGCTCCCTTGGGTCTATCAGGGCAGCACAAGTTTGAGGTGGGGACAACTTTGGTGTGGGGTCCATCCTTCGATATAAGGATTTTTTGCAGTCAGGGCCAGGGGCCCAGGGCCAGGGGCCCCTGGGCACATACTTTTACCATTTTCGCTTGGAAAGAAACCTCAGCAGTCCAGGTTCCTGATGTCAGTTTGTAGGGCTCCCTTGGGTCTATCAGGGCAGCACAAGTTTGAGGTGGGGACAATTTCGATGTGGGGTCCATCCTTCGATATAAGGATTTTTTGCAGTCAGGGCTAGGGGCCCCTGGGCACAACCTTTTTCCATTTTCCCTGGGAAAGAAAACTCAGCAGTCCAGGTTCCTGATGTCAGATTTTAGGGCTCCCTTGGGTCTATCAGGGCAGCACAAGTTTGAGGTGGGGACAACTTTGGTGTGGGGTCCATCCTTCGATATAAGGATTTTTTGTAGTCAGGGCCAGGGGCCCAGGGCCAGGGGCCCCTGGGCACATCCTTTTTCCAATTACCCTGGGAAAGAAAACTCAGCAGTCCAGGTTCCTGATGTCAGTTTGTAGGGCTGCCTTGGGTCTATCAGGGCAGCACAAGTTTGAGGTGTGGACAACGTCGGTGTGGGGTCCATCCTTCGATATAAGGATTTTTTGCAGTCAGGGCCAGGGGCCCCTGGGCACATCCTTTTTCCATTTTCCCTGGGAAAGAAAACTCAGCAGTCCAGGTTCCTGATGTCAGTTTGTAGGGCTCCCTTGGGTCTATCAGGGCAGCAAAAGTTTGAGGTGGGGACAACTTTGGTGTGGGGTCCATCCTTCGATATAAGGATTTGTTGCAGTCAGGGCCAGGGGCCCCTGGGCACATCCTTTTTCCATTTTCCCTGGGAAAGAAAACTCAGCAGTCCAGGTTCCTGATGTCAGTTTGTAGGGCTCCCTTGGGTCTATCAGGGCAGCACAGGTTTGAGGTGGGCACAACTTCGGTGTGGGGTCCATCCTTCGATATAAGGATTTTTTGCAGTGAGGCCCCTTCCCAGGGCCAGGGGCCCCTGGGCACATCCTTTTTCCATTTTTCCTGGGAAAGAAACCTCAGCAGTCCAGGTTCCTGATGTCAGATTTTAAGGCTCCCTTGGGTCTATCAGGGCAGCACAAGTTTGAGGTGGGGACAACTTCGGTCTGGGCTCCATCCTTCGATGTAAGGATTTTTTCAGGTCAGGGCCAGGGGCCCCCGGGCTCATCCTTTGGCCATTTTCCCTGGGAAAGAAAACTCAGCAGTCCAGGTTCCTGATGTCAGTTTGGAGGGCTCCCTTGGGTCTATCAGGGCAGCACAAGTTTGAGCTGGGGACATCTTCGGTGTGGGGTCCATTTTTCGATATAAGGGTTTTTTTGCAGTGAGGCCTCAGCCCAGGGCCAGGGGCCCCTGGGCACATCCTTTTTCCATTTTCCCTGGGAAAGAAAACTCAGCAGTCCAGGTTCCTGATGTCACTTTGTAGGGCTCCCTTGGGTCTATCAGGGCAGCACAAGTTTGAGGTGGGGACAACTTTGGTGTGGGGTCCATCCTTCGATATAAGGATTTTTTGCAGTCAGGGCCAGGGGCCCAGGGCCAGGGGCCCCCGAGCTCATCCTTTGGCCATTTTCCCTGGGAAAGAAAACTCAGCAGTCCAGGTTCCTGATGTCAGTTTGTAGGGCTCCCTTGGGTCTATCAGGGTAGCACAAGTTTGAGGTGGGGACACTTCGGTGTGGGGTACATTTTTCGATATAAGGATTTTTTGCAGTCAGGGCTAGGGGCCCCTGGGCACATCCTTTTTCCATTTTCCCTGGGAAAGAAAACTCAGCAGTCCAGGTTCCTGATGTCAGTTTGTAGGGCTCCCTTGGGTCTATCAGGGCAGCACAAGTTTGAGGTGGGGACAACTTCGGTGTGGGGTCCATCCTTTGATATAAGGATTTTTTTGCAGTCAGGCCCAGGGGCCCAGGGGCAGGGGCCCCTGGGCACATCCTTTGGACATTTTCCCTGGGAAAGAAAACTCAGCAGTCCAGGTTCCTGATGTCAGTTTGTAGGGCTGCCTTGGGTCTATCAGGGCAGCACAACTTTGAGGTGGGGACAACTTTGGTGTGGGGTCCATTCTTCGATATAAGGATTTTTTGCAGTCAGGGTCAGGGGCCCCTGGGCATATCCTTTTTCCATTTTCCCTGGGAGAGAAAACTCAGCAGTCCAGGTTCCTGATGTCAGTTTGTAGGGCTCCCTTGGGTCTATCAGGGCAGCACAAGTTTGAGGTGGGGACAACTTCGGTGTGGGGTCCATCCTTCGATATAAGGATTTTTTTGCAGTCAGGGCTAGGTTCCCCTGGGCACATCCTTTGGCCATTTTCGCTGGGAAAGAAAACTCAGCAGTCCAGGTTCCTGATGTCAGTTTGTAGGGCTCCCTTGGGTCTATCAGGGCAGCACAAGTTTGAGGTGGGGACATCTTCGGTGCGGGGTCCATTTTTCGATATAAGGGTTTTTTTGCAGTGAGGCCCCAGCCCAGGGCCTGGGGCCCCTGGGCACATCCTTTTTCCATTTTCCCTGGGAAAGAAAACTCAGCAGTCCAGGTTCCTGATGTCAGTTTGTAGGGCTCCCTTGGGTCTATCAGGGCAGCACAAGTTTGAGGTGGGGACAACTTTGGTGTGGGGTCCATCCTTCGATATAAGGAGTTTTTGCAGTCAGGGCCAGGGGCCCAGGGCCAGGGGCCCCTGGGCACATACTTTTACCATTTTCGCTAGGAAAGAAACCTCAGCAGTCCAGGTTCCTGATGTCAGTTTGTAGGGCTCCCTTGGGTCTATCAGGGCAGCACAAGTTTGAGGTGGGGACAATTTCGATGTGGGGTCCATCCTTCGATATAAGGATTTTTTGCAGTCAGGGCTAGGGGCCCCTGGGCACAACCTTTTTCCATTTTCCCTGGGAAAGAAAACTCAGCAGTCCAGGTTCCTGATGTCAGATTTTAGGGCTCCCTTGGGTCTATCAGGGCAGCACAAGTTTGAGGTGGGGACAACTTCGGTGTGGGGTCCATCCTTCGATATAAGGATTTTTTGTCGTCAGGGCCAGGGGCCCAGGGCCAGGGGCCCCTGGGCACATCCTTTTTCCAATTACCCTGGGAAAGAAAACTCAGCAGTCCAGGTTCCTGATGTCAGTTTGTAGGGCTGCCTTGGGTCTATCAGGGCAGCACAAGTTTGAGGTGTGGACAACGTCGGTGTGGGGTCCATCCTTCGATATAAGGATTTTTTGCAGTCAGGGCCAGGGGCCCCTGGGCACATCCTTTTACCATTTTCCCTGGGAAAGAAAACTCAGCAGTCCAGGTTCCTGATGTCAGTTTGTAGGGCTCCCTTGGGTCTATCAGGGCAGCACAAGTTTGAGGTGGGGACAACTTTGGTGTGGGGTCCATCCTTCGATATAAGGATTTTTTGCAGTCAGGGCCAGGGGCCCCTGGGCACATCCTTTTTCCATTTTCCCTGGGAAAGAAAACTCAGCAGTCCAGGTTCCTGATGTCAGTTTGTAGGGCTCCCTTGGGTCTATCAGGGCAGCACAGGTTTGAGGTGGGCACAACTTCGGTGTGGGGTCCATCCTTCGATATAAGGATTTTTTGCAGTGAGGCCCCTTCCCAGGGCCAGGGGCCCCTGGGCACATCCTTTTTCCATTTTTCCTGGGAAAGAAACCTCAGCAGTCCAGGTTCCTGATGTCAGATTTTAAGGCTCCCTTGGGTCTATCAGGGCAGCACAAGTTTGAGGTGGGGACAACTTCGGTCTGGGCTCCATCCTTCGATGTAAGGATTTTTTCAGGTCAGGGCCAGGGGCCCCCGGGCTCATCCTTTGGCCATTTTCCCTGGGAAAGAAAACTCAGCAGTCCAGGTTCCTGATGTCAGTTTGGAGGGCTCCCTTGGGTCTATCAGGGCAGCACAAGTTTGAGCTGGGGACATCTTCGGTGTGGGGTCCATTTTTCGATATAAGGGTTTTTTTGCAGTGAGGCCTCAGCCCAGGGCCAGGGGCCCCTGGGCACATCCTTTTTCCATTTTCCCTGGGAAAGAAAACTCAGCAGTCCAGGTTCCTGATGTCACTTTGTAGGGCTCCCTTGGGTCTATCAGGGCAGCACAAGTTTGAGGTGGGGACAATTTCGATGTGGGGTCCATCCTTCGATATAAGGATTTTTTGCAGTCAGGGCTAGGGGCCCCTGGGCACAACCTTTTTCCATTTTCCCTGGGAAAGAAAACTCAGCAGTCCAGGTTCCTGATGTCAGATTTTAGGGCTCCCTTGGGTCTATCAGGGCAGCACAAGTTTGAGGTGGGGACAACTTTGGTGTGGGGTCCATCCTTCGATATAAGGATTTTTTGTAGTCAGGGCCAGGGGCCCAGGGCCAGGGGCCCCTGGGCACATCCTTTTTCCAATTACCCTGGGAAAGAAAACTCAGCAGTCCAGGTTCCTGATGTCAGTTTGTAGGGCTCCCTTGGGTCTATCAGGGCAGCACAAGTTTGAGGTGTGGACAACGTCGGTGTGGGGTCCATCCTTCGATATAAGGATTTTTTGCAGTCAGGGCCAGGGGCCCCTGGGCACATCCTTTTTCCATTTTCCCTGGGAAAGAAAACTCAGCAGTCCAGGTTCCTGATGTCAGTTTGTAGGGCTCCCTTGGGTCTATCAGGGCAGCACAAGTTTGAGGTGGGGACAACTTTGGTGTGGGGTCCATCCTTCGATATAAGGATTTTTTGCAGTCAGGGCCAGGGGCCCCTGGGCACATCCTTTTTCCATTTTCCCTGGGAAAGAAAACTCAGCAGTCCAGGTTCCTGATGTCAGTTTGTAGGGCTCCCTTGGGTCTATCAGGGCAGCACAGGTTTGAGGTGGGCACAACTTCGGTGTGGGGTCCATCCTTCGATATAAGGATTTTTTGCAGTGAGGCCCCTTCCCAGGGCCAGGGGCCCCTGGGCACATCCTTTTTCCATTTTTCCTGGGAAAGAAACCTCAGCAGTCCAGGTTCCTG